>NW_012121821.1:4460806-4461137 GCF_000951035.1 Colobus angolensis palliatus | reverse complement strand
CATCAGAGTGAACAGGCAACCTACAGAATGGGAGAAAATCTTTGCAATCTACCCATCTGACAAAGGGTTAATATCCAGAATCTACAACGAACTTAAACAAATTTACAAGAAAAAAACAAACAACCCCATCAAAAAGTGGGCAAAGAATATGAACAGACACTTCTCAAAGAAGATATTTATGCAGCCAACAGACATATGAAAAAATGTTCATCATCACTGGTCATCAGAGAAATGCGAATCAAAACCACAATGAGATGCCATCTCATGCCAGTTAGAATGGCAATCATTGAAAAGTCAGGAAACTACAGATGCTGGAGAGGATGTGGAGAAA
>NW_012121821.1:4447058-4459691 GCF_000951035.1 Colobus angolensis palliatus | reverse complement strand
AATAATAATAATAATAATAAAAGAATCTTACAATTAAAGGAGAAACAATCAAGCTACTGATAGCTACAGTACTGTCCCACCAGCATGATGATGGGGAAATCAGGAAGGGTGCTTAGAGGTGCAGACCGGGAGCACCTAATCCAGTCTGACGGAGACTTTAGGGAGGAGAGGAATGCCTGAGCATCCCGATTTTGAATAGCAGGAGTTATCCGGGAGAAGAAATGGTAGAAAAGGTCTTTCCAAATTAAGAATACAAATTATGGCAACACAAGGATGAGTAATGAGCCTGCTGCAGTAGAGAAACTGCATTTTATGTGTGTGTGTGTGTGTGTGTGGCCAGTACCTGGTTCTGTGTAAGAAACATTTTATTATTGATACACAATAGATGTACATATTTGGAGGGTAAATTTGCTATTTTGATACATTCATATCATGCATAATGATCAAATCAGGATAATTGAGATATTTTATTTTTAAAGGAATGTTGAAGCAGTAGGCAGAAGCTGGATCATGCCTTGCTACAGAGTTTGGACTTGGTGATAAGGCAGTGGGGAGCTGTGAGAGTTCTAGCTCTGTCCTCACACTCACTTCTTTAAGTGTCTCCTGGACCATTTGCTTTTGAAATGTGGCTCATCAGCTTACCACTTTCTACTGCTAAAGGAATCATATAAAAGTCTTCCTGGCCGAGGCACAAACTGCTTCATTTTTTAATGTCTGCACTTATAGTATAGCATATCCTGGCCTGATCTCACATCTTTGTCTGGTTTCCAGCCTTTGTCTAGGTTACAGCCTTCTTTAACTCAGTGGTCCCCAATATTTTTGGCGCCAGGGATTGGTTTCCTGGAAGACAATTTTTCCACAGACTGTGTAGTAGGGATGGTTTTTGGGATGATTCAAGTGCATTACATCTATTGTGTACTTTATTCTGTGACTACATTGTAATATATAACGAAATAATTATACAACTTATAATATAGAATCAGTAGGAGCCCTGAGCTTGTTTTCTTGTTGTTATTTTTGATGGAGTCTCGCACTGTCACCCAGGCCAGAGTGCAATGGCACGTTCTCGGCTCACTGCAACCTCTGCCTCCCAGATTCAAGCAATTCTCCTGCCTCAGCCTCCCAAGGAGCTGGGATTACAGGCGCCTGACACCACACTTGGCTAATTTTTGTATTATTGGTAGAGATGGGGTTTCACTGTGTTGGCCAGGCTGGTCTCGA
Source organism: Colobus angolensis palliatus (assembly GCF_000951035.1). NCBI lineage: Eukaryota > Metazoa > Chordata > Mammalia > Primates > Cercopithecidae > Colobus > Colobus angolensis. The sequence continues at coordinate 4,458,470 of NW_012121821.1, read as the reverse complement.
ACTCCTGACCTCAAGTGATCCACCAGCCTCGGCCTCCCGAAGTGCTGGGATTACAGGAGTGAGCCACCACACCCAGCCTCCAGAGCTTGTTTTCCTGCAACTAGATGGTCCCATCTGGGGGTGATGGGAGACAATGACAGATCATCAGGCATTAGCTTCTCACTCATCTCCCGAAGCTCATGTCCTTTGTACATAAAATACCTGCGGGTATCTGGTTAACAAAGGCAGCTAAAATGATGCGAGGACATGAAGTCCAATAGGCAAAGGTTGGATCAGAACATTATGCCAGAGATATCCAGAGCTCTCTGGGAGGTGTTGGGAGATGAGTAAAGCGTTGAGGATAGGCATGGACAACCCTTGGAGAGCCAGGTGGAGTGGTAGTGAGGATTAACTTTAGCTGCTCTCCCACAACGCTGGGAGAAATTAATGAGCAACAGAATTAATGAGCAAGTTTACGAAAGTTTAGGCAACTTCAGTGACTTGAATATGCATAATGTACCACTGCTAAGACATAGCTGAGTAAAGAGGTATGCAACTAAAAATTCCCCAGGATTCACTAGATTATGTTAGAAAATACATTAATTACAGAATATTCAAATCCTGTGGTTAATTGTCTTCATTCCGGAAACAAAGCCCAAAGTCCTTGCAAAGTTGCCTCCCCGCCGGCCTTTCTGGAGCAATCAGAGCATATGCTCAGAGATACATCTGCTCACATTGCACCTGTTACCTTCCTGGCATGCATCTCTCAGGTGTCATCTCAGGAGATTGTCCTCTCCTGCTGGCTGTCGCAGACTTGAGGAGCCTGCAGCCAGGCATTGCCACTGAGCCTCACCACTGAGAGTTTTATGAGGCCATCCTGGCTTTAGGGGCTCCAAGTGTCACGTTGATCAAAGCAGTCCACTTTCATCTGTTTTATAAAGGGTCCTGTGTATATCAATGGAAAAGTATTCAGCCTTCTAAAAGATGTTTGAAGATGATCTCACCGGAGCTTCCACAGAGCCAGGACCCTGCTGTGTTTTAGGGGAAAGTGGGCAAGTGTTCATTTTCCTGCTTGTTGCAGAACTTTGTTGCCTGGGGAGCAAAGTACTGCTGTTCAAACTCCAAGTCTTACAAAATTTCTTATTAAAATAATTCCTGACATTTTGGCTTCTACACCTTTTCTCCCTAGGTGTCAGGCCTAATCAGTGAAGTAGATTGGAATTAAGCACCCCATCTTTTTCTGTCAGAGTTCTCAGTTGTCACCAATTAAAATCTAGTAGGAGCAGAAAAGGAATTTGTTAAACAATGTAAGATTTTCCAGGAGGCTGGAAAGCAGGCTGGGAGACTTCCCATCCAGGATCAATGCTCAGAGTCACAGTGAGGAACTGACCAGGTGGGAATAACTCTGCTGACTCCACCAGGGACAGACTCCTGCTGGTGCTGGGACCTGGTGTCACCTTGGCCACCCTTCCCTCTGGAAATCGAATTCACCAGCTGCCACTCTCACCAGGGTGGGCTCCAGGTGGCACTTGTTTCTTTGCAACACATGCTTGTGATTAGAAAACTTGCTGAGGTACATGCCATTGTCTGGGTCTGTGTCACAGACCAATGTACTGGCTGCAGAGAAGGTGGGGAATTCTCCAAATATAGGCAATGTGTTCAACAGTGTTGAGAAGCCCAGATGAGTGATAACATGTTCACTTGAACATCGCTGTCCTCGGGTTCTCTTCCTCTCCTCTATACCTACCCCCAACTACACCCACGCCAAAGCCACAGTACCTTTCCTCCTCATCCACTTAAAGCCAAATATTTCACTAGAATTGAATTATTTGAGGTCTGTCACCACCAACTCACCAAACATGCCCAGACATGACTGAACCTCAGCACTGGAAACACTTAGGCTCAAGCTGAAAGTTTCTTAAGTGCTACACACTGGAAACAACCAACCATTCCTAAACTGGTCCATGAAACTACGGGACACTAGGAAAGGATAGCCTAGATCTAGTAAAGAACACAAACATGTTTTCACAATAGTGAAAATAGATCTTCGTTTACACCACCACTGATTTGAAAGGCTATACTATTTGTTTTGTTTCTTCTTTCGTTCTTTATTCAATATTCAACTTAACTATTGAATGGATCTAAGCACTGTTAATAAAGTAGTAAACAAAGCCCTGCCCATAAAGTGTTAATATTCTAGAGGGAGACGCAGAGTATGAACAAGGACTTAAATGCACACACAATGGAAGCTCAGACAGTGATAAGTACATTAAGGAAAATAAAGGAGGGTTAAGGAATAGCTGGTGATGAGACCAATGCTCGTTTATATTGGGTGGTCTGGGAAGGTGAGGTTCGAGCAGATTTGAATCATGGAACAGGGTGATATGAAGAGATTTGGGATCAGAGGTGCTTGAGATGAAAACATACCCAGGAGCTAAAGTGAGAGGAATAAGGTCAGAGTGAGTGCGGTGGAAAGAAGCCTGAAGATGAAATGAGACAGATAAATGGGGCCAAAATATGGAGGGTCTTGTGGGTCACCATTAGGAGTTTGGCCTTTATTCTAAGCATAATTGAAAGCCATCGGATAGTTCTAAGATGAGCAGTAGTGATAGGATTAGACTTACATTTTTTCGAAGTTCTCACTGGTTGCCCTATAAAGAGTAGGTTATGGGGTTTTAAATTGGAGGTGAGGAACCTCTCACTAGCCTTTGCTGTAATCCAGATAGAGAAACATGTTGGGTTGGACGAGGGTGGGAGCAGTGCAGGTGGTGAGATCAGATCAGGTTTGGAATGTATTTTGCAGCCTGGTCTGTTAGGATTTGCTGATGCTTTGCATGTGAAAATGAGGCAGAAAGAATCCAGTATGAACTTCTAGGAAAGCACTTTGTGACTGATTGTATTCTATGGAAATGGCTACAATATTTCCTGTTTATATAGTTTTCCAGAAACTTGCTACTCCCTCATCAAGAGATGGAGTCTGTGTCCTATTCCCTTGGAACTAAGAGGGCTTTTCTTAGACTTTTAACTATTAAAATATGGCAGAAGCGATACATGTCTTTTCTGAGTCATTAAAACGTGATCCCACTTCTGCCTGATTTCACTGGGACGCTCATGCTGTAACCCAGCTACCATGCTATGAGGAAGCACAGGTCGCATGGATAGGGCCAAGTGGAAAGGCCAGGCCCCCGCCCTCGGTATCAACTGTGCTTCCTGCCAACAGCCATGATTTTCTTGCTAACTTTTGAGTGAGGTTTACTGGACGTATGCTCTCAGATGCGTGCCTGGATCCTTGTCATTACTACACTTATTCCAGTCCTTGATTTTTGTCTACAAGACGTTTTGAACTATTAGAAAACGTCCCCAAAGCAGGTTATAAATGGCCCTAGCTCAGTCTCCATTTTGTATGATTCACAGTGCCCTTCTCCCCGTTTTTCCATCAGGCAGGACATCTTTCTGTGAACCTTTCGTCCACACTGTTCTTATGCCTCTGCTGCCCTCTAGGGGCCATTAGCCACATTGCACCATTTAGATCTTATATGCATGGGCAAAAAAAAAAAAAAGAAAAGAAAAGAAAAAGAAAAAAGAAAAAAAAGTTACCATTGATTGACTGGAAGGAACTATTCTAAACATTTGATATATACTTACTCCTTTATTCTTGACAATCCTATAAGGCAGATACTACTATTAGCCTCCTTTTAAAGATAAGACAAGATTAAAAATAATTAAGCAATTTGTCCAAGCAAGATCCTACGATGAATGACAAAGCTGGAATTTGAACCAAGGCAGTCTTGTTCTAGTGTCTATGTCTGCATTATCCTCCTTCTCCTTTGGTAGGACAAAGTAGATCTATTATGCATGCATACGAGACTTGTTTACATCTATAACTTGTAAAAAATAAATTTGCTTTTAAACTTAGGTATTTATCTTTTGCCTTGATGATGGCAGCAGGTGCCTAAATGGCCTCCCCAGGCATGAACAGATCCCCGACCAGGTCTGTTCTTCATGTAGTAACTAGAGAGATCTTTTTAAAAAATTGTGAATCAATAAACTAAAGAATACTTTCTCTCCTCACCTCTTCTCTGTACAGAAAAATAATATAACCAGTCTTACCAAAAAGTTAGTTAGGTGACCTAAGCAAACAGGGTTCAAATATTCTAGCACCCTGAAACCACAATCTAAAATGGTCTTCTGATGTGTGGTTATAACACTTAATATGCAGTGTTTGTCTCTTGGTAACTTTACCTTTATCTGATTCAGCATCACATTATTTATCCTCTAAGGAAGTAAGCATATCTGCTCTGTTTCCTAAGAAGATACCTTACTGTACAAAATGGTACTGTGGCCTGAAAATCACCCAATAAATATGGTGCAGGGTTGGAGTTGTTACTTAGAGTAGAATGCAACTCCTAAAATCTAAATATTTTTCAAAACCTGAATGAGATGTGCGGTGGAACCCTGTAAACACAATCTTAAGCAGAAGCTTAATATGTAAACCACATAAAAGCTGTGCAAGTTGAATAGGAGGCAATAAATGAGGGAGGTATGTGCTTGGGCCTCTAGAAAGACATAGGAAGCATATTTGAGAAATCTCTAGGGCTCAGCTTCAAAAACATTATTGTAAAGTATGTGTGCATCTAAGGTAACAGTGCTATAACTGGTAATAAAGATGGGGAGGAGAGAAGCTGCCAATCACCATCACCATCACCAAACTGATGGTCAATATTTCTGGATTCCAACATTCCCAGTTCCTGTATTTATCTCTGGACTGTCCGGTTTTCTATGGCTCATCAAATAAAAATTAATATGCCCATATTTACCAAAAGCCACCTTCATGCCCTCTTCCAGGAGGAACTAGAGAACTTGGGACTTCCCAGTCACGATTTCCAACCTTGCTCTTCTGGGTTTTCCATTTCATGTTGAGCACTCAGAGACTTTACTAGGTTCAAGCTTTCTTGCCTGGTGGGTGGGAGTAGGGACGGGGGTGGAAATGAGGTGACTGTTTATTGAGCGTTTGCTCTAAGGCAGTGGTAGCGGGTCAGGGGTTCTTTCCTGGTTATCAGAGCTGTGCACCTGCTCACTTGCCAGCTGATATGCAAAAAAGAATCCAAAGCAGCAAGAAAGCCAATAAATTTTCTTAGATCAAAATGACATATCCCAAAGCTCCTCTCTTTCCAATTATTTTTGATGAGAGCAAAATTATTATACTCAACTCCAGTGTGAATCTACATCACAGGGGGAGATGATTTTAGGTGAAAATTCCCTTATGGTTAAATAGATGTTTGTGTGCTCATTTTTGTTGTTTTAAGAAGCCTCCAGGATAATTCTGATGCAAACAGGCCTGAAGCAAGAAAGACTGACATACAGGTTTATTGGATAAATTGAAGTTTATTAAATATGATTACTATTATTTTTTGTATTAATCTTATAATATTGGTCAGGTGTCTTCCTTTCGAGTTTAAAAAATTTTTTTTTTTTTGAAAAAACATAGGCTTGAAACCTGCGGGAAAACATATTATTGGGATATATCACATATCACAACATATCACATTGGCCCTGAGGATTGAACTATTTCCAGAGCCATCTGGTCCGACAGACATAAGTGATTGATTCTTGTTTGGTCTGTAATACACCCCAAATGCATTCACCTGCTATGCCATTGCCCCCTCTTCATTTTCTACTCTGAGCTTTAAAAACCTGGAGTTATACATCTCATGGCTCTTAGACTAATGCATAGCTTGTTCCTGACTGCCTTCCAGCACTGGAAGAAAAAAGTAATATCTTTATGACAGCATAATTACTTCCATCACTGACAGCTCTTCTCCATAGTGACATCTGCAAAGAAATCATTTGGAAGGGGAAAATACACGTGTTCTGGGATTAAAGACATAACAGGTATGTACTGAATGTGTCAAAAAATTTGAGATATTGAGGGAGCTGAAGACAAGCCCTCTACCTTGTAAATGTAGTACCATGAGGAATTTTCTAAAGAAGTCTTATGAAGACTTTTTAGTGTTTTACTACATTTATGAATCTTCAGCCCATCAGTGGAAAATATGATGCTCTGAGAGTCAGCCATGATGCTGGGCTAGAATGGGGTGCTAGTTTACTTTGAAAGATAGTTCTTGGCTTTGACGTATAATGTCCCGTTTCTCCCAGCTACTACATTTCACTTCATTTCTCTAGACCACAGGGTTCTAAGACACTTAGTCTAATTTAGAGGCAGTCTTTTGTTAAGAGGCCACTGAGGCATATAAGGTTCGGCCAGTAGGACTCAATTGGGTAACTTTATAGAGAGAAGTCCAGATTGAGTTATCAATGTTAATAGGTGGGTCTTTTCCTTAATGTCAGCCAACCAATGTACTACAACACATCGTATTGTTTTTTAAAGGACACGTCTATTTAGCATCATGATCAGCTATTACATTTAGCAATCAACAGCATGGGTGCAAAAAAAAATTGACATTAAAACCTTTTATAGGCATGCTTTACACTTTCTACAGAACAGAAACTAAAATAAACTGTTGTACAATTGGTCACAACTACAGTCCTTGAGATTTTTGCCCATACACATGAATATTGTCAAAAACATGTCTTCTTTGTAGCAGCTAGGTCCTGCTACTACTGTGCTTGACTGAGTTCAAAAATCTGTTGTAACCTGTAGTTTCCTTGTCACGTTTCCAGCTGTCTTCTCCTGCTAAGCTTTGTCTCGTGGCAGTAATTAAAATCTTCTGGCCGGGCACAGTGGCTCATGCCTGTAATCCCAGCACTTCGGGAGGCCAGGGTGGGCAGATCACGAGGTCAGGAGTTTGATATCAGTCTGGCCAACAGTGAAACCCCATCTCTACTAAAAATACAAAAAATTAGCTGGGTGTGGTGGTGGGCACCTGTAATCCCAGCTACTCAGGAGGCTGAGGCAGGAGAATTGTGTGAACCCGGGAGGCAGAGGTTGCAGTGAGCCAAGATCACGCCACCGCACTCCAGCCTGGAGGCAACAGTGCAAGACTCCATCTCAAAACAACAACGACAAAACAAAAACAGAAACAAAGACAAAACAAAACAAAACAGTAGCAATGGCCGTAGCTACTGTTGCTACTAGAACCACCATAGCCACCTTGGTTTCGTGGTTTGGCAAAATATTGGCCTCCACCACCATAGGGGTCAGAGTTTCTGTCTTCAAAGTTTCCTGCCTTCATGGGTTCAAAATCTGAAGACTGACTGTTGCACTTGCCAAAATCATTGTATCTTCTACTACTTCTGCAATTGCTTCTACTACCACTGCCAAAGCCGCCTCTGTCTCCGTTGTTATAGCTGTCACTGAAGCCACTGCCATGGTTTCTACAACCTTCTCCACCACTTCCATAGCCTCTGCTTTCTTCAGAGTAACCGGGGCCACCTCCTCCATAACCACCATCATTACCAAATCCATTAGAGTCATCCTCACTGCCACCATATCCACTACTATCACAGCTGCCACCAAAGCCACCATGACCACTGAAGTTTCCTCCATGACCAAAGTTGTCTATCCCATCAAAACTGCCTCCATGACCGCCACCAAAGTTTCCAGAACCATTTTGGCCTCTTTGGCTGGATGAAGCACTAGCCACCTCTTGCTTCGTTCGACAGGGCTTTTCTAACTTCATAGCTGTGGCCATTCCCAATGTGGTATTTCTGAATGACAATCTTATCCATGGAGTCATGACCATCAAAGGTGACAAAAGCAAAGCTCTTTTACTTGCCACTGCTTTGGTCAGTCATGGTTTCAATCACTTCAATTTTCCCATGCTGTTCAAAATAATCTCTTAGGTGATGTTCTTCAGTGTCTTCTTTAATGCCACCAACAAATATCTTTTTCACAGCTAAGTGGGCACTTGGTCTCCGAGAATCTTCTCCTGAGACAGCTCTTTGGTTGTACAATTCTTCCATCCCCATGTGTGGCCTTGTATGCATGGCGGCATCTGCCTCCTCCACAGTGGCATTTGTGACAACCCCAAAGGCCCTGGAGCGCTTGGTGTTTGGATCTCATTTCCACACAGTTCGTGAGTGTTCCCCCATTGCTCAAAATGGCTCCTCAGGCTCTCAGCAGTCGTTTCAGAGCTCAACCCTCCAATGAGGAGCTTCCACAGCCATTCAGGCTGTTTAGGAGACTCCGACTTAGACACGACAGCAGTGGGAAGAGAGACTTTGACAATGATTCCTCAACAGCATCCCCTAGCAGAAAGGAGAAAGCTAACAAATGTATCTCAACACACCATATTCTAAACTTTGAAAACTGACTCTGTGTTCAGTGAAGTTTTCTTCCATCTGGTCAGTAGGTTCCCATGCAGCACATGCTTGCCATGTTTGTTAGTCACTTGAAAGCTTACCTCAAGCCTGGACGATTGATCCAGAAAGTCCCAACTCATTCAGATGTCCAGGCTTGTGTACTTATGAATCTACTACTGGTCCTGAACCACCCCATTGGAAGGTGAGGTAGAGGAATGCTATCAGCTGTAGTCAGAAGGCTCACTACAGGGATGAATCCTAGCTCCAGGGAAACAGACACATAATGAAGACTCCAAACTGAGAGAAACTGCACTGTGATCTAGACCCTGGACTCCTTAGGTATATGTTAATTTGAAAACATATTTAACGTATTCTACCTGCCAGGCATTGGGAATGACTAAGATTAATTTTCAGAGATTTAGAACAGTGACCATATAACATGGATTGAAAAAAGATACTGTTTCTGTCCTCTCACCTCTGCCTTCCCTCTGAAGGGATCGGTTTGTGGGAAGTTACAGCCTGGGGCCCTGGAGTTGGGTCCCCAAGTACCTTCCTACTAAAGGCAGCCTTGATCAGTTTCTCCTTAGGAACAACTGAAGCAGTTCAGTATCTATCTGAACTATCTTCCTGGGACCTACCTTTTTGCTGAATCTAGCTCAGTGTACCTATCTTAATAATTCATAAAATGTGATTAATAATCCCTACCTCGAAGAGTCATTGTGAAGATTAGAAATCATTAGGTGTGATAAACCGAAGTATGGTCAGGAACTCAAATTTTCTTCATTTTCTACTGGGTTCTCCAGAAGCAGAGCCTGAGTCAGAAACTGAGGACAAGGGATTTATGGAGGATGCGTTCTTCAGGCCAAACCTATAACAGAAAAAGAGAGGTGACATAGGAAAGGGCAAATTACCAATCGAGGATATCATCTAATGAAGTCTAGCCTTGGCCTGATCAACAGGGGACTCTGGAACATAAATAGTATAGCAGAGTTATCATGATTTGAAGCAGACTGGACTTAAGTCAGCCATTCGCTGTTGGGATGTGGTGGGGCAGGTGGTATTTGTGCTGGTGGGAGGGTAATCTCCTTGGCATATCTGGGTGAGGTGGCTTCTGTTAGCCAAGGTTCATTCTCACATACTTTTAACTTCTACTCTTCACTTAAAAACTTTCATCCCTTAAGACTGTGTGCCTGAGTACTTTGTTCTCTCCTTAGGACTTCCTACTTTGGCATGTAGTTAGAAGGCATCTTTGAGCTCACTTTAGAGGATTGAGCATGTATGAAATAGAAGCAGTGTGCTTCAAGATTCTGGCACAGTATTTGGCATATAGCAGGAACTCTATAGATGCTAGCTCTTTTTTAAAAAAAAAAATCTCCTGCCCCTAAAACTGTCCTTCATTTCAGAGAATTCCTGGCAATGCATTGTCCTTCCAAGTCAGGCCAGAGGTGGACAAAATAGAAGAGAATGTAATCAAAGCACCTAGCACATGATACAAGTACATAATAAGTAAGTATTGGTTACATTTCTTCCTTCCCTTTCATTAGCTTCGTCCCAGGACCATTTGAGTTTTCTTATGGTGCAGAAGAATTTATTTTATCCAGTTAATTATTAGGGACATTAATATTCATGATAATCACCATAAATATTATGTTCCAAATGGATTTGGAGTTATAATCATTTTGGGGGAATATAGTTGTAGAAAATAGCCTAATTTTATCTTGTAAAAATCTTTTTTTTTTTTTTTAATCTCTGGTTCTTTTAAAGCACATGTAATAGGCACTACCACCAAATTTAGTACTTATAAATCTGCACTTTTCCCTACTTTTTTTTTGAAAGAGCTTAAGGGTAAGGAGTTTCTATTGTACCCCTCCACCATTCCTATGCCTCCTGATCCTGATCTTTGCTCACTGTCAGGAGCAAAGAAAGTGCCCAGTTAATGCTTGTTATCCTGATCAAGCACAGTAGTGAGCAAGTTATGACATCCATGAATCAACTGAGAATAACCCCTTAATAAATAAACGAGAAATTCCTTCCAGAATTTTGTGCCACAAATATAATAGCAACAGCTAGTAATATTTTAAATGCTCAGATTTTCTTATTTCAGCAACTGTACTTTTATGAATGCATCCTTAAAAAACTGGAAACTGGAACCACTTCAGATGTCCATCAAAAAATAGTTAAATAAATTCTTGCATTCAAAATTTATTGTTATATACAAATTCCATTAAACAAGGAGTTAGATGTATATAGACTTACTTAAAAAGCCAATATACAAGAAAAAACAAATTATAACACACACACACATACACACATGCCCAATTGAAACTTTTTATTTAGTTGTGAGGTAGAAATTAAATTTTCCTTTCTTCATCAAATAGCTGCAATAAAAAAATGATAAAGTGGATATCACTACCAATCCCACAGAAATACAACGTACCATCAGATAATACTATAAACACCTCTATGCAAATAAACTAGAAAATCTAGAAGAAATGGATAAATTCCTGGACACATATAGCCTCCCAAGACTAAACTGGGAAGAAGTTGAATCCCTGAATAGACTGATAACAGGTTCTGAAACTGAGGCAATAATTAATAGCCTACCAACCAAAAAAAAGTCTAGGACCAGATGGACTCAGCCAAATTCTATCTGAGGTACAAAGAGGAACTGGTTCCATTCCTTCTGAAACTATTTCAATCAATAGAAAAAGAGGGAATCCTCCCTAATTAATTTTATGAGGCCAACATCATCCTAATACCAAAGCCTAGCAGAGACACAACAAAAAAAGAGAATTTTAGACCAAGAACCCTGATGACCATTGATGCAAAAATCCTCAGTAAAATACTGACAAACCAAATCCAGCAGTACATCAAAAAGCTTATCCACCACAATCAAGTTGGCTTCATCCCTTGGATGCAAGGCTGGTTCAACATATGCAAATCAATAAATGTAAACCATCATATAAACAGAACCAAAGACAAAAACCACATGATTATCTCAATAGATGCAGAAAAGGCCTTCAACAAAATTCAACAGCCCTTCATGCTAAAAGCTCTCAATAAACTAGGTATTGATGGGACGTATCTCAAAATAATAAGAACTATTTATGACAAACCCACAGCCAATATCATACTGAATGGGCAAAAACTGGAAGCATTCCCTTTGAAAAC
>NW_012121821.1:4445929-4446216 GCF_000951035.1 Colobus angolensis palliatus | reverse complement strand
AACCAAAACAGCATGGTACTGGTACCAAATCAGAGATATAGACCAATGGAATAGAATAGAGCCCTCAGAAATAATACCACTTATCTACAATCATCTGATCTTTGACAAACCTGACAAAAACAAGAAATGGAGAAAGGATTCCCTCTTCAATAAATGGTGCTGGGAAAACTGGCTAGCCATATATAGAAAGCTGAAACTGGATCCCTTCCTTACACCTTATACAAAAATCAATTCAAGATGGATTAAAGACTCCAACAGGTGCTGGAGAGGATGTGGAGAAATAGGAA
>NW_012121821.1:4442925-4444865 GCF_000951035.1 Colobus angolensis palliatus | reverse complement strand
TTGATGGGTGCAGCGCACCAACATGGCACAGGTATACATATGTAACAACCTACACGTTATGCACATGTACCCTAGAACTTAAAGTATAATAAAAAAAAAATTATCTGAACATGGTACCTTTACAGACAGTTTTAAGAGCTTCATAGCAAGTACTCAACTCTACCTTGCTCAATTTTATTTTTTGTAAAAGTTTCCAGGCAATCTCCCATACCAATTTTTACATTAATGTTACAACTTCAGTTTGTTTGAGAAAACCAAAAACATTTGTATTGGATTTAAACTGAATTAAATATTGACTAATTTGAGGGAGGAGTGACCATTTTATAAAAATATCTTTCTACTTACTTTCTCTCAGTATAATCTTCTTCTTATGGGTTTTCAATACTCCCACTCCTATTTTGGGGGGAATGAGCTATTTCTGTATTTGTTTTCTAACTGGTTATTGCTAATATAGAGGAAAACCATCAATTTTTATTTGTTTTGTATGAAGCCACTTAATGAACTCTTATTTGTTCTGATTATTTTCTTGTTTAGTGTTTTATTTAGTCTTCATCAGGTTTGGGGGAAAATGTTGTGGTTTCTTTTAACTCTTGAGTTAGACACAGGAAGGATATAGTAAATGACAAACCCTCTTACAACCAAGTTCATTAGTTTCATTCTTATTCTTTATTTTTGTGATTCTGTAAGCACCTTTCCAACCTCTCACTGGACAAAGGAAAGCAGTATCTAAGCACGTGTGCGGCCAGGTCCTCCTGCTCTCACTCTGTCCAGGACAGCATGCCAACACAACTCCTGAGCTGGAAATTCCCACGATCAGTAGAGGGGAAAAACAGCAGCTTGTACGTAAGAACCCACAGGCCCGTGAGTCTTCTTTGTATCCTATCAGGTGGATAGGATCTGGCTCAGGTAGGTTAGTTTCAATTTTACAGGACCGATTTGAGCAGTGAGAATACACTTACGGGCCAACCTTCCCACTTTCATACTCCTGACTGGTTATCATCAGGATTACAGTGACTTGGTCTTGATGGTCATACATCCCACAAAACATCTTCACAAGATAGTGCTCTGTAAATAAATAGTTCTTGCAAAAGTAGAGATGCAAATTTATGCAGCGTTGCTGACTCAAGAGTTTAGCGAAAAAATTTCAAAAGAGGAATCTTGATTTTATTTCTTAGGTGTTTTACACAAGCTGAGAGGACAGAGGGAAAGTCATTAATAGGTTTTAGCCCAGAGAATAAGCTGGCATGTGGAGCTTTCTGTCACCTTTCATGACACTTCTCTTTCCAACCTCTCTGCTGAACTTTTTGGCCCTTTGTCCCATCAACACATCACACCTACCATTTATCATTCTATCCACCCCTTCATATAGATATCAGTGAGCTGTCAAGAATCACCCCCATAACATGCCCCCACTACTACTACCACGAACAACAAATTGTGTAGAGGTGGAGGTGTTTTATAAGTACAGATGTTCCTCAATCTACAATGGGGTTATGTCCCATTAAACTCATGGCAAAGCTGAAAAATCACAAGTCAAACCATTGTAAGTCAGGGACTTTCTTTGCAGAGACAAGAAAAATAGATGATAACATTTTCTGAAGCACTTATCACACACACGATTCACCTCTAGGCTTTTAGTAATTTAGCAACGCTGTTTTTTGTTTGTTTGTTTGTTTGTTTTTTATCTTGCTGCCTAGAATTCTGTGGAGTAAATGTCTGCTGAATATGCAGGTTTCAATCATTAGTTGTTCTTTTCTATAAAAAATTCTGCCTTTGACTCGTGATGGTTGAATAACACCTAGTTTGTTATTAAGTATTTTGAGCTGATTGACAACAGATATTTCTCTGTTCTACTGCCTCAGCAGATCCTGATAAGTGAAATAACCCCTCTTCACTGAAAAATCTTATTGTTTTTGAGCAGATTCTTTTTTTTTTTTTTT
>NW_012121821.1:4401048-4441893 GCF_000951035.1 Colobus angolensis palliatus | reverse complement strand
CCCGTCTCGGCCTCCCAAAGTGCTGGGATTACAGGCTTGAGCCACCGCGCCCGGCCTTTGAGCAGATTCTTTAACAATAGTCAGTGGAAGTTCTGATGCCAGTTAGCCCAGTGTGTAGGATTACAAATTCACTCCAATTCGAGAAGATATTTTTCTAAATTACTATACATATGTGTTGTCACTTTTAATTTTTTTCAATTATAAAAGTAAGCTGAGACGGGCGGATCACAAGGTCAGGAGATCGAGACCATCCTGGCTAACACGGTGAAACCCCGTCTCTACTAAAAATACAAAAAACTAGCTGGGCGAGGTGGCGGGCGCCTGTAGTCCCTGCTACTCCAGAGGCTGAGGCAGGAGAATGGCGTAAACCCGGGAGGCGGAGCTTGCAGTGAGCTGAGATCCGGCCACTGCACTCCAGCCCGGGCGACAGAGCAAGACTCCGTCTCAAAAAAAAAAAAAAAAAAAATTAAAGACATTTGAAAAAATGAAATCATGAAGATAAAAGTAATGACCACCCAATTATCCAAACACAAACTCTACACTGTACTGTCTTTGCATTTACATTGAATATTATCAGTGAGAAAAATACTATTTATACCAGTAAAACAATTATATCTTCATGTTGTTTTATTTTGGATTTCCATCACAACTGAGAATGAATATAGGTTTTGTATGTTTGTTGATTAGTTATATAATAAAAAACCATAATTATTTTTAACTTCCCTTTGTAGTTAGTTAATTTTGTATTTATTTGTATTTTTCCCTGTTTTTCTTATGTTTTCTCTCAGTTAATACAAATTCATAATACAATAAAGTTATTAATGTTTTTAGTATTTTCTGTAGCCATTTCCAAATTTGATACTTGTCTTACGGTTTTTAGAGTTTAGATATTAAAGTTTTAAATTTGTATATGGCTCAATCTTTATTTTTCTCTCTTAAGTCTTTTATCATTTCTAAGCTAAGTCCTTTTGAATCTAGACATTTGATAAATATTTATTTCACTTTTTTTTTTACTAGTTTCTGTTGTTTCATTTTTAATGTTTACTTCTTTATCTAAAATATATTTTGGCCTATGAAATGAGATGAGGCTCTAAATTAATTTTTCTTTGCAAATTGCTAACTGATCTCTCATAGAACACTTACTGACTAAACCTTCAGGTTTCTGGTTGACCAGTGGTATCTCCTTTATGAAACTATAGTGCTATATGTAATACATTCTACTTCTGGGCTGCAGGTTTTATTTTTAGCCTAGTAACAAATCATTTTTATTTCAGAGTCCATATAACATGTTGCAATATGTTATATCTGTTAGTATTAATTCGACTTTAGTATTTGCACTAGTTTTCATAATTTTCTCATCTCTATTATTTTCCAAATTTATTTTATAACAATTTTGCCGTGTGTGTGTGTGCGTGTGTGTGTGTGTGTGTGTGTCTGAAATTTTGGCAGGAATTAAGTTGAATATATGAATTTATTTCAGAAGAACTGTTACATTTAAGACCGTCGAAGGAGAAAATCTTTAATCTTCTAGGCTCTACTAACAGTCATGATGTATGATAGTCCTTTCTCAAAGAATACTAAGGGGTTTAGAAATAGGAAAATGCAAGCAGGTTGATAAAATAGTAAATAATTGGTTAGCACAGCCACATGGACATGTTGACCAAGATCCATAGAAAGATCCTATTTTTAATCATTATTATCACCATCAATTTCATGAACATAAATTGATCCCATCATTTTTACCCACAAAGAACAGGTCAAAATTAAGCACTCGCGAAGTGCTTGATATTGAGACTATCAAAAGCAGACTTCCTCAGTATGGCCTATGATATGGTTTGGCTGTGTCCCCACTCAAATCTAAACTTGAATCATATCTCCCAGAATTCTCATGTGTTGTGGACCCAGCGGGAGGTAATTGAATCATGGGAGCTAGTCTTTCTTGTGCTATTCTCGTCAGAGTGAGTAAGTCTCATGAAATCTGATGAGTTTATCAGGGGTTTCTGCTTTTGCTGCTTTCTCATCTTCTCTTGCCACCACCATGTAAGAAGTGCCTTTCACTTCCCGCCATGATTCTGAAGCCTTCCCAGCCATGTGGAACTGTAAGTCCAATTAAACCTCCTTTTCTTCCCAGTCTCTGGTATGTCTATCAGCAGCATGAAAACGGACTAATACAGCATGGAAGTCTTAACATGATTATATACTTCCAGGCTTTATTCTTTCTGCCTAAAATGTTACTCTTTCTGCTTCTCCCCATCATAAATTCGTTTTAGTCCATCAAGATCCAGATCATATGTAATTTCCTCTGTTGGTCTCTAATGACCCTGGCAGTTAGTGACCTCCTTCTCTTTAACTCCTAGTGCTTTATTTGTACTTCTCTGATCAGCTTGCCTTTTTGAATTGTAACTACTTGCATATACTTCTATCCCTCACTAAATCAAAGTCCCCGAGCACAGGTACTTCAGTTTTTCATTGTTATAAATATCTGAATGCTGAGTATCAAGGACAGACTTGAATACATGTTTACCAAATGAATATATAGAGAATAGAAGAAAACAATTCTAGTTCACAGACATTTCTGTAGGAAAAACATTGATACAAAAATTCCTAGGAAATGTTTTGTACATTTCAAACATTCCGAAGTCATTTAATAGAACTTTTTGAAACCTCAAAACTCTAAAAGCTGGTTGTGTGTGTGTGTGTTGTAGGCAGTAATTTCCTCCTGAGATTTCAAGATGACGTGTATGAGGTAGTTGATCTATCACTATTGCTTCAGTACAGATGAACATACATAGTTTTCTGAATAATTCTCAGCTGTAGAAACACACGCTAAAAGCACTCAGCCGTGGATAGGTAACTTGGTGAGATGGATGGAAATGCTGCTGCCAAGCTGGACTTTCCCAGGTGGAAGGCCTGTGTGCTGAATGGAAACCGCACACTCGACCTGTGAAAAACATTTTCATGTCAGCAGAATTGACTTGAAGTGTGGATGAGGTCGACAATTCTTTACATGGTGTTCACTTCCTCCAAAATAATCTTCCCTGCCCGCCTTCAAAGGCACCTAATACTCTCACTATCATACTGCACTTTCAAGTGTGGCAAAACAAATTAAATTGCTATGAGCTACAACACTCACTTAGGCATGGGTTGGACTTTGTACGTTTTTTGAACCACTCAGTGCAAATGGCCACCCCACCCCCCAAGCACATCATCAATCACTTATGAAAGAGAACTCTCGTGTGCACTCCATATCCACAGCCTTGCCTGTGATCACAGTCTTTGATTCTCAGCTCCCTTGACCTTGTGTGCTTTGGCTTGCCTTTTTTTTTTTTTTTTTTTTTTTTTTGTCAGTTTTTATGGTTCTCCACTTCAGGGAAGCAGTGCAATCCTGGCTCTGGTGATTTTAGACGAACATCATTTCCAATAGTTTTAGGCTCTGGGTACCTATTACTTTGTAGCTCCCAGGAATTTGTAGAGCTTCTTCTGGCTTGCTCTGGCATGAGTAGGAATTAGATCCTGCATAGGATCTCCCATAACATCAGTCAGGAGAACAATGACTGCAGGGGGCTGGTTCAAGGGAGACCAGCTCCTTGGAAAAAGGTTAAATATTGTGTATTTCTGGCATCACAATCAAGTTGGGACCAAATACATCGCATAAAGGAATGTTGTATTATTTTAGGCTCTTACCATTCAGCATAACATTTTATTTCTGATAATAAAACTGAGGGATGTATAATAAAAGGGTTGGGCAAAATTCCACTGGGCTTCAGTGATCATCCTATAACCAAGCAGAGTTCCCCATATTTTTCTGAGAGTCCTCTCTAGCAAAATGTATTTTATCAAAAGACTGTTATCTGTAAAAAACTAAGTATCCACAAAGCAGCTTGTCAGAAATGGTGCACTAAACTATGACAAAGAACGATGAAGTTATTGCAATATTTGAGTAATTATTGGTATGTGAGTTGTTTATAATTCACTGAATACTTTGACTTACATATTATTATTTGGTCTTCCTGATTCCAGTCTCACTCCACTAAAATATGTTGTCAATAAAATAGATCTTTAAAATGCAGTAAAATGATGATATCACTCCTCTACTCAAAACTCTTTAATGGTTTTCCTATATTTCACTCAGATTAAAAATCAAGTCCTTGCAATGAGGCTGACAATTCTCTCTGTGGTATTTACCATTCCCCCCCACCCCTCAATTTTCCCTGTTCTCCTGTAGACAGGCCTAAAATTCACACTACTAGTATTAATTGTTTGAGTTCAGGGTCATGATGATCTGGAACAAATCCTCTGGCCCACATGATCTAGTTCTCATTAGTTCTCAAATCTCATCTCACTTCTCTGGCTCATTCCAGCCTAGCCACAGTGTCCCCTGTTTTTCCTTCAACACTGCACTCTTGGGATAAACTCCACTTGGTCTTCTTCTAGATATTGTCACATTCAACTTGCTAAAATTTGCTAAGAATTTTTCATCTGCGCTTACAAGGGAAATTGGTCTGTGGTTTTCATTACTTATGCCTTTGATTTTGGTATCAGAGTAATGCTAGCCTTGTGGAATGAGTTGGGAAGTATTTACTCCTCTTCAACTTCCTAGAAGAGTTCACATAGAAAGGGTATTATATCATGCTTAAGTGTTTGTTAGCATTCACAGATGAAATAATTCAGGCCTAGGATTTACTTCGTGGAAAGTATTTTCATTCATGTATTTCTTTATAAATTGAATTAAAAAAATAAACTTAATTTCTTTAATAGGTGCAGGGCTATTTAGTGTCTTCTGTTCCTTCTTGAAGGCATTATGATAGCTGTATTAGTCAGTTCTCCCATTGCTGTAAAGAAATATCTGAGACGGGGTAATTTATAAATAAATTAAACATTTTTTAAAATAAATAAAATAAGAGGTTTAAATGGCTCACGGTTCGACGGGCTGTACTGGAATTATGGTGCTGGCATCTGTTCAGCTTCTGGGGAGGCCTCAGGAAACAGAATCATGGTGGAAGGCGAAGAGGGAGCAGGCAGATCACATGGCCAGAGCAGCAAGAAAGGATGAAGTGTGAGGTGCTACACACTTTTAAACAACCAGATCTCATGAGAACTCACTCACTGTCACAAGAACAGCACTAAAAGGATGGTGCTAAACCACTCATGAAGGACCCACCTCCACGATCCAATCACCTCCCACCAGGCCCTCCCTCCAACATTGGAGATTACAGTTGAACTTGAGATTTGGATGGGGACGTGGGTCAAAACCATGTTGATAGCTCATACTACTCAAGATATGTGTACATTTTCATCAAAGTTGTCGAGTTTATTGGCATAACGTTGTTCATAATATTTCTTTATTTTTCTTTTATTTTCCAGGTCAAATCTGGACTGTCACTTCTCACATTCCTAATATGGGTAGTTGGTGTTTTCTCTTTCTCTTTTTCTGATCTGTCTTGTGAAAGGTTTATCAGTTTTGATTTTCTCAAGAACAAGTTTTTAATTTTATTGATTTTCTCTATCATTTTCTATTTTCTATTTCATTGTTTTCCACTCTAATCTTTATCATTTTCTTTCTTCTCCTTAGGTCAGGTTTTATTTTCTCTTCTTTTTCTAATTTCTTAAAGCAGAAGCTGAGGTTGTTAATTTCAAACCTTTCTTCTTTTCTGATATGGGTGTTTGAGTTTCATAAATTTAGATGTATCTTACAAATTTCAGTAATTCTGTTTTCAATTTCATTCAATTCATTGTATTTGATTTATCCTGTGATTCATGAGGTATTCAGAGATGTGTTATTTAGTTTCCAAATATTTGAGGATTATCCAGAGATGCTTTCTGTTATTTACTTTTATTTATTAAATTGAGCTTCATTTAACTCTGTTGTGATCTGAGGGCACACTTTATATTGTGTGAATTCTTTTAAGCTTATTGAGATTTATTTTATGGCCCAGAATATATGGTCTTGAACACTATAGACATGTTCTTGCCTCAGGGTTTTTGCATTTATTGTTCCCTCTGACTGGAATATTCTTTCCCCAAATGTCTACATGGTTCATTCTCTCAACCCCTTTAGTCTCTATTCAAATGTCATCATCTTTATGAGGCCTTTCCTGACCACCAAGTATAAAATGTGCATATGCATTGCACCAGGCCCTCCTCACTCTCCTCCTCTGAATTAGTTCTATTGAACTTATTACCTGTGTGTGTGTGTGTGTGTGTGTAATCTTTTACCTACTAGAATATAAATTCCATGAAGGCAGAAATCATTGTCTATTTCAATAATTAATGTACCCTCAACAAATAGGACAGTGCCCAGCACATAGTAGGTGCTCTATAAATATTTTTTATATAAATTTGATTTTTAAAGTACCTGTGACAAATAGCTAGGGCTGATTTTATTATCACTATTTTGTCAATATAGTAACCATCTAGTGAAATGTAAAATGAAGACTCTGTACACTCTCTGTTTTATAGCATAATTCCTGTCACTTAATGCCAGCTGCTTTGTGACCATTTTGTGCCAGATATTGTGCTAGAATCCAAAGATTACAAAATAAAGCAGCACGGTTCTAGTCGTCATAAAGGTTAGGGAGGGCTGGGGCTCAAGCTGCATGGTGGGTGTAGCTAGAGGTAAAACTAAAAAGTAGGAAGGTCTTCTATACCATGTTAGATGCTTCGAGTCTATCCACAGAGCAATGAGAAGCCATTGGAGAGCTTAAGACAGGAAGTGGCATGATCAAATTTCCAAATCAGAATGATTTAGATTGCATAAATTATTTTCATTCAATGCATATGTGTTGAGGGTTTATTTTGTTTCAAGGACCTTTCTCAGTGTACGGGTACAGCAAGAAACAAAAAGCCTCAGGAAGTTTACAACCTAGTGGAGAAGACTAGACAATAAACAATCAAATAAAAATATAATGCAATTTCAAGCAGTTGTAAATGTTTTGAAAGTAAATAAAGGAGGGTAAAGGAGTTGAAAGTCATGAGGTGTGTTTAAAATAGAGTTAGGAAAGCTCTATTAAGAAAGTTACATTTGAGCAGAGGTATCAGTGAAATGAAAAGTGGGGAGACACGTCCAGAGAGTTCCAGGTAGACGGACAAGGATGAACACATGCAATGGTTGTGACACCGAAATCAGCTTTGGATGCTTGAAGAAAGTCAAGGCAGCCAAAGTGACTGGAGTTGAGTGAATGATGGGGAAGAGTGATATGTAGTAAGGATGGTGAGGTGGGCAAGGGTAGATGAAGGTGGGTTGTGAACTGGAGTTGAGTTTTATTCTAAGTGTAATGAGAAGTCACTAGAGAATGCAAACTAGGGAAGCAATGGTATCTGATTTACTTTCAATAGTATCTGACTGACTCTGATGGATGTATGAGAAATAGACTGTAGCAGGAGAGGAAAGGAACCAGTATAAACATTTAGGAGACTATTACAGTAGAGCAGGCAGAATAAGACAGCAAAACCTGGAGTCCATAGTGGAGGTGGTGGGATATGGAATTGGTAAAACACACATAACTTCCTAATGCACTGGATGTGGGGTATGAGGGGAAGAGGAATCTTAGATGATTTCTAAAATTTAGCCTAAGAAATTAATCAGTGGTGGTGCCATTTCCTAAAATAGGAAAGATTGTGAGAGGGGTGGTTAGGAATTGAATTGTGCCCTACCCCTAAAATTCCTATACTGAAGCCCTAACCTCTAATGTGACTATATTTGGAGAGAGGGCCTTTAAGGAGGTAATTAAGGTTAAATGAGATCATAAGAGTGGGTCTGTAATTCAATATGACTGATTCCTTATAAGAAGGGATAGACACCAGAGATGTGTGTGTGCAAAGAAAAGGCCATGTGAGGACATAGTGAGAAGGTATTCAAGGAGAGAGATACCAGGAGAAACTACTGCTTGATCTTGGACTTCCAGCCTCTAGAACTGTGAGAGGACAAAATTCTGCTGTTTAAGTTTCCCAGACTTATTTTGTTATGGCATTTTGTTACGGCAACCCTAACAAACTAAACAGGAGTGAAGAGATAGTTTAAAAAAAATGAGGAGTATCCTTTTTGACATGTTGAGTTTGAAATACCCGTTAGGCTTCCAAGCAAAGACTGAATAGACAGGTGTACATATAATTCTGAGGCTCAGGAAAGATGTTGAGGCTGGAGACACAATGGAAAGTCACCATTTGTTATGGGGAAGCACATATTCCCCAGTCTTTATGTGTGTATAGGAAACCTCCATCAATGTTACAATTGTGACTTCTCAAGAGTGACTCTTCCTGGGGGAGAAGAATTGTCATAACTGATTGGTCAGCTTGGGAGAAAGAACTCAGTATTAATGGTTCATTCGTTTTCTTGTATCTGGAAGGGCATATCTGCCTTCAGAGAATATACATTTTTTAATCCTCCATGCTGTGAGTTTTTCACACACCAATCGGCACTGGAGGAGGCCTGTGGCTGCCCAAATGTTCTTGTGTTTGTGTGGGTTAGTAGGTGTCTCAATCATATTTTCCAATATAAATGTTTTAAAAATAAGTAATAAGGGTAACATATTTATCTCTTCTCTTTGATTCCTATCTCTATCTTGCAATTGATTCTAATGTCATGGTTGACTAGATGAAGTCACCTGTTCAGTAGTTATTGATAGAGAACTATCTGCCTGATAAAGTGATAGATACGCCATTGTCTGGGTCTGTGTCACAGACCAGTGTACTGGCTGCAGAGGAGGTGGGGAATTCTCCAAATATAGGCAGTGTGTTCAACAGTGTTGAGAAGCCCAGACGAGTGATAACATAAAGTGATAGTGAGAAATAGTTCCTGACACATAGTAAGTAATGGTAAGCTACTCTTCATAGACAGGAAGAGCTGGATATGGGAATGAAGCTAGTTAAATGGACTGAGCTGGAAGTATAGCAATATTGAGAAATGAAAGCCCAGAAGAGTATATGAGTAACTAGTTGGGAAACTGGAGAATGTGTCTTTATGTGTATGAATGCATGTGAATGCCCCAGCACTGTAGCTGCTGTAGTAGTGGAAGGGCAGTTAAACATACAAAGCTTTAATGATGACTACTAAGAAAATAATGTTTGTATCATGGTAATATAAAAGATGTTGAATTTCTCGTCCTTATCAGTTTTCAATTTCTCCATAACAAATCCTGATTTAAAACACAAGAATTTATCTTGTCCTAAATTGCTATGCCTTAGCAATTTGGGCTGGGCTCAGCCAGTTTGTTCTTTTGCTGGTCTTGCAGACACTTATCTGGCTGCAGTCATCTGGCAGCTTAACTGAGGATGGATGGTCTCACTCACATGGCTGCAGGTCAGCTCTCCTTATTGACCAGGTGTGGTCTCTCATTCTCATGGAGGCTGGCCCAGGCTTCCTATCTCACAGCAATGACAGCCTGAAAGCAGAAGCTGAAAGGCCTTTTGCTGCCGAGACTCTGAAGTCATATGATGTCCCTTCTGCAGACTTCTGTTGGTTTTAGGCAAGTCACAGGGCCAAATTAAGCGGAAAAAGAAATAGACTCTATATCTTGACAGGAAGGGGTGACAAAGTTACATAGCAAAGAAACATGTGCATAAGAATCACAAGAATTGTTGTAGCCATCTTTGTAAACTGCTGAACAGTAGTCTGACGGCACATTTCTTGTGTTGTTACCATATGCTCACCAAATAGAATCTCAAATGTATAGAAACCTTCCTACCACCAACTATACCCAGAATAAGAATTATACATGTTATGCTATGTGTGTGTTAAAGGTAGGAATAAGTAAAGGTGCAAGCTGGTATGGAGTTTGCACTTTGATGTGGTATTAACTGTGGCCAACTCTCCCTTGATGAGAATATAGGTAGCTGGCCAAGTGGAACAAGTGTTTTTTGTTCAGGATGTTTCTTCTCCTCACTTCCACTAAATCTACTTTATTCATATTATCTTCAAATCCCAGCAAGGGCGTGTGAAGATAGAGGCCATGCAGTAGGTTCTATCCAAGAATCCAAAAGCCACATTTTCCTTGGTGTAGAAGTCAAAGATGACCCTGTTCTGTGATGGGCCACGAAATCACGCAGAGACCTTAGGAAGATTGCTTCTTGATGTTTTTAAAGCAAAACTTTACTTGATTAGCTAGGGCCTCTGATTCTCAACTCTGTTTTCCTTTCAGAATTTGAATTCAAGTAAAAGAATATCTTAACAGGTACATTGAAGCATAGCTCAGGTGTCAGACTGTCTGAGACCATACACTTAACGGCTTTGTGACTATGGAAAAGATAATTAAACTTCCCATGACTCATTTCCTCAAGTGTTGGGGTCCATGTGTTTCCTAAACAAAGGAATGAACACACAAGACAACATAAGACAAGACAAACATGGCGGCTGTCCCGAATGGTGTGCTCTGCTTTATTTTATACAGTCGTTTGTGGAATGTTGCCAAGTCACAAGACACATTGTTGTTTTTCTGACCTTTCCCTGACTTTCTGGATTTTCAAGATGTTTACACATAAACAAGCCTCCAGGGTCTGCCGTTTGCAGCTGGCTCCTTTGTCCTCCCTGCAAACAGGGAAGGAACACCCCTGCTTCGTTTACAAGAGCAGGACTTATCGGGAACGCCCTGCTTTGTTTGCAAGAGCAGGACTTATCAGGAACGTCTCCTTTGGGAGCATGTAGTCCTCTACACTCAAGTATAAACTGATGACAACAATAGTATCTACTTCATGCAGTTGTTGTAATTAAATCAGTTAGTACCTGTAAAGCTATTGAAATAATGCTGAACATACAGTTAGCATTCAAAATGTCTTAGTTATTATTACTGTTGTTGTTTTATTGCTGTTGATTTTTATATACCACATAAGGCATGATGAAAAATTACAGAAATATAGACAAATATTCCCATTTTTTAAATGCTTGTAGTTAAATTGGGAAAACAAACTATGTATACATAATATATTTAAGGAGTAGTTAAAAGACCATATTTGAGAAAAACAAATACTTAGACTAACAACTCACATGATTGCTGAGGATGATCAGCATGGGGAAAGATGATCAATACAGGGATGTGTCACTTAGAAGGAGAATCTTGGTAGAGACATCAAAGAAATGGTATGTGGTGGGAGAATGGCCAGTGTGCACAACTGCATTCAATTACCCAGCCTGCCGGTCCCCCATGCTCAAACGTGTATATGGGGAAGTGGTATATGCTTTTCTATTACTCAGACTTGATTCTTTGAAACACTGCCACCCTACCTTTTAGAGGGTGTGCGTCAAAAGTACAGTTACTTGTCCCTTTAACATAATACCAGTTAACTCATACTGGGTTGCTGATTTTGTTTTCTCTTCAATAGGTTAGTTTTCCACAACACTATCAATTTCTTTTTAAAGGAATATGAGAGCTGATTCAAAGAAAATGCCGTTAGCTCTTCTTGGTAAGAGCAAGGCATTTCTTAACCTTTCAACATATTTTTTGCTTCACTCACTCTGCCCAGATTCCCTTCTCTGGTGGAAGTATGTGCATAAGTCTACAATTGCATTTCTTTGCATGTCTGAAATTTTATGTGGCAGTTTTGCCAACAACTCCAAATTCTTAGCTTAATCCACCTTAAAGGTTGTAAACATTTATTTCCACTCTTAGTCCAGTGACAAAGAACTTTTGGCCCTTCTCTCTCAAGATTTTAATGTGTTGGTGTGTTTGCATGTATGTTTTAATATTTTGGTTTCCCGTGCTGTCGATGTCAAACTGATACCTGTGTTCTCCATTTTAATCCACACTGAACACTATATGAATTGTCTTACTAAAGCACAGGCATGATTATACACTTCCCTTTCAAATACTCTTGATGGCTGCCTATGGCATGTGACATGTGACATTCAATGTGTTACACGTCATGATTCATGTGTCATACTTCATATGTCATGATTCAAGATATGATTTATCATGTTTTGATTCTGCATGCTGTAGGCAACATGTGACAAGTAACATTCAGGGCCCTTCACAACCTTTTCCTAGTCCAGCTTTCCAGGCATCCTTCACCCTTTTCAAATCTTGTGTGAGTTCTTAGACCTCGGTTGCTTTGATTACACAAACACCTCTCAGTAGAATGACTTTTCCTCTTTTCTTTTGGGCCATTTTCTGAAGACCCTTCAAAGACTTTCCCAACTGGCCCCTCCAGTTCTAAATAATTGTTCTCCTTCTGGGCTCTCATAGCTTTTGACTTACCCCTCCAGCTGGTTGTTAGCAGTTGCTGAGCTTCTAGCCTGTAACAAAAGCCATAGTTAATTTAGAAATATTGAGATAGCGGGCATCACAGACTATGACTGCCTTCTGGATCAGTGGAAGATTCTAAACAGTAAATTTTAAGGCCTCCAATTTGTTCAGTTCACCCACACATTTGCTGTTCTTGGGGACTCTAGATATCTCAGAATTTTATTAGTTTACTTAGAAATCTGAGAGGACATTGTGAGTGTACAAGTTGAAATTAGAGGCACCTACTCTAGTGTGGGTGCCCCTCTGGTGTCTAGGGTTCGAGGTACACTATCTCCTTCAGACCTCACCAAGGTTGGCGTCATCATATGCACTTTACAGGGAAGGAAACTCAGATTCTGAAAGCCAGACGCTGTGCTCCAGAGGCACGTGGGAGGCAGGGAAGCAGAGTGGGTATAAGCATGGATATGTGCAGCCCAGCTGCCTGGGTTTGAATTCTGGCTCAGCTCTTTAGTAACTTGTATCCATTGCAAAACTTTTCTGTGCCTCAGATTCCTTTACTATAAAATATGATGGTAGTATCTTCAATAAGCTGATACATGCAACGCACTTACAACAGAGCCTGGAATGTAGTAAGCACATGTAAGTGTTGGCGATTATCATCATTGCCATCATTATTAACTTTAATGAGCACAGAACTAAAGAGTAAATGAGTCAGGATTTAGATCCAGATCTGCTTGGCTGTAAAGGTTTCCATTTTTACATGTCAGATTACCTCCTGCTGTGTCCATTTGCCTCGAGATTATAGAGTGAATAGTCCTCTTCAACTTTTCTCTCAGAGACCCAAACCCTTAATCAAATTATTTTAGTTTAAAATGTATGATCAGTACTTCCTTCACACTTTATGGAGGTTGAAGGCTCTGCAAGAATTAGTATGAGAGAGTTCAAATTCTGCTTCCCTTCAAAGGCATGGTAAAAACCATGGATCCTCTTAGAAAAGTTGCTCTGGGGTAGTTCACTGTGCTTGTAACATTATCGGGATTTGCCTAATGGTGTTTGGACCTTCTGCACAAAGTCAGGTGGTTAGAAAAGCCTCAAACCAGCCTGAGCATGCCTGTTAATACAGCATGTACAGCCACTCTCTCTACCTTCTGTCCCTCATTGAGGGGTAAAGGAAGGTTTTGCAAAGTTGTAGGAGTATTTCTTCCTCTCCACCCCACCTTCCTCCTTCCTCTGTTCCTCAGAAAGGCATGGGCCCCACATTGCTCAGGAAGAGCACAGCAGAAGTGAGAGACAGATAAGAAAGGTGTTACATCTGGCATGACTGGTTTAGGCTTAAGTTTGGGCACCCTAAATAGCCATGTAGGGTGAATGTTTTCTATAGGCTGGCTGCTGGCTGTAGCTTGCTGTGACTGCATTCATAGGCTACTGTAATTAAGCAAGAGGCTTAGATTGTGCAATGAGTTCCCTGAGGGTATCATGCTTTTAATTTAGTTAAATTCAATTAAATCCATCTAATTCATTCTGTGCCTCAAGCTACAACAGACTAGGTTCTGTGGAGATAAATTTGTATAAGACAAGATCAGCAAGGTCCAAAAGTTCTAAATCTTGTTCAGGAGACAAAAAATAAATAAATAACTCTAACCCATGTGGTAAGTTCTATGGTAGAAGAATCCATAGAGAACTGTGAGCCCATGCAAGCAGGAGAAATGGCCCAGATGACTGGCTTGGGCGGGTGGTGGTTTGAGGTACCCGTCAGAGGAAAGCTATCTCTGGATAAGAAATAGAAAATTATCAGAAGGGGAGATGAACACATCAAGCAAAAGGCAGGGAATGAGCTAAAGCTTACAGATGTGAAAACACCCGGCTTATTCAAGTGAATCATCTAAAATAGTAGCTTGGAAGTACTCCAAATGTTTTATAAGACTACAATAGCCGTATGAACCAGTTATTTCCATTTCATAGATGATTAAACTAACTTTTCTAGTGATATGGCCAGTTCATACTAGGTTTGAACAAGACAAGCTACCTCCAAAGAAAGATATAATGACTAGCCATTAAATGTAACCATTATTCTCTATGCTACTTCTCTAGAGTGAGCCTTCTTAACTAGGGTTAGCCATCAGAGTCATTTGGAAGATTTCTAGAAATGTAAAGATTATATTATATTCCTTGGAGAGGGATTTAGTGCCTCCCCTTGGTAAATGGCTCCACCAAAAATGGTAAATGGCTAATTGTTCAAAACTGAGCCCTGAGTGTAATTCCTGGCACCTCTTCTTTCTTTATCTTCTACATCCAATTTATCTCCAAATTTTCTCAATTCTCCACCAAAAATTCATCTCCAATCCTTTCACTAGTTCCCATCTCAGCTTCCAGGCTTCAAATCCAAGCCTCCGCAAACCAAATGATCTCTCACTTGCATGAGAACAGAAAAGAGGCAATTGGATTTAGCAAGGAGGTCATATTTGTTCAGCTGATTTCACTTAAATGGTGGAGAAAAAAGCAAATACAGTGAATTGTGAAGTTGAATGAGAAAGCAAAGAGGAAATTAAGTTATTCTCATGTGAAGGAAATGATCATAGTTACTAAGTGCCAGACTCTGAACCTGGCACCTGACATTCATTATTTCATCACTGCAGCAACCATATGAAGGATGTTCTGTAATCTCCATGTTTGGAATGAAGTAAAGAGTCTCAGAGAGGTTGAGTAATGTGCCCAATGTCACATATTTCGAACATAGCGACACCAGGACCAGGCTTAACTTCAGAGTCCATGCTCCTAACCACTGAGTCAATGGCTCTTGAGTGTACAGGGGAATCATGGTGGTTGGTGACTTATTAAAATCACTACCATCAAGCAACTGTAATTAAATAGGTCTGGGTGAGGGCCTGGGAATCATTGGTTTTAACAAGTGATTGGTTTTGAGTGATTCTGAGGCAGGGAGCCCAGGAGTCCCACTGTGTGAAGCATCACTCCATGGTGTGCATCACAAGAGAGGAAATCTGAGGTCTCCTGTAGCTTCTGATCTAAGCCTTGGAGCCTCCATGACTCCATTTTGTCTATATAATTGATAAAAATGTTTTCTCACAAGTCTATGATAACTAAATGCATAATTTATAGAGTTAATATACAGTAGGCACACAATAAATGTTGGTTTCTTTCCCCTCTCCTAGACCTCTCTTTCAAGAACTTTTACTAGATTAGGAATGAGAGAGATAGACAATAATTTGAAGTTGTGTCAATTTCTGGGAAAGATTTATTTTTTATTTTTTATTTTTTCCTATCTCTAGTTTTCAAATAGGAAAATGGAGGCACTCAACAGTGAAGTAACTTGGCCTCGGGTCACAGCTAGTAAGTGGCAGCCCTCTTAACTTCCACGCCATGCTTGTGGGTAAGTTAGATTTGGAAAGACATCTGTAGTCAACACTTGTTGAATTGAATTTCAAACTTGGCTGATCTTTCTATTGCTTTGTTCTTACGACCTTTCCTTTCCCCTTTATTTGTTGACTTTGGTCTTTGACTCTTCTTTAATATATGTCCTTTTATTTTTACTATAAACATCAAGTCTTTTTGGGAGACTACAAAGTATTAAAATCAAATAAATGTAGCCAATATGTGAGGTAGTGGGTAGATCATAAGCACAGTTAAGGAAAAATTGCACTGTTTGGGATACTTGGAAATGGGAAATCTCTAGTAGAAGCTTCAAGAACTTTAGAGGCTTCAAAGTAGCACATATGAGGTGATGAGAAGGTGAAGCCTCTGCCAGAGGGGTGAGATTGCTTGCTCCTGACACCTTATCTCACCCTGGGTGAAAAGATCAGCAAGTATCCTGGGATCTTGTCTTGGTCCTTCCCTTCCAAACCTTACATGTACTCTACCCTTTAGGGGTGGCTTGTTTGCAGCTTTCCTCTGCTTATGTCTTTATCATGGAGAAGCATGTGACCCCACATCCCTCCTTCTGTGGCCTTACTTTTAGAATGTGAACATATAATCCAGCCCTGAGTTGAAGCCCCTGCCTGCATTGTCAGCTAAAAGCTTTGTGTCCATCTGGCTTGCCTTAGATAAGACCTCAGTAAGAGGTCTTACTGTGTTTTTGATTGGTATTTTGAGCCCTTCCTTCTTCTCCAGGTGCTTTTGCTCTGCCCTGGGCCAGAGCAAAAAATTGTGTTTGTTCTAACATGTTTTATATTCGTTCGATCTTGGCGCCTGCGTTTTTAGTTGCCCTTTATCTCAAAATATGTTTGTATAGTACATTAGAAATGTGCATTGCTCTTTTCACAAAGAATTACAATTCATCTGACCATCTGAAAATAGACTCCATTCTATTTTCCAAATTTACATTAATGTAATGTATTAGGGTACTCCAAAGAAATAGGGTGTGTGTGTGTGTGTGTGTATAATACATTTATTTTAAGGAACTGGTGTATGTGATTGTGGAGGCTTGGCCAATTCAAAATCCGATGGAGACGGCTGGCAGACTGAAGACTCAGGAAAGAGTTGCAGTTCAAGTCCAAAAGCAGTCTGCTGGCAAACCAGGAAGAGCTAATGTTGTAAATGAAGTTCAAAAGCTGTCTGCTCAGTTCTCAAAAGAAGATATACAAATGGTCAACAAACATATGAAAAAATGCTCAACATCACCAATGATCAGGGAAATGCAATATCAAAACCACAATATGATACCACCTTACCCCTGCAAGAATAGCCATGATAATAACAAAACAAAACAAAATAAAACAAAACAAAACCAGTAGATGTTGGTGTGGATGCAGTGATCAGGGAACACTTCTACACTGCTGGTGGGAATGTTAACTTGTACAGCCACTATGGAAAACAGTGTGGAGGTTCCTTAAAGAACTAAAAGTAGAGCTACCATTTGATCCAGCAGTCCCACTAGTGGGTATCTAACCCAGAGAACAAGATGTCATTATACAAAAACATACTTGCACACACATGTTTATAGCAGGACAACTCGCAATTGCAAAATCACGGAACCAACCCAAATGCCCATCAATCAACAAATGGATAAAGAAACTGTGGTAAACATTATGATGGAATACTACTCAGTCATAAAATGGAATGAATTAATGACATTCTCAGAGACCTGGATGAGATTGGAGACTATTGTTCTAAGTGAGGTAACTGAGGAATGGACAACCAAACATCGTATGTTCTCACTGATACGTGGAAGCTAAGCTATGAGGGTGCAAAGGCATAAGAATGATACAATGGACTTTGGGGACTTGGGAGGAAGAGTGGGAGGGGAGCAAGGGGTAAAAGACTACAAATAATGGTGCCGTGTATACTGCTCAGGTGATGGGTGCACCAAAATCTCACAAATCACCACTAAAGAACTTAATCATGTAACCAAACACCACCTGTATCCCAATGTCCTATGGGAAAAAGAAAGCCATCTGCTGTCAGAGGTCCTTTTTACTTGGGGACAGTCAACCTTTGGTTCTGATCAAGGCATCAACCGATTGAATGAGGCCCACCTATGAAATGGAGGGCAATCTGCTTTACTCAAAGTCCACCAATTTAATTGCAAATCTTACCCAAAAACTCCTTTACAGAAACATCCAGAATAATGTTTGACCACATAGCTGCCATCGTGGTCCAACCAAGGGGACACATAAAATTAACCATCCCACTTAGCGTTTTTCAAATTGGACCCTGTAGAAGGTATTAAGACATTAGTAGGTGAAATTAAGGGGGAGGAATTCAAAGATTACATGTATTTGTGACATGTAACCTACTGTACCTCCCTCTTGGAGTGCCATATTGCACATTCATCTGCTAAAGACTTTGAGAATTTCTGAGGTCAAGACAACTGCTTGGCTTTGTGTAACTGCTGCCAGAGGAAGGCAGGGCAGCTTGTATTAGGTGGTCCTTCACCCTGCAGCCCCAACCTCCACCAATGCATTGAGAGAAAGTGGGGCTAGGGTTGTTTTCCTATAAATCCCAAATCCTAAACCCTGACTTTCAGATCTAAATTGCACAGAAGTGTTTGTCTAAGTGCTGAAAATGTGTGCTGCGAGCTAATTCAATAAAATCGGATAATGATGCATTCAGTGCTTCACGGGTTTTTGAATAAATCCCAGGCAAAATGGCTAAAGCTTCTGTATTGCAGTGAGCTGAGATGCCCTGGACAAGGCTTGCTCTTTCCAGCTCTATCACTTTGCTCTCTTGATAGTTCTTTCCGCTTTTGTTTTCATGTATCTGCTTCATGCCATTTAACCTCCCTCTTTTGCCACTTCATGCTTCCTCTCTATCCCCAAGGGAGCTCTAAACAAAACCAAAAGGAGGTATACCGCAGAAAGAGCAAAGCTGTTGTTGTTTTTATAGAATGCTTGCTGTTCTCTTTCTGCACTTGATGGCAAAGACCTCCTCATCCTGTACTCTATGCATTGCTAGTGATCTTTCCTTAATTAAAGGCTGGAACTATGGTATGCCTGTGAAGTGATGATAATAGATATAATTAGTGATATATAAACTTAAGCTTGTTGAATTGAATTGAGTTCATACAAGTCAAACCAATAGAGGGAACCCAGATTCTTCACCCCCTCAAACCACTGGCCCAGGTTGCGTCTGTGGCTTTGACATGACTTCTTGTGAAAAGTGTTTGGGAGAAGGAAGCTGGTTGCATGTGCTCCTCTCATTCCTTTACTCTCCTTTCCTCTCCTCATTTTAGGGAGAAGTGAAGGCAGCATTCCTCTGGTTGAGCATAGTCTATTCCTGCCTTCAAGAACAACTTCTCTGTTGAGGCTAACATAGCTGCATGTCCTCGTTTCCTTTCCTGGCCAGTGGCTGTCATGGACCAAACTTAGAGTAACTCCCCTGAATGCAAATGGGATAGAAGAGAGCCTCATGTGGTGCAAAGCGTGAAGGTGGAACATTTGCAAACTCATCTCTCCAGTCCTGGCAGGTGCTGGATCAAAGCTTTCCCTAGTACTTAAAAAAGTTGAGATCCTTAAAGCAACTTGGCGTGAAGAGTAAAACCAATTAAAAGGAAAGAAAAAACAAAACAACCTGTAAACCGCAATCTAGTAACTAGGGCTAAGGGAGGCAGGAAAGAAACATCAGAGTAGGATGTGCTACATTTCCATGCCACACTACCGAGTGCAGGAGGCGGGCTTTTTTCATTTTTCTTTCTGATGAACTTAACACCCCCACACGAAAAAAAACCATCAAATCTTCCCCAACTCAAAGCAGATTGCTTGTTCTGACATTCCAGGGTAACTAAAGGAGGCTTGCAAAACCCAAACAGGAAACTGGAAGGCAACAGCTTTGGAATCTGCTGGAGAAGCTTCTCTAGTCTCTCTAATCCTTATCTAAGAGAAGTGCCTCTTGCCTCGTAGGCTGAGCAGGGGTGACTTTTAGCTCTCATAAGGTTGGGCTGCCTTGGTGAGGCCCCAACACCACTGATTTTGGCCCTTGCCAGTCCTCTCACTTTGGCTGCATGGTACTAGTAGTGGAGACCGACTGGTCTCAGCATGCTGCGGTCTGATGGTTCTCTTGACACTGGCACTCCCAAGTTCAGTCTGTACTTGAGTTTTCTCATTAAGTGGGAAGCAAACAATATAGGTTATTATTGAGCAAAATCAAGGATGATATTTGGAGCTTGAATTCACTGGAACGTCATCTCAAGATCAGTTCCGTGGTCCTTCTTTCTAGTCATGCTCTTTGAAATAGGGTGTCTGTGAAAATGTAACTCCTTTTGCATTTTCAGGTTATTTTGGAGGAGTTACAGTATATACATGGTGGTCAGAAATAGCAACATTAGCTTCTGAGAGAGACCACAAAAGAAAGACTGCACTTATAGTGGTTGTTAAAACTGTTTAAATTCTTAGTAGTCAATTGTTGAATAATTGAACCACAACCCACAGTTTGATTAAACTAGGTCAAATTTAAGTTTATCTTATTTGACTACTTGTAAAGTGGGCTGATGTGGCAAAGAACCACCAAACGAGTGCTGCTAAACTGAGAGCATGATGAGATGGTTATTTATTGTATATATGCCTCTAGTCATGACAGTTTCCTGTTGTTACTGTGCCTTAGGAAGCAAGTATATCAGCTGAGCCAATATCACCTGAAAAACACCAAAGTTCCGAGGACTGTGCCCAAATGGACTGATCCATTTACAAAACCTTTTCTGGCCTGTTTTCTCATCTAAAAACCTACCACATAGCAGTGTCTGAAGATTCAATGAGATAATACATCTAACCCCTGACAAAGAACCAGGAACACAATAAGGAACTAAAGAAAGAGTAACTATTATTTGAACCTAGGACATTGTCACCATCCTCCTTTTGCATAGGAGTAAAAGGAAGCTGAAATGCTGGAATGATTTCCCAAGGGCACAAGGGTAAAAAAATGAAATGATTCTATGAGGCCTGGTACATGAAGGGTATCCGAAACATTTTTTTTCTCTCACTTCCCTAACATGTAGTTCAGCCCAAGGCAAGAACACAGAAGGAGGTTGTATTCTTATGTTCAGAACATTGACTACCATATTGTAAACTGAGCACATGGGAAGCCAGGCTCTGGTCAGCTTTATGGTCAGCAAAAGTTCATTAACCAAGAACAAGACCTTAAAGGTAAACTTGGATGGAATCAGGAAAGTCAGATGGAAGGTAGCATGTTCTGAGATGCTCACTGGGGAGGGCAGCACAAAAAGTGTGTGATTATGGCAAGAGGTGGGGGAAGTAAGGTTTGAAATTGGGAAAATGATGGAGAAAGCAAGAAGATGAGGCATGCAGAGACTTATTTTGCGCTGAATTATTTTGACTAGGGATGTATTCCTCAAATTGGCATCTGAAGACCAGAAAACCATGGATATATTCAGGTGGCTTAGTGAAAATTATTTTTCATTAAAGAGGCCTATACATGACTCAGCTTTGAAAAATGCTGAACAAAGGTCATCTCTACTTCAAATAGATAACTTCACTGATTGGACAGTGCCTTCATAGTGGTCCAGCCTTCAGAACCACTCTGTAAATTAATCCTTTCAATGATACAGCATCAAGCTCATCAATGATGGTTTTGCTTGCTTCAAATGATTAGCACCACAAAGCTTAGGTCCTATTCCATAGGTGTTCATAGAGTCCCTTGGGTGTAGTGGTAAACATTCGTACATGGCAAAGTTAAATCTAAAAATATCTGAAACACTCTGAATTAAAATCATCAGATTATTATAAAGATCAGCTTGAGATAACAACTATCAACACTTTCAATTTCTTAATTTTAGAAGTTGCTTTTATTTTATTTTAAAAACACAGCAATTCTTCTTTCAGTGGGCTTCACATATTTTAATACTGCAGCACCAAATTCTTAGCTCTGACCACAGTGAGTACTGCTTCCCTAGTGTATCTCTACACACTGGAGGAGATGATGATAAAGCCTAGGGATGGGGGAGCCACCAGATGGAAAAAGACAAGATCTCGGAATGACTGCATGGAGGAGAGCTGCTCACTTGCCCAGGAACTTTCATGAGAGCAAGAAACCAACTTCTAGTGCGTTAAAATTCTACCTTTAAAAACTGTTCCAGGCCAGGCATGGTGGCTCACTCCTCTAATCCCAGAATTTTGGGAGGCCGAGGTGGGTGGCTCACGAGGTCAAGAGATTGAGACCATCCTGGCTAACATGGTGAAACCCTGTCTCTACTAAAAACACAAAAAATTAGCCGGGCATGGTTGCAGGCACCTGTAGTCCCAGCTACTCGGGAGGCTGAGGCAGGAGAATGGTTCAGCCCAAGGCAAGAACACAGAAGGAGGTTATATTCTTATGTTCAGAACATTGGCTACCTCATGTAAATTGAGCACATGAGGAGCCAGGCTTTGATCAGCTTTATGATCATCAAGAGTTCATTAACCAAGAACAAGACCTTAAAGGTAAACTTGGATGGAATCAGGAAAGTCAGATGGCAGTGAACCCAGGAGGCAGAGGTTGCAGTGAGCTGAGATTGGGCCACTGCACTCCAGCCTGGGCGAGACTGACTCAAAAAACAAAACAAGACAAAAATACAAAAAACTGTTCCAATCTAATAATTCAGCTGGGACAAAATATATATTCTGATACTGATGCATCTGAGTTCTTATCTCAAATAGCAGAACACTTTGATTCCTAAACAATACAGTTAAAATAAAATATGTGTTACTATTAAGTGCCAGTTATGGTTCTAGTTATCTTGAACATATTGTCTTATTTCAGTCTCACAAGAACCTTATGATGTACGACGTTTTTAATCTTTATTTAAAAGATGAATACCTGAAGAAACCAAGGCACAAGGAGGGGAGATATTTTGCCTAAGATCCCATAGCTGTCAAATGGCCAAGTTTGGAATTTAGATTACTTGGACTCAAAAGTTGTATTTTCGACTGTGAACTTTTAATCATGCACCAGTTGTACATAAAATCACATGGAGTGCTTGTAGCAGAGACTGCATCATGTTCACTGAAATCTACTGCCTCTTCTTATTGAAATACCATCTGGATGGTATTTCCCTTCCTCCCTTGTAGGTAGCTGTCACCCTGTGACTGAGATCTCCTTAACAGAATGAGAGGAAAAAGGAAAATTCACGCTACTTTCAGTCTGGTCCATTACAAGTTCCCATAGTGTTCCTCCATGCTATTTCCCCTTCTACTTGGTGGACGCAGATGACTATGAAACCCTAGCATATGGGAGAGCCACTGATGGAAAGAGTCTGGATCACTGAATGACTGCATATGGAGAAGACTCCTACCAACCTCACCATGAGCCATCCCAGGAGCAAGAAATTAATTTCTATTGTGCTAATCTACTGACACCTGGGAATCTGATTGTTTCTAAAACTTATCTTACCTTAACTAATAAAGAGCTTTCTAAAAATACAGTTTACTGGTGTGAACTCCAGACCTCCTAGGTCAGAATCTCTGGGATAAAGACTATATATCTCTAATTTTTAAAAGATCCCCCATGCAATTCTGAGGTGGCTAGTCTTTAGCAGTATTGCACTTCATATCACAACTGACTTTTTCCTTTTCCTAGCTAAATTCTTCTAATTGGATATCATAAGAAAATAGTTTTCCATTTTTAGTTTGCCTGATTTTTTTCTTTTTTTTTAAAGCTATAGCTCAACAATTTCTATTGCTGCAGAAGAAGCTTCACTTATTTCTTTAAGATTCAACCCATTTGACCCAGGGGATTCAAGATGTATCATCTCATCATGAGCGCACCAAGTCATCTATTTCCTTCTTTCTTCCATCTCTCCCTTCCTCTCTCTCTTTATCTCTGCCTTCCTATTCTTCTGTCTTTCTATCTATCTGTCATGGCTAAGTAGCCTTCCCTAAAGTATTTTCCTTCTATTTTATTGTATAAATATAGAGGTTTTGCATTGTGCAATTCCTTGAAAATAACATGTGGCAATTACACCATGAGATTTCATCAGCTGTTCATGTTTTATAGTGATCAATTTGAAACTGTGTCTGATATTTAAATGTTAGAGGAGAGAGGGCATTAAGAGACTCTCAGGAATGATTAGGTCTCCACCAGCTATTTTTTCAGTTTAAAATTGAGATTGTATATCTTGCACCGTTTCATCCATTATTTATTTTTCCTGACTAAAATAGATTATTGAAACTCAACACAGGGATAAATTTGATCTCTTCAAATGCCTTGAGTGTTTATAATAGGATGATATTCTTATTTGTCAAAGGAGTATGTGAAGAAAGTCTTTGATATATCTAGATCCACCAATAATTAGTAGAGCTGCATCATATAAGAATAGTTAATGATTCACAGAGTACTTACTGTGTGCCAGTTGCCCTTCTAGGGACTTTATATAACTTAAGTCCTTTAATTCTCAAAATAATCCTGAGTGGAGTCCTGTGTTTATCTTCATTTCATAATGTGGAAATTGAGGCACGGAAGCACACGGGAACATGCCCAAGGTCACACAACAAGGAGGGGTGGTGTTGGAACATGAACCCATGTAGTCTGGCTTTAGGCTCTGTGCCTTTACTACACACACTGACAGTTTTTATGGATAAGCACTGTTCCATGTGATTTTTAAAAATCGTTCTACGGGTACATTCGTTTTCTATTGCTTTGTAACAAGTTATCACTATTTTAGAATCTTGAAACAACATGCTCTTATTATTTCACAGTTTCCATGGGTCAGGAGTCCAGGCTTGGCCTGACTGGGTCCTCAGGACAGGGTCTCACAAAGCTGCAGCCTAGGAATCAGCTAGGTCCAGGGTCTCATCTGAGTTTCAAAGTCGTCTTTCAAGCACACACGCTTAATGGCAAAATTCACTTCCTTGCAGCTGCAGGACCAATGGCAGCTTGTTCCTTCAGTGCCAGCAGGAGAATCTCTTTCTGACTCAGTGAAGTCCAAACCCTCTTTAAAAAGGCTTCCAGCTAATTAAGTCAGATCCAGCAAGTATAATCTTCCTTTCTGATGAACTTTTCAATTGATTTGGGGCCTTAATGATATTTTCCAAATCTCTTTACTTTCATCTGTAATGTAATCCAATTATGGATGAAATACCTGGGCAGAGATCATGGGGCTGTCTTAGAATTCTTCCCAGACAAATAGCACAATAGGTATGTCTGATCCTTCCTCCATGAGTGAGGGAGATGGCTAAATACTGATGGTTTCATTAGAATTTGACTCATTAATCTCAGCTTATAAAAAAATCTGGAATTTGTTTTTCAGTGTTTTATACACAAAAAATTTCCTTCTTTAACTTTTTTCCAGAACTCTTTATAGAAGGTTGATGGCATAAATAAATTAGGAAATTTTTTGAAAATTATCTTGTAAATTTACTCTGCTGATTAGTTTCCTGAGACATTTCTTAAAACCACCTTGTTACTTTTGTCCTTTGATGACCTGTTGGGTAAAAATCAAATTCCTTAGTGTGTGACAAACCAAGTATCTTATGCACTCAGCAAATATACCATGTTGTCTTAGCTGCTTGCTACTGACTTCTCCAACATTTTACTCTAAAAAGTGGAAAGGAAGAAGGGAAGGAGGGGGAAAAGGCAGAGAGATGGTTACTGGATTAAATTTGAATCACTCAAGAAGTTTCAGGCAGACCGCAGGCCCTAAGAATTCATTGATCAGTAACCCATAATCTGCAGTCTTAGCTGATCTGAGATAATATTCCTTTTCTTGGAGGTTAAAGGTTATTTTAACCCTGGGAAGGTATAAACTAACTAGAGAAACATGAATAAATGAATTACTTTAAATATGAGACGCAAACGTATAATAATAAATATTTCCATCCTGTGTATTCTACTGTTTAT
Organism: Colobus angolensis palliatus; assembly: GCF_000951035.1. Lineage (NCBI taxonomy): Eukaryota > Metazoa > Chordata > Mammalia > Primates > Cercopithecidae > Colobus > Colobus angolensis. The sequence goes on along the minus strand of NW_012121821.1, from coordinate 4,416,442 downwards.
GTTATTCCGTTCCTCTGCTTCTAATGTACAATATTATTTACTTATTTATTTAGCATATTGCTTATTATCTGCCTCCCTTCTTCCCACTCTTTCCCATCCTGTCAAGTATAAGGGCAAGGGTCATGATCTATTTTGATTACTGAGGTATTCAACCATCCAGGACAAGTTATTGAATGAATACATAAATAATTGTGGTCTGTTCTTAGGATTTTTGAATCATTTAAGAAAAGTTAACATATTGGATTTGTAATTACATTGAGACTTTAAGGATCATTGTTTTGGTTTGGTTTGGTTTGGTTTTTGGGTTTTTCTCCTGTTTGAGCCTAACACAGATTGGAGGACATTTCCAAAGAGGAGGGCACAAGGAGAGAATGGCTCTGTGTGTGTGTGTGTGTGTGCGTGCGCACACGCACACATATGTGTATGCATGCGTGTGCACGTTTTTACATGCTGTATCGTGGCTAAGTCAGAAGACAGGATTGTCTGTCAGTATAGGCCTTCTGAGGGTACAAACCCTCTAAGGAATAAATGCATCTGAAGAAATTCTAGTTCCTGCAGTTTTAACCCAAATTGATTTCAAGAGGCACACAGAGATCTTCCCTCTAGAGAGTAGGTGCAGGCATTATTACCTGCCCCGCCGCCTTTAATTTTTCTGAGGAAACTGAGAATTAGAAAAATTAGGTGCAAGAGGGATAATATTTTTGGAATTTCTCCAGATACATCTTGATTTGTGGGTGAACTAGATTTCTGTCTCTGCAACTTGTCCACCATGATTTCTTTAGGAGACTATAAATGTCACCTCAGAAAGGATATGAAAAGAGGATATGTAAAGAGGATATATATATAAAGAAGTCCCTTATAGGTGTTAAAAAGAAGTGGGATGTTTATCCTTCCATGCCAGTGGACTGCAAAAAAGGAGACAGAAAAGAGAATTGGAGAGGCAGGTTTTTAGTATATTCATTCTGCTAAGAAAAGTCCAAAGAAGAGTCCAATTTTTCCCCATCACTGTTTGGAGCACTGAGGGAAAAAAGACCATATTGGAAGACTCTTTGTTAATATGTGAGGTGAGATAGTAGTGACAGTCTTGATCCTATGGGTTCTGAAAAGTTCCTTGAGCCTTAACAAGCAGACGTGTTGGTGCTAAGAAGACCAGGGTATTGGCAGAGGTCTGAAGATGCACAGAGGCTGTAGAGAAGGAAGGCACAACCAGAGGCAAATGGCCAGGACCAGAGGGCATGCCAGAAAAATGCTTCAAAGACCCATGTAGACTGAGTGACATATCAGCTGGGAGGGGACTAGTCCATGCACTGAGGATCCAGAAGGCTCTGGCATGCCTTTCCCTTGCTGCCACATGATTATATCAGCCCCAGCCTCTGAGAAGAGAGAGGAAGCTGGGAAGACGCAGCATTGGGAAGAGAGGAATCTGGGAAGATCCAGAGGAAGCTGGGAAGACCCTCTGGGGAGAGAGAGGAAGCTGGGAAGATGCAAAAGTAAATGCATCATGGGGGAGCCCATTTAAAAGAGAAGAGACTTTAATACTGAATATTGACAAGTATAAAAGGGTGCTATCCATACACTGGTACCCAGTGAGGTAGATGTTTATGAGGAAGAGTAGATCTATTATAGAAAACAGAGAAGCGGCATTTTCTTCAAATATTTAAAGTTTTTATCCCTACTACCCCAGGGGCTTACTCAAGCCCACCCAGGTGTGAGGGGGCATGGCTTCAACCTCAATCCAGATCCCTAGGGCAAGGCTTTTACCAGTATACCCAAGAGTCCTGTTTTTGAATGTCAGCAAAACTTACAAACTGTTGCCACATATAAACAAACACAGCCTCAGATAATGCCCAAATTAATGTGGATTCTGCAAGCATTAGTGCAATGGAGGCATTCAAGTTTGGGAAAGGAGGAAATCCATCTGACCCAAATTCAGGAAGGGAAGGTGATGAGGGACCCTTGAGGGACACATGGGAAATGAGAAGTTGAACTCTTTCTTGGTGTCACTTCTAGTGTGGACTCATGGAGGTTAATCAGGTGCCCAACGCAAAAAAAAAAAAAAAAAAAAAGGAAGATGATCAGCTTCTGTAAATCTGTGAACTATGAACTCACATTGAGCAGGTTCTGGGTAGGCTTTTCCTCTGGGACCCACTCAACTCCATTTGTATTCCCCAAGGTATCACAACAATAAGAACAGCCTGGATTGGAAGATTCAAAAGATTCTTTTCATATACCCATTAAGCACAACTGGGGCTCCACCTCACCCATTTCTAAAGAGGAAAATGAAATCTGACAATAAAAGACTGATTAAAAAGCTGGAGTTGAGGAAGTAGAAATGAAACAATGAGATATTTTAGTCAGAAATGGACTCTAGTAATTTTAAGATAACAGAACATTTATGTAACGCAATTATATCTAGTACTATTATTAAAAAGTGAAAAAGGAGCATTGCAATTATCTCAAGTATTTTAGAAGTGTAAAACAACATACTAAATAATACACACCCTCAGTCCTTATATCTAGAATAAATATGGAGTATTTTGACTAACTTGTCCAGATGATTATCTCAGTTCTCCAGTTTACTTTTACCTACTTAGAGAGACTTGAACGCAGCACATGACAACACGTGGCTCACTGATACTTTCTGCTGCACAAATGCAGCATCAGTCGTGATTATCCTCAAACCCAGAAGGGCTCCTTTGGATATAGTAATATCATGTTAATTCCAAATAAGATGCAGTTTCCCTCAAAAATCCTCATCTATGAAATGAGCTCCAGAGATTTTTAAGCAAGGGGGCCAGGTAGGAAATGATATCCTTGTAATGGATAAGGTGCCATCTCATGCAGAGAATAGAGATAGACCAATTGGGTCTATGTCTAAGATTAAAATCTCCTGCCCATCCAAGTTGCTTCTACTTTGGAAAACTATTGGCAGAATTAAAATAATTTTTGAATCATTAAAATAAGTAATTCACCCCCTTTTCTATGTACGCACCCTAGCAAAGATTTTTAAAAGGGTAAGGGCTTAGGTGGGGAAGAACATAGAAATGTAAAAGGTGGGAGTTGAGGGGAGGGTGGTGAGAGGAATAGGATAAATTTAAATTATCTGACTCTGAGATCAAAATACTATTTATGGGGAGAGTCCATTGACACAACATCAGCAGAATGTGCAGTTTGATTTTCAGTTCTCCAGGGCAGTGCTGGGTCTGTGCTATGCACATGCATGCTCTGTCACCACTCCCCCTCTGACCCACCATGTGCATTTGCTGGTTTAGGAGAAGGGCTTGGCCCTGTTTTAGAGAGAGGTTCACTGACTCACACACAATCTGAACTCAAGACCTTGGTCTCATTGATTCTAGACCAGCTCATCCCTGTTTTGCTAGGTAAGATTGCATTAACCAGGTAATATTTTTCTCAAACATCAACAGGAGAGGAAACATGAAATTTAACACTGCCAACCCATTTCAGTGTTTAACCTAAATCAATAATGTAATTAAAAAATGTAAATAAATTACATTTTTGAGAACACGGTTGAGGATTTTAAAAAGATAGTTTTCCCCTCCTAACGTTTTCCTATCCTCGTTTGCAGGTAGCTTATCTGTCTTTGGCTCTCAGTGCATGCTGTGAACTGCTTTCCCTCCTGGTATGTTTCAGTAGCAGAATATTAAACCTTTGTTTTTAGGTCTGTGTTCTGGTTCAGGTTAAGGTTTGAGTTCATTTTTTGAAGTGGCCACCTAGAGATTTCAAACCATGAAATCAGAGAATCTCACAAGCAAGTGGGCATTGTTTGCCCTATTTCTTAATGTCTTATGCCCTCTGGTGGTAAAATCAGGTGACCTCCTATATTTTCTTTGAATTCTCCAAAGCAAAATAGTTCATTAAAATAAAATAAGATGGCTCTCTCCCTTTCTCTGCCATTGTGGTGTATGCGGTTGACTCCATTCCTCACCATGTCTGCTCGCAAGTTTTTCAGTATCAAGTGATTTCTGGCCAAGAAACAAAAGCAAAATCATCCCATTCCCTAGTGGAATCAGATGAAAACTGGTAATAAGAACATGTACGACTCCAAGAGGAGACATTGGAGAAGACTCTGCCGGGTCTACAAGGACTTGCACATGAGATGGCACTCAGATTCACGCTACACTGGGGTCACTGGCCTCTTACCTTATCAACTTGGAAACGTTGCCACTATCTGTCCTGTTGGACATATTTTAATGGAAAAAATGTTTTATCTTTGTTTCTGTGCTCTGTGCTAGGTTGGTTCAGTAATAAATACGTGAAAACTTTTGTTTGAAAAAAAAAGCCAAGACAGCATTTATCATGATTAGCAAGCTATTGAAAATGTATATATACACACACACACATATATACATTATACGTGTGTGTGTGTGTATGTGCGAGTATATATGTGTGTGTATGCGTGTGCTCGGGTTTGACACTAGGAATGTGAGGTAACTATTGAGTAGTGATGAGTTTTGTGGTCTATAAAATGCGCCTATCCTTTATAGAGTAAGGATGCCAGGCCTCCCACCTGCCGCCTTTTTTTTTTTTTTTTTGAGACAGAGTCTCGCTCTGTCGCCCAGGCTGGAGTGCAGCCATCTTGGCTTACTGTAAGCTCCGCCTCCCGGGTTCGTGCCATTCTCCTGCCTCAGCCCCCCGAGTAACTGGGATTATAGGCACACACCACCTCGCCTGGCTAATTTTTCTTTCTTTCTTTTTTTTTTTTTTAGTAGAGACGGGGTTTCGCTATGTTGGTCAGGCTGGTCTCACACTGGATGCCAGGCCTTTATACCTAGGCTTTTTGAATAGAAATGAAGCTCCCTAAATCTGTTGCCTAGAAAAACATATATCTGTACATAAAATTAGACTGTAAGATGCTCAAATTCACTGAGGTAATTATAACTGGGATTAATTTACAAAAAAATTACTTCATTACCCAGGTAATATCTTCTGAAAATATGGACAATAGCAGAAAAAATTAAAACAATGGGTCAGAGCAAGGAACGTATTGATCTGGGGGATAATTTATGGAATAAATACGTTTTTCCATGTGTATTTTATAAGAATGTATTTAGTTTTTTTTAAGAGACGAGTTCTTGTTCTGCGGCCCAGTCTGGAGTGCAGTAGTGCAATCATAGCTCACTGCAGTCTGAAACTCCTGGGCTCAAGTGATCCTTCCATCTCAGCCTTCTGAATAGCTGGGACTTACAGGTGTACACTATGATGCCTGGTTAGTTTTTTATTTTTATTTTTTCTATAGAGATAGGGTCTCACTATGTTGTCCAGGCTGGTCTCGAACTCCTGGCCTCAAGCTATTCTCCACTTTCCGAACTTAGCCTCCCAAAATGCTGAGATGACAGGCATGAATCACTGCATGCAGCCAACATTTTTATTTTGAGAAGAAAATATATTTTGAGAGGGTAAGTCGTCTCTTTTAAAATGAAGTTTTGTAATCATAGGTAGAAACGTTTTAAAATACCTTTTCTTTCTTTTTAATATTTTTATTGCCTTTTTATTTTGAAACAATGTCAGACTAATAAAAGTTGCCAGTAGTACACAGAACTCCCATACACCTTTTACCGAACATCTCCAAGTGTTAATATTTTACTTAACCACAGGATAATTTTCAAAAGCAAGAAACTAACATTGATATTATGCCATTAACTAACCCCAGACCTTATTCAACATTTGCCAAGTATCACATTAATGCCTGTTTTATAGCCAGGATCCAGATGATGATTAAGTTAATAATTATTTAATTCAGCTTATACATATTTGGTAAGACTATCGCAGAAGTGGTACTGTGAGCTTCTTAATATATCAGGGGTACTTTTTGTTGAATATTTCTTATTATTGGTGATATTAGCCTTGAACACTCTGTTTAGGTGGTGTCTGGCAGGCTGCTCCACTGTAAAGGAACTGTGTTGTTTACCTTTGTATTTAATAAGGACTTTGTAGAGAGAGACTTTAGGACTATGTAAATATCCTGTTTCTTATATATTGCCCCACTCATCACCAACTCGTGATTTTTTTACTTTCATAATTTATTTGACACTTACTGATTATAATTCTACTGTAAAGAAGAACTATCCCTTTTCTCCCATTTGCTAGTTATTTCATTATTGAAGTATATCAGTATGGAGTCATGAATACTTATTTTATTCTGTATGCTATAATCCATTATTATCATAATTTACTTTGTTCCTCAAATTGGCTCAGAATTGACCATTGGGATCCCTTTCAAGTTGGCTTCTGTGACCTTTCAACATGTGTCCACCACTTTGTTCTTACTACTTTTCTTTCTAGCACAAGTTGTTCCAGGATGATCTTACACAGTACTTCCCCTGCCCCAGCCGTGAGCTCAGTCATTTCTCAAGGATCCTTGGTTTCTTTTATTAAATAATGTCATCTACAAAGCAAGATCTAGGTGCTCTCTGTGTTCATTGCTACTGGTGTCATTACTTTTACGCCCTCTCATCAGACAAAGCTAGATGAAAATCTCTGTATAATAAACATATGTACATATACACAATCTAAGTCTCTATCTCAGTATCATCTATCTATCTATCTATCTATCTATCTATCTATCTATCTATCTATCTATCTATCTATCATTATCTATCACCATGAGTTCATACATTTGATTCCTATTTCTATCTATCTATCTCTTATCTATCTACCCATCTATGTACCATCTATCTATCTATCACCATCAGTTCATACCAATACATTTGATTTCAATCCAATACTACAGGGTTAATTCTAGCCTTCCTCCTTTCCCTACTAGTAACTCATTTCTCTAAAAGTGAGAAATATCCTTCTTGTTATCCAAATATTATTTACTTATTTGCACAATCCTAAAATATACATGAACTTGTTTTATAATTACTAACCGATGCCTCTTTGGGTCTGGGGAACTTGCAAACTAGTGTACATTATTTGTGTACATGCCTGTTGGTCTTTGGTCTTAGAGTATATAATATATACATTGTATTAATAATACATGTATGTAATAATACATTGGGTTTCAAAGTTGCCTTCAGTTCATTCTTTTCTTCCTCATCCCCTTCAGTGTGGTTTGTAATTGAGTTAGGCTTATTTGTTATTGTTCGTATTGAATTTTGGGTTCTCCCTTCATCTTGCTTGATTTTTGTCATTTATTTATATTTTTGGTATATGAAATATTACCATGGTTTCTAAAAGTCAGAACTGTACAAAGAGTTATACTCAGAGAGGTGTTCCTTTCCCACCCCCATCATCCCTTGCACCTCTACTCCTTCCTCTTATCCCTATATATAAGCAATCTTAGTTCCCGGGTTAACCTTTTTGCGTTTTTTTTTTCAATCTCTCTTTCACAAAAGTTGACACATAACAGATACTCTTTTGCCCTTTGTCTTTTTTCTTTTTTACTTAATGTGTTGTGAAAAACAATCCAAATTGTTTCACAGGAATCCGCTTCTATTTTATTTTCTCTTAGAGCCTGTAGAGGTACACAATTTGTTTATCTCTTATATTCAGATATGTACATTGTTTCCAATATTTTGCAGAAACAACAATGTCACAATTAATAACCCTGTGCAAATGTATTTTTGCCTTATGGGAGGTGTATCTTCTGGGTAAATTCCTAGAAGTGGAATTGCTGAATTAAAAAATAAGTGTATATGTAGTTTCTTAGGCATTACCAAATTTCCCTCTGCAAGGCTTGTACCACTTGACATTCTCACCAGCAATGTGTGAGAGTATCTCTTTCCCTACAGACGATTGCCATGTTTTTAATTTTTTGCTAATCTGATAGGTGGAAAATAATATTCCTATAAAGTTTTAATTTGCTTTTCACTAGTTATGAATGATATTAAACATTTTTTGCTATCTTACAAGGTTTTTAAATATATCTTTTTGTGAATTGTCTACTCTTATTTCTTTACCTAGTTCAATGTTTTTTTAAAATCCCTTTTCTTTCAATTTTAGAAGTTTTTAATATATTAGCAGTATACGGACTTTATTATAGAAAGATTAATGTTGCAAGCATTTTTTAAAAGTTTGTTTGTTGTTTGACTTTGTTTATGGTGTTTTTGTCATGCATAAAAATTTTTATTTTTATTTGGCCACTTGTCAATCTTTTTTTTTTAATTGCCTCTGGATTTTGAGTCATGGTTAGAAAATCTTTCCCTATACCAACGTTAAATAGAAATATTCATCCATGTTTTCTTCCAGTATGTTTTTAAAAAGTTTTTTTTTTTGTTTTACATTTATATTATCTCTTTTTCATTGGATCTTTATGCTTATATATGGTGTGAGATACAGATCTAAACTTATTTCATTCCCAATAGCTATCCAGTTGTCCCAGAACCATCTATTAAAATTTGCTTGCCCCAGTACTTTTGTGATGTCACTTATCATATACTAAATTTCCATATGTACTTGAGTTGATTTCTGGGCTTTCTAATTTATTCTCTCAGTTTATTTTTCTAGTCATGCACCTACATACCACAATCTTAATTATGAAGACTCTGTAGTATGTTTTAATGTGTGATAGGGCTAGTTCTTCCTCCTAGTTTTTCTTTTTAAGTGTTTTCTTGGTTCTTCTTCAGTGTTTTTATATCTTTCACAAATCCTTTCCTCATACAGTTTTTGCACATTTCCTTTTAAGTTTATTTAAAAGTGTTTCATGTTCTTTGTTGTTATTATAAATGAGGATTTTTCTGTTATAACATCTCCTAAATAAACATTGTTTATGTATATAAAATAATAAGTTATCTATGTAATGTTTGTATCCTGCTATTTTATATTATAAAAACTTATCTTATTGTTTTAGTTAATGCCTTTTCTTAACTTGAACCAGAAATACATTTTTATTGTGTTAAGCCTCTGAGATTTGATTTATTTGTTATAGTAGTTAGCTGAGTCTAATAAATAAAAGATAGAAATAATTTTATTACCATCTTAAAGTAAAGATATTAAGACCAGAAATATTGACAAGTTTGCCTAAGGTCACAGAATGAGCAGTGGACAACACTAGTTTTTAAATCAATATCCTATGTTATTAACCACTGCATATTACCCTCTCCTCAAGGTGTGAGTTCCTGAGCTTTTCTGTTAGCTTCCATTTGAAAGAGAGAAACCAAGTTCATTCTCCATCTTTCTTTGTCTACTTGCAGTTCTGTTATTCATTGTAGAGAAATGAGTGGAAGCAGAAGGGAGACTGCTAGATAAATAATAGCATTGGAGGGGACTCACAGCTACATAGATTTAAGAGGGTGTGAACTCATTGTACTTTATAGACATAGAAAACTATACAAGATTGTGCAGTTGTAAAAATAACAAAATCTCAGCTCTGATTCACCATTCAATTTGTTCTCACTATACAACAAGTGTGACCTTTTAAGAACGAAAATAGATAGCATTCTCCTTGTTTAAATCTTTCAATGGATCCACATTTGTGTCAGAGTAAAGACAGAACTCACTCACATGACCTCTGCTTTACTATCCAGGCTCAGCTCCATGCCTTGTACTGTTATCATACAGTATTTTGACCACTTATTTACTGCCTTGTCTTGTAAACTCTTGAGGACAGAGACTCATTTAATTTTGGATTCTAGATTCTGGTACCATGCCTAACGCATAGTAGGCATTAAATATATGTTTGTTGAGTGAGTGAAGGAGTGAATGAATAAATATTGTTTTCCTACCTTTTTTGATTTCGCGGAATATGCTTATCTCTTCTTTAGAATATTTTCTTCTTCCCTGCATGAGGAATGAGCTTTCTGTATCCTTAAGATCGCCACCATCGTGAGCTGTGAGCTGTCATGAACTTTTCAAACTCTGAAGAGAAACATCAAATGAGTGATCTGAGATTCTTTTTTTAAAGAAAATAATCAACTGATATATTTTTTCCTACCACTTATATTTTCTACTCTTTATGGAAATGATTTTGCATTTGTTGGGATAAATAATCCTCAGTCTTTTATAAAATGCAACCTGAAAGTTTTATTTGAATATCTCACCCTGCCATTTTTTTCTTTGTTTTTTTTTTTTTGGAGGCGGAGTCTTGCTCTGTCGCTCAGGCTGGTGTGCAGTGGCGCCACCTCGGCTCACTGCAAGCTCCGCCTCCCAGGTTCAAGCGATTTTCCTGACTCAGCTTCTCGAGTAGCTGGGAATACAGGCACGTGCCCCCATGCCTCGCTAATTTTTTGTATTTTTAGTGGAGACAGGGTTTCATCATGTTATCTAGGATGGTCTCAATCTCCTGAGCTTGTGATCTGCCCGCCTCGGCCTCCAGTGCTGGGATTACAGGCGTGAGCCACAGCGTGCGGCCTTTTTTTTTTTTTTTTTTTTGAGGCAGAGTCTGGCTCTGTCGCCCAGGCTGGAGTGCAGTGGTGCCATCTCAGCTCACTACAGCCTCTGCCTCCTGGGTTCAGGCGATTCTCCTGGCTCAGCCTCCCGAGTAGCTGGGACTACAGGTGTGCACCACCACGCCCAAATAGTTTTTGTATTTTTACTAGAGACGGGGTTTCACCATGTTGACCAAGATGGTCTCGATCTCCTGACCTCGTGATCCACCCACCTCAGCCTCCCAAAGTGCTGGGATGACAGGTGTGAGCCAGCGTTCGGCCCATTCTGCCATTTCTAAAAGGCACTTTCTCTCAAAAGTCTGGTCCAACCCTGGCAATAAATATTTTATAAGTATCATATGTAGTCTCTGAACGAGTTTTCTTGACATTTGATAGTAATAAAAGTAATTGTTTCTTGAGCTTCATCTGTGTATTAGACCCTCTTATAAGCATATTATATGTAATTTACTTTATGAAACAGATATTAGTTTCACCACTATATGGATGAGGAAACTGAGACATAAAGAGGTTAGGTAACTTGCCTAAGTTTCTTTAAACCCAGCAATAACAAAATGAACTGAGGTAATTCAGGGGAGCCAGTTCCAGAGTTCATACTTTGAATCTGCAGTAGATCACTGTCGTCACTTTTGATGCTTCATTTTACTGTACCTCCTAGAACATATAATGTTGTTTGTGTGCTTCATGTACATCTATTTCATCATCCAGATAAGATCCTAAGATGTTCTTTTTGGAGGAGTGTCTTATTTCTTCAGCCTTACAATGTTTCAAATAGTGCCAGACATATTGTGTGGCCATTTTATACACACTTGCTAAATTGCTTTGAAAACTGTATTTAAATTCTCCCTCTAGTTTTAGGTAATTGTATATAGGTGTTTTACCAAGTTAGGATAAAGCAGCATATATTTAAATCTCCAAATTTGTTTACTCAAGAAATAAATGTACGATTGTGATTATACTAGATGTAATAGGAGCTCAGAAGGGGTAGGAGATCCCCACAGCATCATCCACCTACTGTCCTTCCTTGCTGTGCTTCCCTGTGGATATAACGATGCATTGATGGATACAAATGAAACAGGGTGCTCTGTGACTTACTGATTTGCACAAACACTGGTTAATAAAGCATTCATTTAACTCATTCTCTGTTATAGCTCCCTCTACTGAGGGCCATGGCTCTTCTCTGAAGGAGGGGTAGGAAGCTTGTTGTCACTGTATGAAGGTACAACTGAGTTCTTCTTTAGCCCAAGGATAACCCCAGTTCAACCTGTGTACAACAACTCTCCTGTGATGATGACTGCCTTCCTCTACTGACATGCCTCCCAGTGCTTGGAAGGTTAAATTATTCTCCCCTGCCACAGTGAGTGGGGTTTTGGGGGGGAACATGGTAGTACTAACCATCAACCTTAAGAAAATAATAACTTGTTATTACTGAGACCCTCTGCCCTTTATGCAAATAAACCCCAACAGGCTACCATTTAGACATGCTCGTACATGCCTATATTTACTAAACGTCTGTTTAAAAAATATATGTGGAAAGTTACAATTCTGTTATTTTCCCAAACCTGTGTTCAACTCAGAAAGAGTTTGCAAAAAGAAAAATAAAAGGAAAGTCTAAAGAAAAATAAAGACTACATTAAATTTCTTTATCAAGCCTCCATACTATAAGACTGTGTCTTCTTAGAACTTTGGTACATTATATTTTTTATTAATAAGTGCCTTTTGTTCTAATCATTTTAGGTTATAAAAATAATATATGCTCATGGTAGAACTATTGGAAAATCAGTAATATGTTTTTAAGTGTTTCATAATTCATGGTCTCTTCACTGGAAGATATTCACTGTTAAGATTTTGGTATATTCCCTTTATCTAGATAGATTGATGATAAATAGATTGAAAGATAGAGATGGAACTGTTGTTGTTATGCCCATATACACATAATTTATTTCCACAGACTGAGCCTTATCTCATGAACATTTTTCTGATCACTTAAGATTCCTCAATGACCTTTTAGAAATGGTTTAGGATGTATATTTTATAACTATATAGTGTTCTATTTAATGATCTGACAGTGTTAGATATTTTGATGCTTTCACTGAGATGAATGCCAGATTGCTCTTCTAAATCCTGTCTGAGTGAAAGAAGAAAGTACATTGTGACCTGCATAAAAAACAGAGAGTGATTTTCTAAAGAAATGGAGGAACTTTAATCTGCCCAATGAAATTCAGAAATTAAAAAATAAAGAAAAAGAAATTCTTTTCTGTAAAAAGCCCCAGAACCTTGATGCTTATCAGAGCTTTATCAGAGTGATTCAAGCTTAATGGGGACCTGTTTGTGTCTGAAATCCCTCACCACTGCACAAGGACAGGAAAGTGACAAGAGGACATATTTGTCAGATTTTCAGCGACTTCATTTTCTTAAGTCAAGCTGCAAATATCACAAATATAATTTTGCATGCTGTATTTTGGCTGTTCATGGTGGTTATCAACTGGTGGGAGGACCAAAGGGAAAGAAAATTGGATACAAAATCAAGGGATGTTTTCTGAACCTTAAAGTTGACACAGTTATGTTATCTCTACTTTTGCAAACAATTTACCTTTCTTTGTTACTGTGCAAAGTCAACACCTGCTTTGAGTTATATTTACTCAAAGAAAAACAGTGTCTAGTTTGGTAACCAAAATACCATAAACTGAAAGGAAGTAGATTAGTCCTAAAAGAAACTAGACTGGGGTATGTAGCAAGAGAAATAAAGATTTCACTTTAGTATTCTGTACAATGGAGCATAAAAGGCTTTTATGGCATGTAAAGGAATATTAAAACAGTATACCTATCAAATTGAAAAGGATTAAAATGTTGCACGTGGGCAAGGATATAGTGAATTGGAAGTCCTCACTGTTAGAAAAGCACAGAGCAGTTATATAATACCTTCTAAAACTAACAGTAAATGTGTCCTCCAATGGCTCCTAGGGAAGCTTTGACCTATGTGGAGGAAACACGTGTGAGGGCAATGTTGCAACATTATTTGAGATAGAAAGATCTTTGAAACAACTCAAGATGCCACTAACAAGACAATAGATTGATAAATTTTGGAATAATGATTCAATGGAATTCTATGTAGCAGTGAAAATAATGTGTGTCAGCATGGATAAACCTCAAAAATTTAATGGTGAATTACCAAAGCAAGATATTAAAAGATATGCAAAGTACAATACCATTCATGTAACATCTAGGAACACAAAACAATACTCAATATTATTTGTAGATGTCTATGTAGCATAAATACAGAAACATCACGGGAAGATAAACATCAAATTCAAAACGTATTTGCTCCTGGATACAGAGACAGAAAGAGAAAGAGAGAGAGAGGAAGAGAATTGGCTTGAAAGGTAGTACATAATTAGCGTCAACTTTAACCTTTCATTCCTTGTGAAAAATCTGAAATAACTATGAGAAAATAACTACGAGCAATAACATGTAACAAAGCTGGATGACAAGCACATGGACACTTTTTCTTTCATTCTAGATTATTCTCTCTATCTTTGAGCTATTTCATTTAAAACAAACTTTTTTTTTTTTATACTTTAAGATCTAGGGTACATGTGCACAACGTGCAGGTTTGTTACATATGTATACTTGTGCCATGTTGGTGTGCTGCACCCATCAGCTCGTCAGCACCCATCAATTCATCATTTACATCAGGTATAACTCCCAATGCAATCCCTCCCCCCTCCCCCCTCCCCACGATAGGCCCCGATGTGTGATGTGCCCCTTCCCGAGTCCAAGTGATGTCATTAAAACAAACTTTTCAAGGTCACAGAGCTCAGAGGTGGCAGAATTTGCCTTGTTTTCTTTTAGGAAGTCTTGTTTTTTGAACCTATTTAAGGGCCTTCCAGCTATTTAAAAGAGAGGAGTCAAGTGAGGGCATAGTTGCAGTACAAAGTACTGACTGAGACCTCCCTGGTGCGGAGCAGCCAAAGAGCCTTGGCGAATGTTTTGGGTTTAACACGGCCCATCTTGCTGGGTTTCCTTTGAAGATGCTGTGCCCATTGCATCAGCAGTCTCAGCTACTAAAACTTTCCCACAAGTGATCTTATTATCCTCTTTCATTAAGGTGGCAAAGAACAAGATTTTCTCTAGCACTCACATGTGCATCGGGGGTCTGTTTGGATCTAGCCACAGTTGAGTATCCTCCGGTCTCCTGAGTGAGCGCTGTGAACTGCTCCCCCTCATCTCTACCCTCTTAGGTTCCACCCATTCTCTAGAGCCAGCCACACCTCTCAGCCCCACAGAGGCTTTCCCAGATGCTTCAACCCTATGCAGTCACTTCCTTTTCAAAACCATTATAGCAGCTTATCTGCCATTTAGTATGTGCTGTCTTTTATTTCAGGTCTTCTTAAAACCCAAGAATCAATACACTTTAAAGCTAGGAGCGGTTTTACAGAACACATAGTCCAATTTCCTCTTTTTGCTAATGAGAAAATGGAAACTTAGAGATACTTGGTAAATAACAGAACCAAGACTAGACTCTACCCCTCCTTTGTCAGTATCTGGTATCATTTCACTGTGACATGTGTGTGTCCTGAGAGGATGTCAGGTTCTTTCTGAACAGCAACTTGTTTGAATCTATAGCATGTGCATATTGGATCTTCAATAGCCATATGCACATGGTGACATGGTGCTTCACCAAACCACATAGGACAGGTGGAAGAGAAATAGTTTCTTGTGTAGAACAGAGTTTAAAGTTTTTAAAAAATTATTAATGTAGCGGTGGCTCATGTCTGTAATCCCAGCACCTTGGGAGGGTGAGGCGGCAGATCATGAGGTCAGGAGTTTGAGACTAGCTTGGTTAACATAGTGAAACCCTGTCTCTACTAAAAATACAAAAAATGAGCTGGGCGTGGTGACGGGCGCCTGTAATCCCGGCTACTTGGGAGTCTGAGGCAGGAGAATCGCTTGAAGCCGGGATGTGCAGGTTGCAGTGAGCCGAGATCGCGCCACTGCACTCCAGCCCTGGCAACAGTGCAAGACTCTGTCTCAAAAAAAAAAAAAAA
>NW_012121821.1:4235214-4400758 GCF_000951035.1 Colobus angolensis palliatus | reverse complement strand
CAAGACTGGGTAATTTAAAAGGAAAGAGGTTTAATTGACTCACAGTTCCACATGGCTGGGTAAATCTACAATCATGGTGGAAGGAGAAGGGGAAGCAAGCACCTTCACAAGGCAGCAGGAAAGAGAGAGAGTGAAGGGGGAAGAGTCCTTTAGAAAACCATCAGATCTTGCGAGAACTCACTCACTATCAGGAGAGCAGCATGGGGAAACCGCCTCTATGATCCAATCATCTCCCACTAAGTCCCTCCCCCAACATGTGTCAGTCACTATATTAGGCATTGGAGATACAAAGACAAAAGAAAATTCTAGACTTCAGTTGAATTAGAAAGGAAAGCACAAATAAGCAAATTGATTAGTACATGATGGATATTATAAGGAAAGCCTGGAAAAGGTCTCAAGAACAAGAGGAGAAATTTTACTATTCTACCTGGATGAGCTAAAGTGTTAAGAATTTATGATTAAAGGTGTTCCTAAAGGTGGACCTCAGAGGCCCAAAAAAAAAAAAAAAAAAAGGTATTAATGTATTTCAAACCCTTATGTGTATAAAGTTTCCTTTAAAAAAGGATTATAAAACTTCTGTTGGTCATATAAGATGTTCAGGTGTTTCTATTTTTGTTACTACAAGCAAAACAAAGTTAATTGCTCTTAACTTTGTTCCCTTAATTCCCTGCTAAGGGTAAGCTCAGGGAGGATTTATATGGACCAGTTCTGACCATTGTAGATTAAAGACATTTCTTTGAATTTCAGTGGAGAAACATTCTCCCATGCAGCCCTTTTACCAGTTAAGTTGAAGAAACTTAACTTTGTAGATACTGTTTTTAATTTCATTTCAGAAAAAAGAACATTAAGAAGTCAATTTAATAAGCAAAATTATTTACATGATTTAACTTAATTTGGCAAGATGGATGAGAAAATATAGAAGAAAACGAAAGCAAATGTAAGAATACATGCTTGGAACTGAACCAGTACTGTTAGCAGTAATTATGCAATTAGCAGTTATAATTACATTTTAAAAATCACCCTGAATTATCCAAGACCTATGATATGTGACATGGCACTTATCACCTTGAACAACTTCTCTGATTTCATTTTAAAACTGAGTACAGCGCCCGTGGCATTTTCTTCCCAACTCATCCACCTATGACCATGTTAAGAAGAAATTCCCTAGAATAATTCAATCAAAGCTTACTGTGAATACTCTCACAACTTAATCAGTGTTCTACATGTTCATTTCAAGGTTATTCTGAGATCTCAGGAAGGGTTTGTGAGCTTCCTCAAATGCAAGAAGTCTCAGAGGAATTCATCCCCCTGAGCTCAGTGGAGACATTCCAGCCATGCGGGTCTCCTTCCTCCTCTCCACCCCAGCCTTCCTCCTTCTTCCTCCCTCACAGCAGAGATATGACAAACACCACCCACTTACAGTCGGTTCTCCTAATTCCACCCACAGGAGCTAAAAACCTAAAGAAAACACATTTATTTGTTTTAAAATGTAATTTACAGACAGCAGTTTCATGAAAAATGTTCTCACCCTCGTTGTGCTAGTTCACTGTATCTTTTTCTTCCAGACTTATTCCTTCCCGAATGACTACAGTTTTTGCTGGCATTTCTCTGAAAGTATACTTGAGATCTCTTTAAGAGTCAGAAAAGCTACCTGAAATTGCAGGCAGCTTCCTGTTGGGCTCACGTTTTGCAGAATCCACGCTTGGTGTGCAGAAGGTGGGCAAGGTGTTTGAAAAAACAGGAAGCACCTGTGAATGTGTGACTTTATTTCTGGAAGCAGAAGGCTCCCTCTGAGATGGCTCTAGATGCTTCCTGCTGTTTCACCTATGAGCATTTTGCAAGGCCTTTCAGTACTTTGGGGGCTATGAACAGGCTTCCGAATGGCAGGATTATTTGGAAAATCTGGGACATGGTGGAAATTCATAGCTTTTCTATTTTTTTTCATGCAAGTTTCTTTTTTTTGTTGGGGGATGTTGGTTGATATGCGTGTAAATGAAGGTAGACTTTTAATTGCAATGGGGAAGTTAAAACCAAATGAGAATTAGAGATGTGTGTAGCTTTATGGGTGATTGCTTTCATAAGAACATGTTTGTACTCATCGATTCCTTTACTCAGTAAACAGTATTGAGTGCAAGGCACTGAGATACTCCCTAGGAATCCACCGGGGACAAAACAGTGGTTGTGTGAAGTTTCATTCCCCTGTTTCAGTCCCAAAATCACCTACAAGAAAATGTTGTATTTCAAATTTGCATTTTTATATTTGCATGTGTCTGTATGATTTAGTGATGTGTTTAATTGAAATGCCACTGAAATAAGTCCCCTCCTCTGTATGAAGTACTCTAAATGACTGTTGGTGGCTGGCTATTCCAGCTTGGGCAGCCCCTGCCTGCCTTTTCAGGTCATGCATTTGGTGACATTAGTGGCTAATTAGGTTAATCCTGTTCCTTAACTGGAGAGACCACAGCTAACTGCTATCCTGCAATTGCACTCTTGGCTGTAGATCAACCGGACTGCAGCATGTGTCTGGATTATTAAAGACCTATTACCCGTCTTTGAGGAAAAAGTTTCAACAGCTTCTGTTCTAGTTTTTCGGTAGCTTTATTTTCATATCTGAGCAAAATCTGGCACAGAGTAAAGAATACAGCTCCCTCCCTCTTTTATATGTGTGTGGCCTCAACAAGTCACATCACGGCCAATTTGAAAATCTCCAAGTAAACAGTTCTGATTTGTTGGTAGGCTACACTGGAGCAAATGCAGAGGGGCTGGGGAGAAAGAAGACTGGGTCTAAAGTTTAGCTCTGCCACTTACTAGCTGTGTGAACTTGGGCAAGTCATTTAGCCTTTTTCCAAGACCACTTTTTTTCATGTGAATGGAAATAATTCTCATACTTACCCAAGCAAGTATCATAAGAACAAATTATATAAAGTATACAGAACATTATATAATATATATCCCCAGGTTCTAGAGATGGATTAGCGTTTGAGCCAAGAGGCATAGGATTGATCTTGGAAAGGTCACCCTGGCCCTCTGTGCCCAAGACACCTCTAGCATAAAGACTGAACATGTCCTGTATTGGGCTCCTACACATTTACTGAGCACCCATATATGGGAGTCACCAAGCCAGAGACTATTGACACAGACAGAAGTGTCGGGTTCCTGTCCTCAACACAAATGAGGTTCCTCTATTTTATATCCGTTATTGGAAAAGGGAAGGGAAGATTTTCTAGGGTTAGAATGAAATTCTAAAATAACTAATTGACTGCCAATCATTGTTAAAGGGCACTTTCCATGTTGTGTTATCAAGAGCACTGGCAGGCACGGGCAGACCAAGGGCCTTGAGTGGCTCTTCCACTTACTACGTGGGTGACTTTGGGCAAGATACTTTGTTTTGCTAAATCTCAGTGTTTTTTGTAAAATGTGAACAATAGGAGCATGTTCCTGACAGAGTTCTTGAGAAAATTAATTGAATTAATAGCAGAGAAAGAGAGAGAGAGAGAGAGAGATTTTCTGTCTCCAACATATGCAAATTCTGTTTGCATATGTTGATACATTAGTCTGTTTTCCCACTACTATAAACACCCAAGACTGGGTAATTTAAAAGGAAAGAGGTTTAATTGACTCACAGTTCCACATGGCTGGGTAAATCTACAATCATGGTGGAAGGAGAAGGGGAAGCAAGCACCTTCACAAGGCAGCAGGAAAGAGAGAGAGTGAAGGGGGAAGAGTCCTTTAGAAAACCATCAGATCTTGCGAGAACTCACTCACTATCAGGAGAGCAGCATGGGGAAACCGCCTCTATGATCCAATCATCTCCCACTAAGTCCCTCCCCCAACATGTGTCAGTCACTATATTAGGCATTGGAGATACAAAGACAAAAGAAAATTCTAGACTTCAGTTGAATTAGAAAGGAAAGCACAAATAAGCAAATTGATTAGTACATGATGGATATTATAAGGAAAGCCTGGAAAAGGTCTCAAGAACAAGAGGAGAAATTTTACTATTCTACCTGGATGAGCTAAAGTGTTAAGAATTTATGATTAAAGGTGTTCCTAAAGGTGGACCTCAGAGGCCCAAAAAAAAAAAAAAAAAAGCTAATCAAGCTGTCCTCTTATTTCTTATCCCATGGGAAACACTGACCAAACAGGAGGGATTTTAGTACATCATTTCCTAATCAATGACATCTGGGATTTTTCTCAAGTTGTGTAAAAGCAGCAGTAACTCAACAATAGACAAGTGGTTGAGATGAAACAGGCATGCTTGGGGTTGGACAACCTGGTGCTTTATAAACTATGAATCAAACTATGTTTCTAATTTCTCTTGGTTTCAGGTTTCTCACATATAAAGTGGAGAAAGTGGTGCCAGCCTTTCAGGTTATTGTGGGATATGAGATAATATGCCTGACACACAGTAGGCACCCAGTATGTGTTAATGAATATTTCATCTGTAAGATAAAAGTTGTCCTGTCAGAGAATATAGAGGGTTTTTTAAAATTTGTGTTTGATTAGGTTTTTAAAATTTGTTTTGCTTGTAAAGACAAATCTTTCACCAATGCATGTGATTTCACCTCCTCTTATCTCCTCTGGACTCTACTATGCAAACATTTCCTTTATCTTATTTTTGACCAGGCTTATGACTAGTATGTACTAGCACAGTGATCCTGGCTTTACTTCCCCTCCACCATCTCATTGCCTTCACACTTCAAAATTAGTTGGGAGTTATTAGGGGCTGAATTGTGTCCCACCTCCTGCCCTGCAAATTTATATGCTAAAGTCTGTGTTGGTCAGCGTTCTCCAGAGAAACAGAAACAATAAGATATAGATTAAAATATAGATATATAAAAACAGCTTTATTATGAGGGCTTGGCTTGTGTGATTATGAAGGATAAGAAATCCCACCATCTGCCATCCGCAAGCTGGAGGCCCAGAAAGCTAATGGTATAGTTCCAGTTCGAGCCCACAGCCCATAGAACCAGGACAGCCAATGGTGTAAGTCCCAATCTGAGTTTGAAGGCCCAAAAACTAGGAGCACTGATGTCCAAGGGCAGAAGATGGACATCCCAGCTCAGGAAGAGAAAGTGAATTCATTCTTCCTTTGCCTTTTTGTCCTACTTGGGCCCTCAGTGGATTGGATGCCCAACCACACTGGAGAGAGTGGTTCTTCTTTGCTCAGTTTATGAATTCAAATGTTAATCTCTTCCAAAAATACCATCATGAACACAACCAGAAATAAATTTTCCAGCTATCTGGGCATCCCTTAGCTCAGTCAAGTTGACACAAAAAATTAGCCATCACAAGTTTTTAACACCTGTGCCTCTGAATGTGACCTTATTTGGAAATAGGATCATTGGCTATGTAATTATATTAAGGTCATACTGGAGTATGGAGGACTACTAATCTAATATGACAGATGTCCTTACATAAAGGAGTAATGAGGATGCAGACACACATGCAGGAAGAATGCCATGGAAAGATAAAGGCAGTGACTGGAGCAATGTGTCTATAAGTCAAAGAATGTCAAGCTGGGCCAGGCCAAGGTAGCTCATGGCCTGTAATCCCAGCACTTTGGGAGGCTGAGGCAGGAGGATTGCTTTAACCCATGAGTTTAAGACCAGTGAAGGGAATATAGTGAGATATAATCTGTACAAAAAAATTTAAAAATCAGCTAAGCATGGTGGTGCACACCTGTAGTTCCAGCTACTCAGGAGGCTGACGTGGGAGGATCGCTTGAGCCCAGAAGGCAGGAGTTGCGGTGAACTGAGATTGTGCCACTGCACTCCTCCCTGGGTGACAGAGAGAGATCCTGTCTCAAAAAAAAAAAGAAAAAAAAAGAATGACAAGATGGTCAGCAAATCATCAGAAGCTAGGAGCAAGGCATGGAACAGATTCTTACAGTCCTTAGAAGGGATGAAACCTGTTGACACTTTGATTTCAGATATCTGGATTCCAGAACTGTGAGAGGGTACATTTCTGTTGTTTGTGCCACCAAGTTTGTGGTACTTAGTTATGGCAGCCCTAGCAACTAATACAGGGCTCCAACAGAAGCTGGATGCATGGGGATCAGGGTCTTGAAAGACTAGTAATACTCCAGGTATTGAGTTAGATCAATTAGAGGACCCAACTCTCCATCCCTCCCTGTATCCATATTTTTTGCCACATAACTGTGCCACTCCTCCAACTCGAGGTAGTAACTTTCTCTGCCCCTTGACTTAGTGACTTGCTTTGGACCATGAAATATGAGCAGACATGACATGGCATTGGTCCTGAGCCTAGTGATAAAGGCAGTGATTGGAGTGATATATCTACAAGTCAAAGAATGCCAAGCTGGGCCAGGCCGTGGTAGCTCATTCCTGTAATCCCAGCACTTTGGGAGGCCAAGGCAGGAAGATCGCTCGAGCCCATGAGTTCAAGACCAACAAAGGCAATATAGTGAGGCATTGTCTCTACAAAACAATTTAAATATAAGCCAAGTATGGTGGCACATGCCACCTTGAGAGGCCTTGTTTGTTCCTACTTTTCCTATGTCCATAGTCAACAGAAGACAGTGCTCCATTTTGTCTGTTGGTCTCAGGAAAAGCATGAGGATCTCCTGGAGAGGAGTCACCTCAGCAAAGGTGTCTCCATTAACTCTCAAGTTTATGAAAAATAAATACTTACTTTTAAAAATTATTGAGATTTTGAGGTTTGTAATGCAACAATCATTGACTAATTCAGCTACTTTCATTTTCTTATTTTCTTCTAGTCTAGTTTTGCCTATTGAATATTATATTTTATTATTAATTTTATTTCATGTTTACCAAGAAGGTATTACAAATTATTAATTATTAAAAGAGGGCATTGGGTCAGATAGAGATAAGAACTAATGTACTGAATGATCTCTTAGAGTTTCTGCAATATCTATATATCTTGGGCTCTTAAATGTTGAATGCAATAAGAGCTTTAGTATCTTAAATTTTCAGTACGGAAAGAAAGTTGGTTATTTAAAACTTTTTGTAAAATACCCAAATGTGAACTCAATTGTGTTATTTAACTTTCCTAAACCTCAGTTTCCTCATTTATAACATGAAAATAATAATATTGACTTATAAGGATTCCTGTGGGTATAAAATTTATTATCACGTTAAGTGAGAATGACAGTAGATAAGCTGGGTTCAGTTTTCAAAGATGTCTTCAGGCTGTAATGGCAAGAAAGCTAGTAAGATCGGTGGTGGAGACAAAGTTATGTGTCTCCCATAGCATTTCCTCTTTCTGGAAATTCATGGAAATCTACTGTTTTAGCTAATGAAATATGTAAGCCACTCCCCGAATTGGCCTTTAAAATCAGAGTGACCCTCCAGTCCTCACTTTCACACCTCCAAGTGACCTTTGGAGCCATGGGGACCTACTGACTTGGCTATGAGACGGAGAATGGTCTTCAGACTCTCATCCAACTGTGGGGTGAGCAAATAAACTTTTATTATGGTTGAGTTTTGGGGGTATGTTTGTTGGGGCAATGTTTTAGTCCCTTTGTATTGCTATAAAGGAATACCTGAGGCTGGGTAACTTATAAAGAAAAGAGGTTTGTTTGGCTCACAGTTCTGCAGGTTGTACAAGAGGCATGGTACCAGCATCTGCTTTCTGGTGAGGGTTTCAGGCTGCTTCCACTTATGGCAGAAGGTGAAGGGGAGCCAGAGTGTGCAGAAGTCACATGGTGACAGAACAAGAGAGAGATGGAAGGTGTCAGACTCTTTTTTAAAACCAGCTCTCGGAGAATTCTCTTGGGAACTAATAGAACAAGAACTCACTCATTAACAGGAGGAAGGCACAAAGCCATTCAGGAGAGATCTGCCCCCATGGCCCAAACACCTCTCATTAGGCCCCACCTCCAGCATTAGAGATCAAATTTCAACATGAGGTTTGAAGAGTCAAATATCCAACCTATAGCAGGCAACACACATGGCTTTCTCTAACCAGTACAAGATCTTAGACCACAATCACGGAAGATGGTCTCTGGTGAAGGGAAATGATAACTCCCTTCTACACTAAGTATTTAGATTGCTGGTTTGCTTCTAAGCTCCACACTTTAAGAGAGACAATTTTGTTGAAAAAGAAAAAAAACAGTATGATGAAGGAAGGACAGATCTGCAAATCGTGATATTATCAGAAAACATTGAAAACTATAACACTCCACAAATATCCTGGAGAAAAGAATATTTGTGGAGCACTATAGTTGTCTTTAAATGGTTGAAGTTTGGGGCAGAAATTTTTTTCTATCTGGTTGCAGGTGTCAGCACTTAAGAAAATGAGCTAAATAGAGTAGGGTTGATTTTGGTTTGACATACAGGGGAAATTCCATTCTCTCTCTGAAAATGGCAAGGACTACTTCTTGAGAGAATATGTACCTTATTACTGGATGTACCAAGTAATATCTTGAGAGCCACTTATAGGGGGTGTTGTAAGAGGAATTTATATATTAGATAAAAGTTTGAATTATGTGGCTTTTAAGTTTCCTTCAGCCTCAAAGAGTATGTTCCTAAGAACTATCACCTTGGATATTTCAGTTTTTAAAATTATACTTTTGCATACTTCAGTTTGTTTAAATCAAGGCACACTTGTAATACAGGGCAATACGTATATACACTTTCTCACAGCAGGATCAATTTGGATTCAGGCTGACACTGTGCTCCTCTTCTGCAATCTAATTCAAGTATAGACAGCGGTGAACTGACAATAGCGCAGCATGTGGAGTTTTAGCTCCTCTTGGGGAATGGAGGACGTGCAACCAAACAGGTGGCTTCAATTAGGAGAGCAGCTGCTGCCAGGAAAAACCAGAGGGAAATCATCAAACCACCAAGGAAGCAACGACAGGTAGATGGGGTCAGTCCTGGGATCCCCTGGAGCATCACCAGAGAACACGGCCCCACTAGGCCAGCATAGCTAAGATTAATTGAAAAGAAAGGCAGTAAAGCATTGAGTTCTATAGGTATATCTGTTGGTGATAAAGCTGACTTCCCTTTCAAAGCTGCAATGCAAAGTTTAAAAAAAGAAAAAAAGAAAAATAGAGAGCATGAGACTGCTATTTAATGAGATGACAACAGAGATGTGCTTGAGATAATGACTTCCAAATTGTGAATGAGTCTGTAAAACCCTGAGCGCAGCCCATCTGACTATGCTTAGAGTGTTCTCCGTGTACTTTGGAGCTTTCCTGCCCCCATGCCTGCTCGAATACAAGGCTAATTCATTTGTTTGAGTTATCCTTGAATACCCCCTCGCTATCTTTTCAGAGTGCAACAACAAAGGGCATGTTCTCTAAAAGCAAGGCCAGGAACAAACCCTTTTAAAAGCATTGAGAGTTAATTTTAATGGGAATGGAATGGTCAAGGAGAAAGACAAATGGGAACATATCTTTGTTTGGCAGCTGCTTTAATTTATTTCCTATTAATGCAATCCCCTTCAAAGTCTCTGATCCTAGAGGCATTTCCAAGAATCATTTTTAAATGGGGCAGATTCTACACAACCAAAGCATATGAGAAGGTGATACTTAGGAGCTAATTCAGGCAGCTCTCCCTGTCTCCTCTGAAGAACAAGAATTCAATAATCAAGAAGCCATGACTTGGTAAAAATGGTAGTCTAAATAAGTATCTTCTCTATTATTTTGATTAATATTTTAAAATGTCTGTGGAACCTGTGAGTAAAAGGCCTAGTCATTGTCCAAGTCAGATGACTCCTGACTTACTCGGAGCTGTGATTAAACCCCCTGCTGCTGCAGTGGTGACTTGGGAAAGCTCTGCCACTGCTTGGTTAGCATCACCACAAAACCACGACGATCACTCTCATGTTCCCAAAAGGTCTCAAAGACGATATTCCATTCCTGTCACATTTTTGTTTCATGGAATTCAGATATTCAGGAAAATGCCTTTGTAAAACTTGATTGGCAGGCACAGACATTTCGGTTCAAGGGCAGAATTTCTGATAACTTCTACTGGGATCAACAGAAGAAGTAGAAAATGAGAAATGATAACAAAAAAACTTAAAAAAGCAAGCAAGTTGTTGAGGAGAATCAGAGTTTTATTGGAAGGTTCAAGAAGACAAAAATGAACTAATGTAAACTAAAAAATAAACTGAGTTGTCTATACCTTCTATGAGGGCAGAGGGAACATGAACTTTGAGCTACAAGATATAGCCAAAATTAGAGGAACACCCCTCTCTGCAGACCTTATGCAGCTCACAAATCCTAAAATATTTGCTATCTGAACTTTTACAGAAAAATTTGGTTGATCCTTAATCCAGAAATAACCACCATTATTTTGGTGCCTCTTCTTTCCAATCTCTATTGAGCACTAGTGCAAATTTTTAAGAAAACAAAGTCTGTGATACTGCTGTTTATAGTTTTTATTGACATATAATATTTGCGCATATTTATTAAAAATGTGATATTTTGTTAAATGTATGGAATATGTAATGATTAAGTCGGGATACTTAGAATATCCACCACCTTCTTTATCATTTCTATGTGTTGGAAACCTTTCAAGTCTTCTCTTCTAGCTATTTTGAAAAATACAATACATGACTGTTAACTACAGTCACCCTACTCTGCTATTGAATATTAGAACTCATTCCTTCTATCTGTGTGTTTGTGCCATTAACCAGCCTCTCTTCTTTCCTCCACCTCCACATATATGCTTCCCAACCTCTGGTATCTATCATTCTACTCTCTACCTCCCTGAGATAACCTTTTTTTTAGCTACCATAAATGAATGAGAGCCTATAATATTTGTCTTTCTGTGTCTGGCTTATTTCACTGAACATATTGTCCTGCACTACCATCCATGTTGCTGCAAGTGACATGATTTCATTCTTTTTTATGGCTGAATACTATTCCATCATATATATAATAGCATATTTTCTTTTCTTTATCCGTTCATCTCTTGATGGACAATTTAGTTGATTCCATATCTTTGCTATTCTGTATACTGCTGCAATAAACATAGGGGTGCAGGTGTCTCTTTGATATACTGATTTCCTTTTATTGGGGGTGTGAATAGACAGCAGTGGGATTGCTAGATTGTATGGTAGTTCTATTTTTAGCTCTTTGAGAAATCTCTCTGTAATGTTTTCCACGGTGGCTGTACTGGCTTACATTCCAACAAACATTGTTCTATATAGTTTTGTATCTTGTGGTTTTTTTCCACTTTAATATTACATCATGAATATTTTCCCAAGTCATTAAATTAAAAAAAAATGAAAGTCCATTTACATTTGTACAAGCCAAATGTAAAAAACTACATTTATGGGACAGTGCCCTCAGTAGTTAGTCCTGTTTCCCCATGAGTTTAATATTTTAATCTGTTTATCTTTTAAAAATTATTTTTAATTGTGTTAAAATACACATAACAAAATATACCACTTTAGGCATTTTTAAGTGTGCAGTGCAGTGAGGTTAAGTACATTCACATTCACATTGTTGTGCAGTCATCTCCACCTCCACCATTCTTCTCTAGAACTCTTCTTTTTTTCTTTTTTTTTCTGTTTAACTTTTATTTTAAGTTCAAGGGTACATGTGCAGAGTTGTTATATAGGTAAACTTGTGTCATGGGGGTTTGTTGTACAGGTTATTTCGTTACTCAGGTACTAAGCCTAGCACCCATGGTTATGTTTCCTGATCCTCTCCCTCCTCCCATCCTCCACCCTCTGATAGGCCCCAACGTGTGTTGTTTCCTTCTATGTGTCCATGTGTTCTCATCATTTAGCTCCCACTTATAAGTGAGTACATGCAGTATTTGGTTTTCTGTTCCTATGTTAGTTTGCTAAGGATAATGACCTCCAGCTCCATCCATGTAGAACTCTTTTTATCTTGAAAAAAAAAGTGAAACTTTGTACCCATCGAACAATAACTCCCCATTCTACCCTTTCTACTAAAAGCATAATTTTGAATCGTCATTGTATTAGTCCATTCTCACGCTGCTATAAAGAACTGCCCGAGACTGGGTAATTTATAAACGAAAGAAGTTTAATGGACTCAGAGTTCTGCATTGCTGGGGAGGCCTAAGGCAACTTACAATCATGGCAGAGGGCAAAGGAGAGGTAGGCACCTTCTTCACAAGGCAGCAAGAAGAAGTTCAAAGTGAAGGGGAAGAGCCCATTATAAACCCATCAGATCTCATGAGAACTCACTCACTATCGTGAGAATAGCATGAGGGAAACCACCTCATAATCCAATTGCCTTCACCTGGTCCTGCCCTTGACACGTGGGGATTATGAGGAGTACAATTCAAGGTGACATTTGGGTGGGGACACAGAGCCAAACCATATCAGTTGCATAGTATTTATTTTGGTTTTACATTTCCTGGCTCTTTTCATTTGGTGCTTTTCTATCGATATTAGAAATAAAAGTTATTTTTTGAGTCCTGCTATTTGGAGTAATGAAGGGACAGTAACAAAACTCTTATAGAAGAACTGTCAAGAGTGGTTATGGTGGCAAGTTTTGAAAATTTATATTTTTACTATGAGATCGTACATAATGTAACTAAAAGGTGGTTTGAGGTTTGATAGAAAGTTTCAGGATAGTCTGGGAAATGAATTGCATGGAGTGAGGGTGACACCAGGGAGCTTGACTGTCCCTCTGTCTAGATTAAACCTGTGCTTCAGCACCCCCCATTTCCATACCCAGCACCCAGGGATTGCTATGGATCTGAAAATCCCCACACCAGCCCCTCCACACCAGAAAGCAGCCTAGAAGAGGAGGAAGAGAAAACAAAAGGAGTCAGGGATGACTCCTACTCCAGGACTGTTGACACTTAGAGATGTGGCCATAGAATCCTCTTGGGAGAAGTGGCCATGCCTGGAGCCTCTCCTCAGAGAGCTTTATGCAGAGATGCGACGTTGAAGAACTATAGGAACTTTATCTTCCTGGGACTCTCTCTTTTTGACCTGGGTAGTATCTCCATGTTGGAGCAAGGGAAAGAACTTTGGACTGTAGAGAGCCAAGTGCAAATAGCAAGAAACTGAAATGGGTGAGAATGGATCAAATGTGGGATCACAGGCCTTTCCTTATGGTCTCTGGGAAAGAACCAATTGTATGAGATGACCCATTTCATTAGGTGAGGATCGTTTCTCTCCAAGTTCCTGGAAGAAGAAGGACTCCACCTTTGAAAGTTAAATATTGTCTGAATGAGAGAGCATTTGGCAGAGGCTGAGAATAACATAAAATGATGATGCCACTCATCATGCTCATTGTGTTCAGGGTGCCTTTCTCCTCACAGGAGGGCACTGTGGGTTAAAGGAAAGAAATGCTCTACCAGCTGACCATGATATAGAACAGGCCAAACCCTTAGGACACTGGGATTTTTATGGGGGTAGAGTAACAAGTTGTTAGGTACTGATTATGTGGTAGAAATAATGCAGGAGAAAATGGCTACATTCTCCACAGAAGGGCGATAATAGTTGCATAGCAAAGGTTGATGAAAAATTGGTCTCATTTTTGAAATTGAAGAAAGAACAGTTATCAGGGTGGAGAGTTCAATTTCAAAAACTAGAACGGCATGTTCTTGAGTAGGATTCACATTTTAACTGTTAGTATAACAATTTGTTACTCTTATTCAGAATGTATTAGAGATCAAGTGTTCTAACTAATAAATTTTTAACATTATTTCATAAAAAGAAAGAAAAAGAAAGTTTTGGAATGGTGTAATTCTGATCCCGTGACTTAAAAATTAGGACTAGTTAACCACTCTGTGTCTCAATGTTCTTATCTGAAAACCAAGGGTAATAAAACTGATAGGCAGGAAAGGCCAAGATGACCAAATAGAAACAGCTCTTGTCTGCAGCTCCCAGCAAGACCAATGCAGAAGGCAGGTGATTTCTGCATTTCTATCTGAGGTGTCCAGTTCATCTCACTGGGACTGGTTAGGCAGTGGATGCAACCCATGGAGAACAAGCAGAAGCAAGTTGGGGCATTGCTTCACCCAGGAAGTGCAAGGAGCCGGGAGACCTCCCTCCCCCAGCTAAGGGAAGCAGTGAGGGACTGTGCTACCTGCCCAGAGTACTACTTTTCCTACAGATTTTGGCAATCCATGGATTAGGAGATTCTGTCATAAGCCACCACCACCAGGGCCCTGGATTTCAAGCACAAAACTGGGCGGCTGTTCGGGCATGCACTGAACTGTAAGAGTTTTTTCATACTCCAGTGGTGCCTGGAACTCCACTGAGACGGGAGAACTGTCCACTCCTCTGGAAAGGGGGTTGAAGCCAGGGAACCATGTGGTCTCACTCAGTGGGTCCCACTTCCATGGAGCCCAGCAAGCTAAGAACCACTGGCTTGAAATTCCCACTGTCAGCACAGCAGTCTGGAGTCATCCTGGGACAATCAAGTTTGGTGGGGAAGGGGTGACTGCCATTACTGTGGCTTTAGTAGGCGGTTTTCCCCTGATGGTGCTAAGGAGACTGGGAGGTTTGGACTGGGCAGCTGTGGTCAGACTGCTTCTCTAGATTCCTCCTCATTGGGCAGGGGGTCTCTGCAGGAAATCTAGCAACTCTAGTCAGGGACTTACAGACAGAACTCTCATCTCCCTAGGACAGAGAACCTGGGAAAAGGGAGGTTGCAGTAACAGCTTCAGCAGACTTAGTCTTTTCTGCCTGCCAGCTCTGAAGAGAGCAGCTGATCCTGACAAGGGGAATTCTCCCATCACAGTGCACCAGCTCTGCTAATGGACAGCTCTGCCTCCCCAAGTGGGTCCCTGACCCTGTGCCTCCTGACTGGGAGAGAACTCCCAACAGGGGTCGATAGACACTTCATACAGGAGAGCTCTGGCTAGTATCAGGCTGGTGCCCCTCTGGAACAAAGCTTCCAGGAGAAGGAGCAGGCAGTAATTTTTGCTGTTCTGAAGCCTCCACTGGTGATACCCAGGCGAACAGGATCTGGAGTAGACCCCCAGAAAACTGCAGCAGACCCGCAGTAGAGGGGCCTGATGGTTAAAAGAAAAACTAACAAGCAGAAAGCAACAACAACAACATCAACAAAAAGCACCCCCTCCCAAAAAAAAACCCATTCAAAGGTCATCAGCCTCAAAGATGAAAAGTAGATAAATCCATGAAGATGAGGAAAAACCATTGAAAAAATGCTGAAAATTCTAAAAGCCAGAATACCTCTTCTCTTCCAAATGATCGCAACAGCTCTCCAGCAAGGGCACAGAACTGGATGGGAATGAGATGGGTGAATTGACAGAAGTAGGCTTCAGAGGGTGGGTAATAACAAATTCCACTTAGTTAAAGGAGCATGTTCCAACCCAACGCAAAGAAGCTGAGAACCTTGATAAAAGGTTACAGGAGTTGCTAACTACAATAACCAGTTTAGAGAGGAACATAAATGACCTGATGGAGCTGAAAAACACAGCATGAGAACTTCATGAAGCATACGCAAGTAGCAGCAGCAGAATCGATCAAGTGGAAGAAAGGATATCAGAGTTTGAAGACCATCTTGCTGAAAAAAGGCATGCAGACAAGATTAGAAAAAAAAGAATGAAAAGGAATGAATAAAACCTCCAACAAATATGGGACTCTGTAAAAACACCAAACCTATGATTGATTGGAATACCTGAAAGAGATGGGGAAAATGGAACCAAGTTGGAAAATAGACTTCAAGATATTATCCAGGAGAACTTCCCCAACCTAGAAAGACAGGCCAACATTCAAATTCAGGAAATACAGAGAACATCACTAAGATACTCCACAAGAAGATCAACCCCAAGACACATTATCATCAAATTCTCCAAGGTCGAAATGAAGGAAAAAATGTTAAGGGCAGCCAAGAGAAAGATGAAGTCACCTACAAAGGGAAGCCCATCAGAATAACAGCGGATCTCTCAGCAGAAACCCTACAAACCAGAAGAGAGTGGGGCCAATTTTCACATTTGTAAAGAAAAAAATTTTCAATCCAGAATTTCATATCCAGTCAAACTAAGCTTCCAAAGGGAAGGAGAAGTAAAATCCTCTCCAGACAAGAAAATGATAAGGGATTTTGTTACCACCAGGCCTGCCTTGAAAGAGCACCTAAAGGAAGCACTAAATATGGAAAGAAAAAGACAGCACCAGCCACTGCAAAAACACACCAAAATTTTAAGACCAATGACACTATGAAGACACTGCATCAACTAGTGTGCAAACTAACCAGCTAGCATCATGATGACAGGATCAAATTCACACATAACAATATTAATCTTAAATGTAAATGGGCTAAACAGCCCAATTAAAAGACACAGACTGGCATATTGTACAGAGTCAGGACCCATTGGTGTGCTGTATTCAGGAGACCCATCTCTTGTGCAAAGACACACATAGGCTCAAAATAAAGGGATGGAGGAAAATTTACCAAGCAAATGGAAAGCAAAAAAATAAATTAAAAAAAAAAAATGCAGGGGTTGCAATTCCAGTCTCTGATAAAACAGATTTTAAACCAACAAAGATCAAAAAACACAAAGAAGGGCATTACATAATGTTAAAGGGATCAATGCAACAGGAAGAGCTAACAATCCTAAATATAAATACACCCAATACAGGAGCACCCAAATACATAAAACAAGTTCTTAGAGACCTACAAAGAGACTTAGACT
Organism: Colobus angolensis palliatus; assembly: GCF_000951035.1. Classification (NCBI taxonomy): domain Eukaryota; kingdom Metazoa; phylum Chordata; class Mammalia; order Primates; family Cercopithecidae; genus Colobus; species Colobus angolensis. Next base: position 4,384,175 of record NW_012121821.1, on the reverse strand, counting down.
CTCACACAATGACAGTGAGAGACTTTAACATGCCACCATCAATATTAGATCAACAAGACAGAATATTTACAAGGATATTCAGGACTTTAACTCAGCTCTGAATTAAGTGGACCTAATAGACATCTTCAGAACTCTCCAACTCAAATCAATAGAATATACATTCTTCTCAGTGCCACATGCACTTATTCTAAAATCACCACATAATTTCAGCAAATGCAAAAAAATCCTGAAATCATAACAAACAGTTTCTCAGATGACAGTGCAATCAAATTAGAACCCAGGATTAAGAAACTCACTCAAAGCCACACAACTACATGGAAATTGAACAGCCTGTTCCTGAATGATTCCTGGGTAAATAATGAAATTAAGGCAGAAATCAAGAAGTCCTTTGATACCAATGAGAACAAAGAGACAACATACCAGAATCTCTGGGACATGGCTTAACGTGATGTTAAGAGGGAAATTTATAGCACTAAATGCCCACATCAGAAAGCTGAAAAGATTTCAAATTGACACCCTAACATCGCAATGAAAAGAACTAGAGAAGCAAGAGAAAACAAATCCAAAGCTAGCAGAAGACAAGAAATAACAAAGATCAGAGTAGAACTGAAGGAGATATAGAGACACAAAAACCCTTCAAAAAATCAAGGAATCCAGGAGCTGATTTTTAAAAAAATTAACCAATAGATAGACTGTTAGCTAGACTAATAAAGAAGAAAAGAGAGAAGAATCAAATAGACACAATAAAAAATGATAAAGGGGATATCACCACCAATCCCACAGAAATACAAACTACCGTCAGAGAATACTATAAACACCTCTGTGCAAATAAATGAGAAAATCCACAAGAATGGGATAAATTCCTGGACACATACACCCTACCAAGACTAAACCAGGAAGAAGTCAAATCCCTGATAGACCAATAAAAAGTTCTGATATGGAGGCAGTGATTAATAGCCTACCAACCAAAATAGCCCAGGACCAGATGAATTCACAGCCAAATTCTACCAGAGGTACAAAGAGGAGCTGGTACCATTCCTTCTGAAACTATTCCAAACAATTGAAAAGGAGGGACTCCTCCCTCACTCATTTTATGAGGCCAGCATTATCCTGATACCAACCTGGTAGAGACCCAACAAAAGATGAAAACTGTAGGCCAATATTTCTGATGAACATTGACATGAAAATCCTCAATAAAATACTGGCAAACTGAATCCAGCAGCACATCAAAAAGCTTATCCACTATGGTTAAGTGGACTTCATCCCTGGGATGTAAGACTGGTTCAACATAAGCAAATCAATAAACATAATCCATCACATAAACAGAACCAATGACAGAAACCACATGATTATCTCAATAGATGCGGAAAAGGCCTCCAAAAAAATTCAACATCCCTTCATGCTAAAAACTTTCAATAAACTAGGCATTGATGCAATGTATCTCAACATAATAAGAACTATTTATGAGAAATCCGTAGCCAGTATCATACTGAATGGGCAAAAGCTGAAAGTGTCCTTTTTGAAGACCCCCACAAGACAAGGATGCCCTCTCTCCCTACTCTGATTCAACATAGCATTGGAAGTTCTGGCCAGGGCAATCCGGCAAGAGAAAGAAATAAAGGATATTCAAATAGGAAGACAGGAAGTCAAATTGTCTCTGTTTGGAGATGGCATGATTGTACATTTAGAAAATCCCATTATCTCAGTACAAAAACTCGTCAAACTGATAAGCAACTTCAGCAAAATCTCAGGATACAAAATCAATGTGCAAAAATCACAAGCATTCCTAAATACCAACAATAGACAAGCAGAGAGCCAATTTATGAATGAACTCCCATTCACAATCGCTAAAAAGAGAATGAAATACCCAGGAATACAGCTAACAAGGGATGTGAAAGACCTCTTCAAGGAGAACTACCAACCACTGCTCAAGGAAGTAAGAGAGGACACAAACAAATGGAAAAACATTCCATCCTCATGGATAGGAAGAATCAATATTATGAAAATGGCCATACTGCCCAAAGTAATTTATAGATTCAACGTTATTCCCATCAAACTTCCATTGAAATTCTTCAAAGAATTAGAAAAAAATACTTTAAATTTCATATGTAACCAAAAAAGAGCCTGGATAGCCAAGACAATCCTAAGCAAAAAGAATAAAGCTGGAAGCATCATGCTACATGACTTCAAACTATACTACAAGGCTACAGTAACCAAAACAACATGGTACTGGTACCAAAACAGACATATAGACCAATGGAACAGAACAGATGCCTCAGAAATAACACCATGCATCTACAATCATCTGATGTTTGACAAACCTCACAAAAACAAGCAATGGAGAAAGGAGTATCTATTTAATAAATGATTTTGGGAAAACTGACTAGCCACATACAGAAAACTGAAACTGGACCTCTTTCTTACACCTTATACAAAAATTAACTTTAAGATGCATTAAAGACTTAAATGTAAAACTCCAAACCATAAAAACCCTATAAGAAAACCTAGGCAATACCATTTAGGACATAGGCATAGGCATAGGCAAAGACTTCATGACAAAAACGCCAAAAGCAATTGCAACGAAAGCCAAAATTGACAAATGGGATCTAATTAAACTGAAGAGCTTCTGCACCACAAAATAAACTAGCATCATAGTAAACAGGCATCCTACAGAATGGTAGAAAATTTTTGTAATCTACCCATCTGACAATATCTAATATCTAGAATCATAAGGAACTCAAACAAATTTACAAGAAAAACAAATGACCCCATCAACAAGTGGGCACAGGACATGAACAGACACTTCTCAAAAGAAGACATTTATGCAACCAACCAACATATGGAAAAAAGCTCAACATCACTGATCATTAGAGAAACACAAATCAAAACCGCAATGAGATACCATCTCACATCAGTCAGAATGGAAAGTCAAGAAACAGGAGATGCTGGCGAGGCTATGAAGAAATAGGAACACTTTTACACTGTTGGTGGCAATGTAAATTGTGGAATTGTGGAAGACAGTGTGGCGATTCCTCAAGGATCTAGAACCAGAAATACCATTTGACCCAGCAATCCCATTACCGAGTATATACCCAAAGGAATATAGATCATTCTACTATAAAGACACATGCACACATATGTTTATTACAGCACTATTTATAATAGCAAAGGCATGGAACCAAGCCAAATGCCCATCAATGATAGACAGGATGAAGAGAATGTGGTACAAATACTATGCAACCATAAAAAAGAATGAGATCACATCCTTTGCAGGGACATGGATGAAGTTAGAAGCCATCATCCTCAGCAAACTAACACATGAACAGAAAACCGAACACTGGATGTTCTGACTCATAAGTGGGAGTTGAGCAATGAGAACACATGGGCACAGGGAGGGGAACAACAATACCAGGGCCTGTCAGGTGTTGGGTGGCAAGGGGAGGGAGAGCATTAGGACACATACCTAGTGCATGCAGGGCTTAAAACCTAGATGACGGGTTGATGGGTGCAGCAAACCACCATGGCACATGTATACCTATGTAACAAACCTGCACATTCTGCACATGTATCCTGGAACTTAAAGCAAAATACAAAAATAAAAAATAAAACTGATCGGGTTGATATGTTTTTTAAACAAGACAAAGTACGTGAAAATAATTTTAAATAACATGATGTGATGTGAATATTACTTTTTATTATGCTTCCAAGACATTTGCTATCAAATAAAGTTATCACTTATGAGAGAAAAATATTTTAATGGATTTTTTTGAGTGGCAAGGTCATTACATTGAAATCATAAAGAACAGAGGACAATTTCAGAAATAACTTTTTAGCAGCTCAAATTTTCCCTGGAAATTTACTATTGTCCTGGGAATACTGCAGGTTCAAAATCTGAGCACTTCCGCATGGCATTTAATTAAAATGCAGCCTGAACATGCTATGTGAAGAATTTTAAACAGTCTTGTTCAGTATAAAATATGCTCAATGTCAGTATATTATGTCTTTTTTTACTAATCATTTTCCTATTAGAATGCATTTGACAGTCAATTTGTGAAAAGATGGATTGGGATTTTGTAATTTTTATATTCTTCTTAACATTCTTTTTATTGTAATGATAAATTTATAATTATTGCCCATCCGATTTACAATGGTCTGGAAGGTAAATACTTAAAAATATTTATAAAAATCACATTGCTAATCTCTATTAACTTGAATTCTCAGGGGTCTAATAACATAAAATAGGATAAAATAATTTTAAAAACATGTTTCACAAGTAACACTCTTTTAAAAAGCCTCCATCTATGTAAGTAAAGTAAAATGGATAGATATAAATAATATTGTTTGTTAAGTATTCAGGATTTTCCAGATTGTCAATTATCCACATCAATCACTGCTATTAATAATTACACCAGATAACTTTACAACTCAACTGTTGTCTATAGCTTCTTGTTTTTACACAACAATGTGGAAATTGGAATTGAAGAATCAGATAGTGACAAAGGCCATTTGGAGTTGCTAGGATTCCCTAGTAGGAGGGGTGAAACTAAATTCATGGGTCCTCAGGTTTGTACAATTTCTTTTAGAAAAAACATGAAAATTTAATCCAAATGTATGTAATAAGGTGAATATTTATGAAACCAGAGCAAGTGAAGGACTCCTAAAGCTTCACCCTTGAAGTGAATCCTCAGAGTAAATCTACTTTTGCTTGGGCAGACTGAAAAGGGGGCTTCCTTTCCTGGAAGGCCTCTTTCTTTCTCTCTGTCTTCTGCTTGCCTCTTGCCTTAGTGTAAAGAATACAGATGGGCTATGCTAAAGAGCAAAAGAAATGTCATGTTCATGATCATAGTTTCCATGTTTCTAAGATACAATGTTTCTAAGATTTCAAGCTATAGTTGGGGAACAGGGGCCAAGTGAAAATTCACACCAACTGCATGAACAGAATTTGGATCCAAGAGGCATTCCATTGTTTCTTTCAGCACAGATAGGAGAATCTGGCAGCCCGTAGACTCACCACCAATTCTTGAGCTAGTTCCTTATATCACGTGCAAATGTGACAGTGCTGAAAAGATATCAAGGTGGCTGTTGGAAGCTTGCTGCATACATGCTTGTGGTCTCTGAGTGTATCAAGCTGACCTTTTTAGGAAAATGATGTCTGACTTGTTGGATGAATTAACTTGCACCCTATCTGTGAAGCAAAGGAGCTTCAGAGCATTCGGGTGACAAATTGCACAGATAAGATGGCATTTCTTTTCTGTCTGAGTGACAGCGTGCTGAGTGGTGGTCTGATTTTGCGATAATGGCTGGGAAGCTCTAAATAGCAGGCTATTCTCCTTTGAAGCACATATGGCTGATTTAGATTGAAAAATGACAGGTGTTATATAAGTGAAGGTGAGAACTCAGTAATAACTTTAAAGCTAACAAATGTAGAATTTTGCTGCAAGTTATGTTTTTTACATTCTCATCTATTTATTAAAAGTTCAAAGTATGGATGCTGATCCATTCAGTATGAAAATAAGATTCTATTTTTGAAAACAGGAACTCATTTTTGTTTTGATTTAATTTCATTCTTCTTCCCAAGTAATTCTGTCCTCCATAAATACCATTGACTAAAAGTGTCATGTCATTATCCCATCAAAATCACTCACCCACACATGACTTGGGGCTATGCTGGACATTGTATAAAGCAGGTGTCAGGCAGAATAAAATGACAAAGTAAGCAAAGTTGGTCTTTCCACACCCTCCATCTTCCCCCTTAGCCTCATTCTTTATTTTTCTCTTCTTGTCTTTATTACTCTACCTGCCATTACCCTTCCCACCCCCATTATTTTCTGCTATAGTGTTAATTGATATGATATCTGTTCATTAAAGAGTAATCCCCATTCTCCAGAATGATACTTAGTAAAACTGGCAAAGCCTTTACATGATAAAATAAAACTATACTGGTAGAATAACAGGCAGTAGGGTTTGAATTTGAGGAAAGGATTCCTTCCCTTAGTTTCATCTCAGTAGGACCATGGGGCTAGCTTCCTATTTCACTGCCTAGTTAGACTAGCTCCATAGAAAGCCTTCCAGGAGGAAATAATCTGAGTAATAAAACAAACACGACATAGACAGAGGCAGCCAGCCTCCAAGTCAACTGAAGAATTAGACCCTCAGAGTAAGAAGGGTCATTAGAACTGGTTTTGTCAAACCCTGAATTTTCTTCGTCTGGAAACTGAGCCATGGAAAAGGTAAGTGCATTGCACATGTTCTTTCAGCTAGTATATTTATACATTTGGTACAAGAATTCGGGTCTTGTAAAATTTCTAGTCCAGTGCTACTTTTATCAACCATATTAACCCACCTCCAACAAATATGTAAATCCAATAAAACATAAGTGGAACAATATGGTTAGGCTTTGCCTCCCCACCCAAATCTCATCTTGAATTGTAATCCCCATAATCCCCACCTGTCAAGGGAGAGACCAGGTGGAGGGAATTGAATCATGGAGGCCATTCCCCCCACACTGTTCTCATGACAGTGAGTGAGTTCTCACGAGATCTGATGGTTTTATAAGGAGCTCTTCCCCCTTCGCTCCGCACTGCTCCTTCCGGCCGCTTTGTGAAGAAGGTCTCTTGCTTTCCCCTTCACCTGCCACCATGGTTGTACGTTTCTTGAGACCTTCACCAGCTGTGCTGAACTGTGAGTCAATTAAACCTATTTCCTTTATAGGTTACCCAGTCGCAGGCAGTTCTTTATAGCAGCATGAAAATGAACTAATACATGGAGCATATCATAATGTTTTATTTTTAACGTGGAGTAAGAATTATAAAACAGGTGAGTCAGGTCTTATGAATCTATTGCAGGAAGGTGGAGAAAGAGAAGAGAAATGAGTAAACTTTTAAAATAGAGTAGGGTGTAACTTTTTTGTTTTTGAGATGGAGTTTCTCTCTGTCCCCAGGCTGGAGAGCTATCTCGGCTCACTGCAACCTCCGCCTCCTGGGTTCAAGCAATTCTCCTGCCACAGCCTCCTAAGTAGCTGGGACTACAGGCGTACGCCACCATGCCTGGCTCATTTTTGTATTTTTAGTAGAGATGGGGTTTCACCATATTGGTCAGGCTGGTCTCAAACTCCTAAACTCAGGTGATCCACCCGCTTCGGCCTCCCAAAGTGCTGGGATTACAGGCATAAGCCACCGCACCCGGCAGGTGTTACTTCTCGAAACCAGAATGGGAAGGGTAGGGAGGAAATATGAGACTAAATACAGATGGAAGATGAATACTATTTGTTCACCTTTCACTTAAATCCCAATCCTCTTTCCTTCCTTGGCCAACATAAGTCAGAGCCAAAGAGCATGTTGAATGCATACCGTTTTTATTTTACCATCAATTTTGACTTCAGGAAGAAATAGTCAATGACTTTTAAGGCACGTTTATGGGGATTTATCAGGGAAGGAGGAGTCTGATTATACTTGGAGTTAGCAGGGAGACACATGTGTCTGTAAGGTACTTTTAACATGTCTCTTATTAGAGATGAATGCAGCGATTATAGCTGTTGATACCTGTGTTTGCCTGTAACAGCATCTCATTAGTTGCAGAAGATGCTCTTGATTGTCCTTCCATATCTCCTAGTTTTTCAAAGCATGCTAGCTGGACTTTCAATGATCAGTCCCTGCATTTCTTCTCCTGAGGGTTTCTCTGACTGTTAAAGCCCAGTTTGCCTCCTACATGGTAGACAGATATGCCAGGGAATTAATGTTCCCTGGAAGCATTCCTCAACTGATAAATGAGTTGGTATGTAAATACCCTAGCCACTTTACTCCTGAGGCATGTGTTTTCCATTGGTTTGTAGAGTTTCTTCACAGTGGTAGCTGACTTGATAATGTGCCCTTTATTGGCTGCTTTTTCTCTGTTTCACTTCCCTAACTGCTTATTGATATTTCCTTTGCCTCTCAAGTGAACCACTTGCACCCTAATCCTTGTCATACGGTCTGTTATTGAGGGAATCCAAATGAAAACACACAGATTGCTTACTATGTTAGCAATAGAGTCTCACAACAACCCTCAGGAGAACCCATCTATGTCAGGCATTCAGTTGCAAGAAACGGCAACCCAAACTTCAGTAACCTAATAGAATAGGGAATTATTTTTCTTTTATTAGGAGAATTCCAGTGGCCTACTGTTGCTAGAGTAGGTTCAACTGCTCCATGATCCCACCAAGGAATCAGGGCTTTTCTGTCTTTGTTTTACCATCTTCATCTTTACCTTTCATCCTTGGACTTTTTGCTCATGTCACAAAACATCTGTTGCATCTCAGGAACCAGAGCCATATTCCAGGAAGAAAGAAGGGGAGAAAGTTAAAACTTTCTTTTTTGCACAGCTTTGTCTTTTTAGTCAGGAAAAGAAGTCCTTCCCAGGTGTCTCCACCTGCAGTTGAACTAGGTCACCTGCTCATCATCCGACCAATTACATCCAAGAGGGATGACAGTAGAAAGCCTGGTTTATTTAGCTCAATCATGGTTCATCCCTGGTGAAGGTCCCTATCTGAACAAATTGGGATTCTGTTAGCCAGAAAGAGGCAGAAATGGCTTGGGTCAGCAATAGACATCTCATGCATCACCTCTAAAAAGTATATCATTGGTCAGCTCCATGGTAAATATTTCAGTTTCCTGTCTCCACATGACCTATTTCAGACCAATGGCACACCAGCAGATGCATACTCTAAGTCAAGGAAAATACAGAAGCAGAAAGGAGTAGCTTTAATGTGCCTTCCTTAAAAGTCTTTATCTTATTGAGTCTTAGATATCTTTAGAAACTGTACTTCCGAATAAATCTAGACAAATAAAATTATTTCTGTAGCCTAAAAACTACAAGGCATACTAGTTAACTACTGTTTGTAAAGGGGGCTCTGCTCAGAGAAGAGCACTGTTTCTGCAGGTGTAAAAAGAGAACAGAATTCTAAACATAAAGCTATTTAGAGGATACTTGCTTAGTGAACTTGAAGGTCCATAACATTCACAAGAACAAAATCTAGGTCTCTAGTTACCATGAATATGTCCTTGCAAAGATATTGGTAAGAGGTCGCCTGGGAGAAAGCTGGCCTTCTAGAGTTAAACTCTGTCTCCTGTGGAATGTTAAGCTTTAATCTTAAAATACTGCATGTTAATTGGTTGTCAGAGAAGAATATATTGAAATTGGCATCTGAAAGCTCTGAAGAACTATAAAATGCACTTCTTTGAGGTGAGACAAGAGCCTCAAACTTTGCTTTTCTTTCCACTGGTTGGCCAAAGAAGAAATTAATAAATCAGTGATTCTGTTAGAGCTCTAGTCTTGAGCTGTACAATACATATTTTTTAAACAAGAACAAACATCCTTGTTCTAAGTAGAATCTACTCAAAGGCCAGAAGACTTTTGCCAATCATATGGTAGAATGGAAGTGTCACTCCTGCTTTCCAGAGAGCCATGTAGGACAATTTAAGAAATTAAGTGGAAATAGAAATGCAACCAAAGCCAGTTAACCTAAACTAGAATCTATTATGCTCCATGAAACCTCATGAAGCAGATACAGTTAATTCTGATAATCCAGTATTTTGTAGTTCAGAAATCCTTTTGACTCCTCTTGGAAAGTCAAAGAAATCCAGAAAAATCCTGTGCTCCGTTATGTGCCAGGCATTTTCTCAGGTGCTTCAGATGGATTAATTCTTAATCTTCAGAACAACCCAGTCCAATACTGTGAGTGCTCTTCTTACCACCCCCATTGTACAGATGGGAAAAAGGGGGGACATAAAGGTTCAACCACATGCCCAAGATTGCATAGCAAATGGGTGGCAGAAACAGGATTCAGTGCCCCCGCCTTCTAATTCTGAAGGCAACATTTTCAACTACTTTCACTGCCTTAGAAATTATCAGATAAGTGTCCTAAGTGTATTAACTGAGTTGGTATGTCATAAAACCCACAAACACATCAAGAATTGAGATCTTTCAAACTATTAACTTGGCATAGAATTACCATTTTTTAAAGAAACACTGTCATTTACTGAGCATAACAGTAATTGTGTTACTGCAGATACAATAAATCTGCAAATTTTATGAAATCAAATCTCCTCTCTGTATTTCTTACTGCTTATATCTCTGAAATTTCTGAGACTTTAATGAAAATGACATTGATAAACCAAGCCCTGCAGATGCTCATGTTCTGTTCTCATTTTTTGATTGTTTACTATTCTGTAGCTCTCAGATCTTACAACTGTTCTGAGGAACATGGTCTTATCATCCAGTTTCATAAGACTTTGACATTAACTGCTGTTTTGTGTTGGAGATATTTGATTACATTAAAAAGATTGTTTGTATTTAAAATTTTGGAATAATGTGCAATTTTGATATAGATTTATGGTGCAGAGTAAAAGTTTATGCTAGAAGTAAATTGTACTAAAAATCAGACTTTATCTTCACCTCTTACCAAGGTGAAATTAAGATGTATCAATCGAGTAATGTCTGTTAGTCTGAGATCTCAAAAAGGAAGGAGAGGGAGGAAGAGGAATAGGAAGTGAGACAGGAAGAATTCTGGATGGCTAATTTAATACTTTCAAGCAAGGGAAAATATGAATTCTGGCCTGCCCTTATAAAAATTATTTCATAATAAAAGAAATAAAGTTCTTTTTTGATAACCTGATGTATACTTTCCCAATATTTGGGTCCGACCCACCTCAATAAGAGTAAAAATACAAATTTCCTTAGAAGACAGGGTCTAATATCTAAATCCAGCAGTGGATTTCATAGGTGAATAATCTTGCCATTTAGTAAGTTCAAGAAGATAATACTATAAATCTAATATTCCAAAAGTGAAATCACTATTTGTGAAGATACTATGTAGCTTTTGCCTAGTATAGAAATAATAATTCAGTCAGTCCATCCATGGGTTGTTGATTCAGTAGATACTTATTATCTATCATATCTTGGGTACTCTTTTAGGAACTAGGTAGGCAGCAATGAGGGAACAAAGTCCCCACTCCCAGTTTACAATCTACTGGGGAGGAGACTGCTCATGGCATATAAACAAGTAAACCTATGTATCAGATGGTGGTAAGTACAAGGAACAAAGAACAGCCGAGAAAGGAGTAGCATGGTTAGAAAAGACATTTCTGATAAGGTGACAAAGAGAAAACAATTTCATTTGGTTTCTGTGATGCACATTTTGTGAACAGTTCATCTTAGAGACTATATCAGGAAATATCATTGTTTAAAGTTAAGAACGCTGTGGGTGCTTCATTGAGATTTTATGTAGCCAAAGTGGTTGTCTACTTATATTTCTCAACATTTTTCTAAGTTAAAATTATGAACATGATATAGAACTTTATGGCTTTGACTTCTCATTTATCTCTAGCTTACAGTAGACTCAGTAAATGTTTTCTAAGGAGAACTTTGGCCTAACATATATACCTTAACTTAATTCATCTCCAAACACAGTTAAGAGACCCTCTGCCCAAGTGGTTGTCCTGATGCACTTCTTTATTTTCAAGAGTCTCAACTCTGCCCCGGCTCAATTTGCTATTAAGCCCTGCCTGGATCTACTAGTATCTATAAAATTTTTACCACTTTTGCATATTAAGAGATGCTTACATCAATGGTTTATGGTTATTGAGGAACTGAATGAAGCAAAACACCCCTGAAAGCATTCTCTTCCTCCTGCACATTTTTCTTTGACCTTGGCCCTCACAATTGTCTTTAGCTAAATTATGCATGTTTTGGTATGTATATCAAATGCATAATTAGAATATTCCAATTGGTTAATATTTTTTAAAATATAAAAATGAAATTTGATGTTTGAATAATAGAAGCATGAAAATTTGATATTGGGGAAACTATTGAATTTTTTCTTCTTTCAGTTGTTTTGAATATAACGACAGATTCTGGAAACATGACAGACAATCTAAGCGCTTTGTACTTTCCCTCTATCCCTAGTTCCATCTATCTACAGGATTGGGGTGGCAAGTCCTAGGCTCTAGGTGATGCCCTTTGTGAAGCAAGTGTGGATCTTTCTCCCTGAGCATCAGAGGAGTCTCTAAACCTTTACTGGGGAGCCCTAGGACAATAATTAGAACCAGAGGGCCCTAAGGAATATATGTATCCCAGAGGTAAAACTGGCACTGATATTATGAGTACGTTTCTTCTTGCTGATCCCCAAGAGGCGCAAGGGAAACTAAGCAGGTGGGCTTGGCATTTACTGTGTGAGGACACAGAGGGCAGGGAGGCTTCCTCCTGGCTCCCCTCTCTGTCCCTAAAGTTAGAAAATGCTTTGCCTTCCACAAAGTGAACCACAATCACTTATGGTACCAGAAATATCAGTCATGTGCCTAAATGAGCCAAGAAAAGAAATGGCAAGAATATAGTGATGTGGTCCCATCATTCAGAGAAAGACCAAACCACAGAGGTAGGTGCCCAGAGAAAGAGCACTACTGCAGGTCCCTGGGAAATCGGAGTGGAGAGTCCACCCCAAAGGTTTTCTGGAACTAAAAAAAAAAAGCATGATTTTCAAACAAACAACCAGTAGGTGTATTGAAGAAAAGAATGGAGTCCGTTGATATCTGCATTGGTGACCATAAATGACAAGTAAAAGAAATCCCTCAACGAATGAACAAAATTGTAGAGACAGATGCGATGAAGGAAACACATGGATGCAAAGACTTAGAGTGAGAATAATAGGTTTTCCACAAAGAGACAAACGTAAAAGATAAGCAAGAGACAATGATTTTACAGGTAATAGATGAAAATTTTCTAGACTAAACATAAACCTGAATTTGTAGTTTGAAAGGAGATACTACATTCCAAGCAAGTTTGGTAAGAAAAACAAAACTAAACAGCATACCTGGGTATATTATAGCAAAATTCTTGAGCCACAAGAAGGAAAAGAAAAATCTGTATGCTTGCGGAGAGAATAAACAAGATATCCCCCCGAAAGAAAAGGATTAAAGTTACCTGTGAGATAGCATATCATACAAGTTTAGAATAATGGCTTGGGTCACATAGTCTAGTTTTGATTTCACATTTCTCTATTTAATGCCTGTGTGTCTTGAGTAAGTTACCTAACTCTATTTCAGTTTACTTATAGTAAAATAGTGATCATGATATCAATCCATAATGTTTTGTGAGGATTAAATTAGCTAGTAGTTAATTGATACATGGCTTAGAACAGTACCTGGTACATAGTATCAATATATGTGGTGGCTATATATGTATATCTCAAAGCTGCAAGTCAGAAGACAGAAGTAAATCATCTACATCAAAAAGAACTAAACTCGGGGATCCTATACTCAGCCATGTGATATGACTCCTCTGACCTGGTGACAGATATCTGTGGCTATGTAAGGGTTGGATTCAGGAAGCGTATCACCCACATACCCCATCTGAGGAATTTTGAAAATTGCATCTTCCTCATCCTAAAGTACGACATAAAAGAGAGGAACCAGAGGTCTCCATCATAGCCTAGGTGAGGGAGCCTATCCCCTGCAAGCTTTCCACAGTCCCTGAGATCACAGAGAGCCCCTCGATATCTACAGCAAGTTCCCAGAGCTGCAGCAAAAACCATCACTACAAATACAAACTCTTGAGATGGCACCTTCTAGGGAAATAGATGTAGAAAAATAGGGATGTGTATGTGTGGGGTGTGTATGTGTGTGTGTGTGTATGTGTGTGTGTGTGTGTGTGTGTGTGTGTGTCTCATCCCCCTCAACCCTTGTCTGCAAAAGGGTCTAGAAGTGAAATTCCAATTACAATGAGTACACCACACCAAATCTTGATTACTGAAAGCTATTCCCCATTAAGAGAAAGCTGGACTCCTTGGAACAATATGTGATTTCAGAGCTGATTTTAAAATGGAACAGAAAAAGTACAAGATGAACCAGAAAAAGCTGAACAAAAGTTTTCCCAAAAAAAAGAGACATGTCAAAGAATACAGGAGGCAGCCTAAAGGGGAGAGAATTTCCTAGGTCAGATCCTGAATCTCTCTCAGGAGAAAATTCCTCTCATTTGTTCTCTGTGGAGCCTGGTTCTGTTTTATGAAGAATCTTTCTTTTTGGGTATTTTCCCTAGCCTATCTGAAGCGGGCATTGAGAAGGATGCTGTCCACAGGATCGGCAGTGCTTTCACTGTCTGTATTTTCCCTATGGAAGTTTGAGGTCCCATGGATTTTAAGATTGAATAATCAACATATGATATGGTTTGGCTGTGTCCCCACCCAAATATCATCTTGAACTGTAGTTCCCATAATTCTCATGTCATTGGAAGGGACCCTGTGGGAAGTAATTGAATCATGGAAGCAGGTTTTCCCGTGCTGTTCTCATGACAGTGAATAAGTATCATGAGATCTGACAGTTTTATAAAGAGCAGTTCCCCTGCACAAACTCTCTTGCCTGCTGCCATGTAAGATGTGCTTTTGCTACTCCTTCACCTTCTGCCATGATTGTGAGACCTCCCCAGCTATGTGGAACTGTGGGTCCATTAAATCTTTTTCTTTATAAATTACCCAGTCTCAGTATGTCTTTATTAGCAGTGTGAGTACAGACCAATACATATTTTACTATCTTTGGCAGTAAAGATTCCTCAGAAATACAGTAGGCTTCTAATCTCTTTGTTTTCAGTCAGTCCCATATACCAATAATCATATCCCAAATTATCTTCTAAAGGTAGATTCATACGTCTGCTTTTTCTGTTTCCTCTCCCTGTGTCCCTATCTTTCAACTTTACAGTAACTGCTTTGGAGTGTTTGAAAGAACAGACTTGGGTGGGACTGAAATAGTCTTATGGTGGTTTTTGCCATGGGACTGAATCACTTGATTCAACTGAGAAATCATAATAGGCCTCTTAAGATTTTATTTTTCAGTCTTTCTTTCCTCAGATTCTAGGAGTTAGTTCTTCCTTCCTTGTGAAGTCACATATGTCCAACTGTGATTTCAAATGAGGCAATTTTTGCTGATTTGCTAAAGGTCCTTTTTGTTTGTTTTATAATACCTTGCTAAAAGTAGCAAGAAAATTACCCTACATTAATATTCTTTTCAACCACTTTTCTTAAAGCCACATGCTCAGTAGACATATGGTCTGCCTGAATTATGACACGTGGCAATTTTACCAAATATTTTGTCTTTGTATAATACTGGTTTCCATTTTTTCCAGCTTGTATTATCCATTTTCTCATTGCATACACTTGACCTTTAATCCAACATAGTATTTTTAATTTTAATGATGCTCTATAAGGTATATATTTTTGTGATAATTAGGATAGCGCTAACTGCTGTAACACATAAACCCTAATGTGTTATTTCTACCTAACCAATATATGTCCCGGTTGCTAGGCAGTTTTCCTTTACACACGAATTTAGGGCACTCCTTTGTCTTAAGCCTCTACATCTTTGATCTTCTCACCTCTAACCAATGGATGGGAAATGAGAGTATGAAACTTTTAAGTGACACATCACTTCAACTCACATCCCATTGGTGAGTGGTAATGTAACCTCTGAGTGGCAACTCCACACTCTGGAATAGGAAGCACAAATTGTATGGGAATAGCTGGCTTCATCTCCCACAGCTGACAACAAATACTATACAATCTTTTGATTAAACTTAGACAATTAGCTGCTTGAAACCCTACTCACACATCTGCTTTTGTTCCTTATATTGATCAAATTAACATTTTTTTCTGTATAATGAAGTCAAATCCCCAATGTAAAAATTAACATTTTTTTAAGTGTAAGACTTTGCTTCTGTTAAACTTCCTCATAGCAGTAGCATCCTTATTAATATGGAAACAGTTTAAGGAGTATGTTTTATTGACTGAAATTTCATGATGGAAACTAGGAATAATGCAATTGGTGTTTAGATGTGCTTTTCAGGATTCCCTCTACTTTATTGTTATTCTGTTGTGCCTCTTCAGAACAATTTGTTTTCTGTGCTCTCAATATCAAGAAAATCATGCCACTCCCACATTTTTCAGAGAGGAAGTGTAATAGTGGGTAGGTGTGTTACAGGTTGAACTGTGTCCACACAGTTGAAGTCCTACCCCCAGTACCTCAGAATGTCACCTTATTTGGAAATAGAATCGTTTCAGATGTAATCAGTTAAGATGAGGTCATTAAAGTAGGCTCTGATCCAATGTGACTGGTGTCCTTATGGGGAAGATAATGTGAAGACAGATACACGGGAAAAAGGCCATGTGATGACAGGCAATGCTTTGAAAGACACAGCTGCAAGCCAAAGAATGCCCATCCTCGATGACCACCTCCAGAAGCTAGGAAGAGGCAAAGAAGGCTTCTACTTAGTCTCAGGGAAAAACAGTTTGATTATAAATTTCTAGCCTCCAGACTGTGAGAGAATAAATTTCTATTTTTATAAGCCACCCATTTGCAGTACTTTATTACTGCAGCCCTAATAAGCCAACACAAGGTGTAAGAGTTGAGGATTAGGAAGCTGCCATCTGTGAGGTCCTGGGTGGGTCGTTTTATCTCTCAGAGCCTGTTTCTTCAACTGTAAAATGGGAGAGAATAATTTTATCTTTTGGGACTGCTAGGATTTAAAACTTTAAAATTTTTAGCACAAGTCTTGACAAACTGTAAGTGCTTGGTTAAGGGAAACTATTGTAGTGTATTGCTTGTTTGAGTATTGAGTGGCATAAGAATTGAATATTTTTCCAGATACCACTGCTGCAGCTTTGGACCTAATGAAGTGTTTTTTTTTTTTTTTTTTTTTTTTTTTCAAGGACAGTGTATTTTTATACTCCCTCCTCCAGGTATCTCTGTGTACTATCATTCAGACTATGACTTCATGCTCAGACAAAATGATTTATTTAGCTTTGGCCTTAGAGCAGGAAAACTCTCCTATGAGCAAGGATGGAGAAGGATGCAATAATGTGTTTAATTCATTGATTTAAGAAATATTTACTGAACACTTAAATTCCAATAGTGCCTGGTACTATGTCAAGCCCAGGGGATGCAACAGGGACTGAGGTCTGGTCCTCTTATAGTTAATTTACAGGCAGGGTTTTGTGATGAGTCTCTTGAGGACAGTGCAGTCAGTGCTCAGGGAATGTGCAGCAGTAGTCTCTGCACCAACCTCAGGAGCCAGGAAAGGCTTCCTGGAGAAGATGCACCCTCAGCGGAGCCCTAGGTGTAAGTTACTAACTACCCAGCAGAACGAGGATATTGTGGGGCATAGATGCTTCCAGCAGCGGGGGCAAACCAGACACAAAGGCCCTGTAACGGTTCAGCTTCCAGCTGAGCTCTCAATAAAGGGTGGTTCAGTGGCTCTATCAGAACACTCTTGTGTGTTTTGGGTAGTTCCCCTAGACTTAGAAACTGTTAACGCATCTATGGCAACTGAGTGTTCTTTACAATCAGTTGAATAATCATCCTTCTGGACAAAACAGAAAAAACAAAATAATAAAATACATCAAAACAAGAGCACCGTCCAGTCCTTTTGTCTCCAGCACGTTATTTGTTAATACAGTGTGATTTCTTCTTTCTGGTTATTTTAACAACCTAAAATAATAGGAGGTTATTTTTCTCCTTTCACAAGAATTCCAGCAGCAGACAGTTGGTGGAGTTGCCCTATCCCACTATAGCTAGTTCCACTTTTTATGAGAAAAACTAAATTTTCATTGTGCCAAGCCACTGTATTTCAGGATTTATCTGTTCCAGAACCTTAACTAATGGGCTTTATATGCACCCCTTCCCCTCGGCATGTTCCTAAGCATGAAGCAGACCCAGCCCAGGGAAAGAGAAAAGGTTTAAAGTGGGTGAGAGTTTGAAATTTTCATATTATACTGATTGGATTTGTATGTGTGTGTTGAAAAAGAAATGAGATTTCTTATCTGAGAGCAACCAAGGGATGGGGAAGACCAAGTTGAGAGATTACTTAAGAAATATAAAGTTGTTTTCTGTTTGCATCTTACCAACTTCAGCAATTTCAATAAACTAGATACAGTTTACATATGTTTCTTTGATTCAGTAGAAGTAGCTATATTGATAGTTCAGTGTGAGCTAACAAAATTTTTTTTGCTAGACAAATTAAAGAATGCCATGTGTCTTAGTCCATTTGGGCTGAATTACAAAATACCATAACCTGGATGGCTTATGAACAACAAACATGTATTTCTCATAGTTCTAAAGACTGGGAAGTCCAAGGCACCAGCAGATTTGGTGTCAGGGGAGGGCTCATTTCCTGGTTCATTGATGGTGCCTTCTCCCTTTGTCCTCACATGGTTGGACAGGGGCTGTTCTCTGGGACCTCTGTTATAAGGGCACTAATCCCATTCACAAAGTCCCCACCCTCATGATCTAATCACTTCCCAATGGCTTCCCACCTCTGAACACAATCACATTGGTGATTAGTTTTCCACATATAAATTTGGGGGAGGACACAAACATTCAGATTAGAGTATCGTGTTTAATTTTATTAGTTTTCTACCTGACCCTGCAAAGATACACCTATATGAATAAATTAGCACTACTTCATTCTGTGCTATTAGCCTACCATCTTATTTTATTATATAAAGGGATAGAAACATTAAACATAAACTTAGTTTGGAGGTTTTCATAAAAACTTGCCAGCCTCCTTCTCCCGCCTCCCTACCACCCCAAGCCTGGTACTTACACTTTGCTACCTTCTAGCTCCTTTAGACTGGAATCTGCGGTTGAAACAAGTGTTTTCCTATTCGTTAGCTTCTGAGCAAGTTGTCTTAACACATGGTCCATGCTCTTTTGGTTCTTCCCCAACACTTCATCTCATCCAGAAGGCAGTCCCAAGGTCATGCCTCAGTCTAATTCTGTGGTCTCACCTGCTCAGAATGGAAGTTAAGACAATGACAGCAAGAGAACAAACTAGAACAGGTTCTGACCACTCATGCCAAAACAAAAAAGAGAGCAAAAATAACTATAATTCATGAAAGTGAAATAATAGAATAGCAAAGGTCAAAATAGGAGCCAACATTTTGTGAGTCTGTTTTACTGTAAATATGTTTATACCACAGAAACACCTTCATATGAAGTCAAATGTCATTTTGTATGCAGTAGATTGCCCACTAGTCCTTTGTCCACTAATAAAACTACTTTAAAAACCTAAGTTTATTGTATTAACCATAATATATTATTGAGTATTATGTGCCAGGTATTATTCAAAGCCCTATGCATATTCCACTTTATTTAATCCTTACAACACACACTGTATGCAAGGACTCCCCTTATATCCATTTCACAGAGAAGAAGCTGAGGAATAGCCTAGAGAAGATGAGAAAATTGTTCCAAGTCACACTGCTAAGAAGTGATAGATAGTACCTTCATTTATATCCAGGCAGACTGCAAGTCTGAACTATCCATCCTGGTATTAACTACTACTGATGGCTGAGTGTTCACAGGGATCTAGACTCATGACCAGGCACTTCACCTTGATCATTTAATTTAACCCTTACAACAACCTTCAAGATAATATTAACAATTCACAATTGAAGGTACAAAGGCTCAGTAAGATTAAGAAACTTGCCAAATCTATATTTATAATCTGATCTCCAAAACAATCTTTTTTGTTGATTTTGAGATAGTCTCCTTCTGTTGCCCAGACTAGAGTGAAGTGGTGGGATCTCATCTCCCTGCAACCTCCACCCCCCTGGTTCAAGTGATTCTCCTGCCTCAGCCTCCCGAGTAGCTGGGACTACAGGCACACACCACCAACCCCAGTTAATTTTTGTATTTTTAGTAGAGACAGGGTTTCACTATGTTGTCCAGGCTGATATTGAACTCCTGATATCAGGTGATCTGCCTGCCTCAGCCTCCCAAAGTTCTGGGGTTACAGGCATGAGCCACTGCACCCGGTTCAAAACACTCTAAACCTTACGGTGACCATATAATCTATTGTCTAAAGTCCAGGGTACTTTAAAGAGTGAAAGAGACATTATTAATGATACTGGGAGAGTAGTCACAAACCGGCACTCTCCCAGGCATGCTAGAATTCATGACCACCCTCCACTACACTGGACCTGACTAGCTGATGACATTCTACCTCAAATCTGTGGAAAGTTCTTCACATGATAAAAGATAAGTGTTCCACCAGGGTTTATTGAATTGGCATTACCCTTCTCCTTTCTTCTATTTATATCCTATGCCAGGCCCCTTTGCAAACCCTGATGGACTAACTTCTTGTCTACTTCAAGTCTGTTGGGGAAAAAAAAGACTACAATTAGATCTTATAAATGTATTTTCCTTGAGTGCGAAACAATGGTTTATTGGAACCTTCAAGGAAATAACATCCTTTCATCTAAGAGCCGAGTTGAACAAAATGGGAGGAGACCACAGCAAGGACTAATAATTTAAACAGAAATTTATAGGTCTACTGATCTAATGACTAAGAAATAATTTGCTGTCTGCATCTTAAGGGATAAGGAAATTGTACTTGAAACCAGCTGTGCATGGCAATCTCCTCCAGCTTTAAGAACAATTCATATGCCTGAGTATCATTTCAGACTTATGGTATCAGAATCTTAGAAGGATAAACCCTTCAGGGTTTCTCTTTTTAGAGCCTCACCAGTGGTTCTAATTCATTGCCAGGGAGAATGAATCCATATTAAATCCCCCTGACCCTGACAGGCTGTTCTTGTAGCAATAAGGACGTGTATATTGATCTTGATACCATGCATGGACATGCTATTGACACCAATATCTTGCATGTGTCATAGTTAAACAATCCATCCTGGGTTTTCTTCAACATATTTCAGGAAGTTTTTTGGTTATTTTTCTAATCTAAAATGATCAAACCTTATCCCTCAGACCTATTTAAATATTTACAATCTCTTTCATGGTTTCTTTTACTTTTTCTCTAACTCCTCTTCTTTCCCTGCAGCTTCTAGTATATTTGTATATACATACAAACACACACACACATATATCTATATCAAGTTTCAAAAGAATTCAGGTAAAAATATATATATAATCTCAATTTAGGTAAATATGTATAATATCAAAATATCAGGTAATATACATATTATCCGAATTACCTCAAGATATAGTTTATCAGAATTGTTTTGATATTTTAAAATCCCCCCTTTTTCATAAAAAGGTCGTTCCATGTTGACTTATTTTCAGGATTTTGAGACTTCTTAAAGCCATCCTTGATTTTTATTTAAACTGTAGACAATAAATAGCTGATAAATAATTTTGAAGAAATCCCATGATTTTTTAAGCTTATATGTTATTTCCCACTGATTCTTTTTTCCAACACATTATGAAAATTTTAAAACATACAGCATAGTGGAAAGAATTTTAGAGTAAACATTAAAGTACCCACCATCTCAATCCTGCTATGAACATTTTACTTTACTTGCACTACCACATATCTATGCATCCATCATTCCCCCATCAATCTATAATCCATCCTACTTGATGCATTTCATAGTATATTTGTGGCTGGGCATGGTGGCTCACTCCTGTAATCCCAGCACTTTGGGAGGTCGAGGTGGGAAGATCACTTGAGGTCAGGAGTTCGAGACTAGCCTGGCCAACATGGTGAAATCCCATCTGTACTAAAAATACAAAAATTAGCTGGGCCTGGTGTGCATACCTGTAATCCCAGCTACTCCAGAGGCTGAGGCAGGAGAGTCACTTGAATCCGGGAGGCGGAGGTTGCAGTGAGCCGAGATCATGCCACTGTACTTCAGCCTAGGTGACAGAGCAGGACTGTCTCAAAAAGTATATTTATATATGGAATTTTATATTTATATAAAAATTTATTTTTATGTAAATATATTTATATACGGATGGCTGTTTCTAACATTGATGGTGACAAAATACTTCAACTGTATATTGTCATTCAACCAAGCAAGTTTTCATTCAAAATAACTCCATGGTAAAAGACAGTACAGGTCAGATTCCATTCTGAGGAATAAAACATACTATCTTTTGCTGGTAAGAGGATTTAAAGGTTGGTATTAAATCTCTATATAATGTAACGTATGTTTTTATTTTAATATTTAATTGTATTACGCAATTTGAAAATATTAACCTCTTGACCAAAAAATAATTAACAAAATGGTACTATTTGTCCAGTATTATTTAAGAAAAGGTACCGGTTGAAGGTAGGACTGTTAAGTATGAACATGCATCTGATTTTTGTCCTTGTACCCTCAAACGTGGTTTACAAGTTTATAGTATGTCCTAGATGCAGATGGTACGCATATCTGGAAGAAACAAGAACAAATGAATGATGTCTCTGTTCTGGAGCATTCAGAAAAGTAAAGGATGCAAATCGATTTTGAGTTAAAGTTTTGTTTACTTGGTATCTAATTACCTGATTATTTTTAATTAATACATGAGATACTGAATTAAAGGTCAAATTTGTGTTATGCTTATAATACTTTACAGGCAAGCATAATATAAATAAAAGCTGCCACAGTATACATACCTGAAATGCAAAATTTATTCCATCCCATATAATACATTAAGGTAATTTCTGTGTGTATTTGAGGATAATCACAATAGCTAGTCATAATTTACTCTTGACTGCATTCTCAATAAAATGCGGGTAGTTAAACTCTCAGGAATCATTTTAATGTTCTGACTTTAAAATTGGAGTAAAAGTCTATGTTTATCATATTGCTGTGTGCCTGAGGTTTTTAAATTTAATCAATGAAACCAAACAAAACCAGAAGTTTGGAAAGATAGCTTGCCAAGACATCTTGCTGTTGAGATTGCTAGGGTCTAGCCTCTGCTACTGTGTGACCTTGGACAAGTCATTTCCCCTTTATTAGCCTCATTTGTCCTGTCTGAAAAGAATAAGTTGGACTAAGTGATCTCCAAGGTCCTTTCTGAATTTAAAATTCTGTGATTTATTAAAATTTAATGATTTTTAGGCTGAGAACTTATATTCAAACTAATTTTTCATAAGGAAAACTGCAATATGTTCCTTGACAGAGGATTATCTCTTTCAGAAGATAAAGTATTCATTAGATGTTATATAAATACAGGGAGATATTGAATTTTATATCTTAAAGCAATTGAGCTACTTTAAATTTTAGCAATTGTACTAATCATAAATTGCACAGCATCTTTTTTTATATAATTTGCTGCTCAAATAGAATAATTTTAAGGTCAATCATTGATGCTGGTAACTTGCATGGTTTCAGAAGACGTAGTTGTGAATACACGATGTAAGAGTTGAGGGGTTGGCTTTAACCCCGGACTTCACTCTTTTAAAAAGCAACATGCAGCAACATAGATTTGTGGCTCAAATTAAAGTACATAAGGATTTATTGAAGTTGTACCAAAGCATTCTGTGGAATAGAATAGGATGGGTGTTAATGTCAGTCTTTTTGTAGAACCAGAAATTAATATGTTATCTTTTAAAGCTTATACCAAAATATCTACGTCCCCCATTTCAAGTCATGTGTCAAACATTTCTTCTCTTAATCGATAGGCCTAAGATATTTTTTCATTAGTATTTTTGTGAAGCAAATTATTGTGCTATTTTAATATATGTAATTATAATTTGGCCTATTTCAAGCCTTTTAAAAATGTATTAACATGTTTTGAGATAAAATCGGACCTTTTTAGTTATGACAAAAATCTATTCAGAAAGAGGGTGTGAGCTGTATACCTTGCACAGTGGAGCTGACCACCTATAAACTCTCCCTAAGACATTTGTTTACAGGTGTATTTCATTTTAGCCAATGCTTCGGTCCTCAGTGTGTGTTCTGCATACAAGTAAATGTGTTCTGAATCTTTTCATCTTATTGATAATGTTTTTACGAATTTTTCCAAGGAATGAAAATTCTTCTTGCTTTTTTTTTTTTTTAAAGTAATTGTGATGTTCGCTCATAAAAGTGAAAAAAAGTTCATCGTTTGTAGCATCTGGCTATGGTGCAATACGATGTTAATATGGCGGGGTTTCGGACCCATTTGTTGAAAATACAGGTAACAGAGGGTCTTCCAAAAATAAGGACCTTTTACACAGATATTATTTAAGGACACCATAAAATAGTTCTTTTCTCCCCAGAATATCTCCCACACCCACCTGAAACCTCACTGTCGTTTCATGGGATTTTTTGTGGGGGAGATTCTGGCTAAACACCAACAATGTTCACTGTCATTCTCTGCCTTTCTCAGCCTTTCTCAGCCATAGATGCTGAATCCTTCACTGTAACCTGACTTAGCCCTATCCCATCTTTCTGGACTATGTTACCAGGATAGGGAAACCAGTAGATGCCACATTTCAACAGGTGGAAGTTAGTATTGGTTTTGCTGCCATAAGCTTGGTATTTTGGTGTCTTGCAACCACTTTGGTTCACCTCATGTCTTAGTCTGCTTGTGCCACTATAAGAGAATACCAGAAACTGGATAATTTATAAATGGTAGGCATTTATTTCTCACAGTTCTGGAGGCTGGAAAGTCTAAAATAGAGGCGCTAGCAAGGTCGTTGTCTGTTGAAGACTTCTAAGGTGGCACCTTGAACACTGAGTCTTTACATGATGGAAAGTGGAAGGCAAAATGGAAGAGATAGCTCCCTCAAATCTTTTTTAATAAGGCCCTCAATTCCATTCATGAGGGCTCCATTTTCAAGACTAATTCACCCCTGTACCTTTTCATTTAATCACATTAATTATTAAGTTTTACCATATGAATTTTCAGGGAGACATTCAAATGACAACACCAAGGTACCCACTAAATCAGCCTTCTACCAGCCCCTGTGTACTTGGTGCCTACAGAACTGGACTCTCCTACTGACTTTCTGTCTATTGCAGTTCCTTGAATTTCAAGTTGGCTTGATGATGTATGGGGAGGGTGGTGCTGGTTCCTAGCCCCTTCCTCTGTGTCTCAAACCTTGGGTTTCATAGTCCCAGTTCACTGTGGAGACACAAATTCACATAGCTATGTCCCTTGAAACCATGACCCAAGTACTAATGTGACCTTGAAGACCGCTTATATTTGAATTGCCTCCAATTCTGCACCCCAGCTGCTGGATTGAATTCTCCTGCATATAGATACTGAGGCTGGTTCACATGGAGCCTGGGCTTGCAACAGGAGAGATTAGAATTCTGGTTGCTGCTCCTTTGGGAGCAAGTCCTCATGTCATAACTATACAGCCTTAGTGCCCCCTTCTCCTGATCCATGTTGGGCTTACATCAAGTTGATCTGTTCAGCACACTGAATATTTAAGAACATGGGTACTACAGTTAGACAGTCCTGGGTTCAAATTTCTGCTCTACCAGTTATCAACTATGACATTCTGTCAGTCCCTTAACCTCTAAATGTTCATCTCTTTCTCTGGAAAAATGAGGTTTCCATAGCATCTCCTTCATTTCTAGTTTATGGATTTTTACTAAGATAAATACATGGAAAATACTCAAAGCCATTTCCAAACTAAAGTGAGTTGCAAAGAAAGAAATAACCTAAAGTGTACTTTTATCATTAATAATGTTTTGACCCTTGACTACTCTAATGTTTTTTGGCCACCTGATAAAGCCCTGTGAGGATGGTATGGGAGGATTATGGCCTATAGAAATAGAATAAGCTTCTTGTATTCTTGCTATTTTCTTCCTGTCTACAATTCATGAGCCATCCAACTTTTATTCATTTGTTCATCCAAAAATATTTTGTACAATGTACTGCATTGCATCACAGTGGGCACCTAGGCTCAGTGAGGTGAGATGGGATTTATAGGTTATGTTAAGCTGGATTTTTGGCCGGACAAGGTGGCTCATGCCTGTAATCCCAGCACTTCAGAAGGCCGTGGCAGGTAGATCATGAGGTATGGAGTTTGAGACCATCCTGACCAACATGGTGAAACCCCCATCTCTACTAAAAATACAAACAATGAGCTGGGCATGGTGGCACGTGCCTGTAGTCCCAGCTACTCGGGAGACTGAGGCAGGAGAATCACTTGAACCCAGGAGGTGGAGGTTGCAGTGAGCCCAGATTGTGCCACTGCACTCCAGCCTGGTGACAGAGCAAGACTCCATCTCAAAAAAATAAAAGAAAAAAAAAAAGCTTGATTTTTTTTTTTTTTTTTTTCTGCAGGTAATGGGGAGGCATCAAAGAAACCTGATCATGGAAAGATCTTCATATTGCATATCTGCACGTTGATAAGACCACTCTGGGGACAATGTGGAGAATGGGTTTATAGGGGAAGGGATCAGCATCAGACAGACCACTAGATCTCATGTGAGAGTGTATGTTGTGCTAGTTTATGTCTTTGAGGCTTTGTGCTGCCCAGAATGACCTTCCCATGCTCTTTCCTCAACCCCTCCTCCAGGAAGCCTTCCCAAACTCTTTTACAAACTATAAATCCAGTGGCATTACTCTGCTCCCAGAACTCTGTGCTTACCCCCATGTTAGCACTTACTAAAACATACCAAAATGAAGTAATGTCTTCCTTGTGTTTTCCACCAGATTTTAAGTAGTTTGAGGCCTGGACATATATCTTCATTGTATCCCCAAAGCCCACTTCAGTGCACAGCACATACTAGATGTTCAGTTAACATTTAATTAACAATTAAATAGGCTGGGCTAGTAGTCAAAGACTACACAGCATGACTCCACCCATGAAAGTCATAGTTTAACAGAAGAAAAACAGACATGACAAATTATTATAATGCAATGGGATGGTAGAAATCTATATAAATGTCTGTAAAAGTACAATAAAACATAATGGCTAACTGGTGGGGGAGAAAATAGGGAGACTGATGGTCCAGTGCGATGTCTGCACCCTGGGAACAGTGGAGCCCACTGGGACCTCTGGCCTCGGAATCAGGGCTATTTTGTATAACATAATCTGTGGATTCCACCTCCAAGGAGCAAGTCACTCCTTATGTTTCGGGGGACCCAGAGCCCTAAAGGGTCTCAACTTGTAGGGTGTGAACCCATTGATGGCAAAGGGGCTGGACCACAGCAAGGAAAGACCACTGCTTAATTGGCTGTGCCGGTGTCATGCTTACAGTTGAGGGCTCACTTGTCTGCATTCTTAAAAATCTGTTTCAGAATTCAGTCCTTTATCATTGTTCATGTTCTCTGTATTTTCTCAAAAATGTGTAGCAGTGCTTTCTTGTGTGATTCCTGCTGAACCCTTGGATGGAATTTGCCTAGAATTAGCACCTTCAACCCATTTAAAACTGTCACATGACTCACATTATCTTCTAGTATTTTTATATTTTGATTTTTAACATGTTAATTACTATGTTTATTTTGCTTGTTACTTTGGTTGATTTTTTTTGATAGCACATACTGCTGATAGCAAATCATCAGCTTATTTTCAGAGCAATGCCAACTCAGTAATGACTCCATCTGAATAGATCCATTTAGTGGGGAAAAAATTTGATATGAAAAGATGAATAGACAGCGATGCAAGAACAGGAATTGCAAAGTGAGGAAGGCATTTTATACTTTATGACAATAAGTACTGTCTTTTGTTTAAAAACGTTTAAATTTGGATGTATCTTGAATTTCAAAATCATTATAAATGTGTTTATTCTGCCCTTTCAAATACAAGTGTAAAAGACGGAGACAAAATATTAATTGAGCCTTTCTTTAGACTGCCCCTGGTTCTCATTGCTTCCTCCGCTTCCAGGTGGTCTTACCTTTCTTGATATGAACACAGCCAAAAAAATACATAAAAATAGAAGCCCTCATTGCTGGTCTTGTGTCTTCTGCGATTCCAGCCCAGTCCCTCAATCACCTCCTTCCCTCTCTCCCTTTTCGTTCTCTTTCTCACTTCTTCTCTCTAATTAGTTGTTTTTCAGGCCGTACTGGGCATGGGTTTGCTTTAGTATCATTGCAATGAAATAGGTTAAAAAAGAGAACTTGGAATAATGAGGGCTGTCTTGGGCTAAAGCATGACAATAACAGAGGCACATACTCCACTGTATTAAAATAGCACTTGATTCCGATCTCTGTCACTAGGTGTCGCTAAGTAATCTAATTAAATACCTGGTTTATGACCAACAAATTTGAGTAGACATTGAGCTGAGTGAGGCAGAAATAAAAATTAAGGTCATGTGGCCTACATAAAATCCCGTTATCTGCAACAGCTATTTTAGAATAGCAGGATGAGTACCTGGAATAAGAATTGGAAAGTTCATGAATTAACAAGAACCTGCGAAGGTGCTTAGTCTTTATTGGGGGAAAATGAATAAATCCTTTCTATTTTATGTGCCCTTGCTTTTCTTCCTCTCCTATTAAACTGGACATCCTGCTGCCTGCATTTTCATGAGCATACCTGGACTTTATGTGGTCTAAAAGTACTGGCTGGGCTGTTTGCATCTAGTCCTTCCTTCGTTCATATATTTTATTGTTAAACTATTTTTAGAGCCTGTTTTAACCTGAACGACCTGAAAAGCAAGCTGGATAAACATAATACCTTTCTTAGTGGAATATCTTTGAGTGAACTCCTATGCATCCTTCAAGGCAGATCAAATGTTTTCTAGTCTGTCAAACGTGACCCCAGGCAGTTCTTTTTGCCTCGTTCCCAGAACACAGCTGCATATTCTTCCATGTGCCATTTTTTGCCTTATATGGCAATTAATGGTTCACGTATCTGTCTTCATCACATACTGTGAGCTCCCTAAGGACAGGGACAAATTGAGGAAAGTGACTGCTCAACATCTGCTGCCGTTGCTACTTAGAGCTCTTCTAGTGATGCAGCCTATAGCAAATTCAGCACACAATTACCAGTTTCCCAAGCGTTTCAGTAGAATCTTCTCATGTCATTTTAGCAGGAGTTAAACTGATTGTGTGTTTTGTGGTTTATAATATTGTGTGCTTAGAAAGCAAAATTAAGGGCTTACTAAATTGACGTGGAAAGATTTTATGTTGTGTGTGTGTATGTGTTTGGATGGGGTCTTCAAATGTTTGTAAAAGGAGTTGTTTATTATTCATTCATCCATTGCCAATCCTTTTAAAAACAGTTACGCAGCAGAGAAGGGGGATTGTATTTAGAGGAGACGCTAAATCAACACCTAAATTAAGGGTAAGCTTTTAGGCAAATTACTGTGTTTTTCTTTCCTGAGAGAAATAACTTGAGATTAGGAAACATCTTTTCTTAAAGAGTTTAATGTACTTCCAAATTCAAACAAATATGTAAAATGTTACCAGTAATTTCATCTAAATCTTCTGTGTGTCCACAATTTTCTAAAATAAGTGGTAAATCACTTTAGGAAACCTGTAACAGAGTGAAAATCAGCACACATTGTTCAGGTTTACTGTGTGCTTGATGCTTTGTTGAAGGAGGAGAGAGAAACATGTCTATCCCCCAAGAAGTTCACAATTGGTGTGGCCATGGATAAAACATCTAAATATAATTTGCTACTATCCAGGAACCAAAAAGAGGACTTGATGAGTTCCACAGAGGACGATGAGATTTACAGGGAGGTTTCCCAGAGAGGCATGACATTTGAACTAGAATTTTACCATTTTTACAGTCAGGAAGCTTTATAGTTTCTGCTTACTTTATGGTTTAGCTAAATTGAAGCACCAAAGGATTCAGGCAATGTTTACCTAGAGTTTAAAAAACCTAGTTTTAACATTTTTATTAATGGATTGGGTGTATCTTTTAATCTAAATGGTAAAGTTATTAGAGTAAATCAAAATGACTATTTTCTCTCATACTGACCTGTTCCTAACCTAAGAGGATTTCAGACTTTGGCATACTTTGAAATTATCAATACAGTTAAAATATAGATTCCTTGCCAAACTGAAAGAATCTCAACCTCCTGGGATGGAGAGGCAATGTGCTTTTAGGAAGGGTTCCATGTGAATCAGGTTTAAAACCATTGTCTAAGCAATTGGATAAATCAGGTACAATTTGGCCTGTATGTATGCTATGGATTATGGGCATGCTATAAGTTAATAACATCATCTTCTGATTTACTAATGAATATTCCTCTTGAGGGGAGATAAGGAAAAGTTATTAAGCACTCTACTCTGAGTTTTAGAGCTGCCTATAGATCATTTTTTTCAAAAACTGTAATCCAGCAAGACTCCCACTTTAGAGATGAGAAAACTTAGGGTTTAGACAGTCTAAAAATTTGATCAGGGTCACCCGTCTAGTAAGTGGTAAAACCAGTAATAAGTCAGCTGACTCCCTGCTTATGGCCCATTTAGTATAGCCAGCTTCCCTCAACCCCAGAAAGATCAATTTTTAAAACATGTTTACTGCAAGACGATTATTTAAGTCATTTCCATTAAAATAGAAAGACATGGTGATTTTCTCACATGTCTGCTTTGAACCGGCTGCTGACAACTCCATTTCCAGGGAAGAAGGAAAGAGCTGGCTTTCTGGTACTGATAATCTCTTTCACTTTCATCCAGCACTCAGCTTCTTCCGGCATTCCTGTATCAGAAAGCAAACACGGGCAACTCTAAACCTTAGCACTCACATGCCTCTTAGTTGGTGTCACTGAGTCCCCTTGAGGCGGCATTTGGAGGTGGGACAGCTCTTAAAAGCAATCAAATTGCATAAACAGCTCGTTTTGCAAATGGGAGTTTAGCCAAGCACAGAGAAGAAAACTTCTGACAAATGGGATCCCATATTAGGGCCGCTTAACTTACACTTGAGGACAGTGTTGGGTATGACCAAGATAAAGCTTGGTAGGACTAATTCCTACTGACCAAAGAATTAAGAGAGCACCAGGACCTGAGATGAGTCAGTCTAATTCCATCCTGAAATGATCCCAGAAACTAATATCACAAAATTTCTGATCCTTAGCTAATGGGGCATTGTTAACAACATCAGCTGGTCTGTTGTGGTTGTTACTGACTGGCACAAAGTGGATGGATTTCGTTTTCTTTGCTGGGCACCTCAAAGATAACTACTAGTTGTAGAACACTGTTAAGCAAATATTCGTAAGACAGTTTTACAGTGGATTTGCGTACAGTATTTGTTAACAAAAACCGATGGTACTGTAAATTTTGCTTTTTCAAATTTATATTGGCAATTGTAGTCTCTGAGAACACTTAAATACATGAAAGCAGGACTTTTACCATTATGCTTTCAAGATTCAGAACCCTGAGTTCAAAAGCTGATACCCTGAAGACACCTAGGCTGAATGAACACTTTTCAAAAACCATTGGGAGTAATAAATGCAACCTTAAAATTTATCAACTGACTTTTCTTCAAATGAAATTATCGTTAGAAAAATATGAACATTTGTGTAATTAAAAAAAGAGTCCATCATGAACCTGTAATCAAACATTTTGGCCCTTGTATTTGCTCATTTTAAAATGGGTCCATTTTTGCGTGTGTGTGTATACTTCCAATAATGACAATTTAGCATGTCTATACAGTCCAGAAATGACAATTTAGTGTCTGTCTTACCAGAATTACAAAGCAATTCTGAAATAAAGGTCATGAGAGAGTCCCATTACCTTCTCCAAAGGGTGCTAGGACAACTTTTCTATTGTATTTTCTCCCCGAAACCTTTACTGTTCCTTGTTTATAATATCCATTATTTTTCTTAAAAAGACAGTATGCAGCCCAAGCTTTAACATTAGTTTTGTAACTCTATTTTTATGAAAGCTGCTATTTCAGCAGCCAGAGAAACTGACTTAGCTGGCCCCTAAACAGCCTTCTCTCAACATGCCATGCAGACAAGATAAGCCAGCTGATTGTGTAACAGCAGAAATCTCCCTACACGGGCAGTTCAGGAGCTGGCAGAGGTGGTGGGAATTTTTCTGGGCAGTGTTCCGGACGGCCTGTCCTGTCTGGTCTGTCTTTACCCCATTGTTCCCTAAAGCTTATCCTCCATGGTAATGCCTCAGACTGTGATGGGCTGTTCACTCCACAGCATGAATTCTGACCATTAACTTAGTGATAAGACCCAGAGGAAGTGCTGCCCTCCCTGTATCTGTTCTTTGGGAATGTCCTTGCACAGGAACAAACTGTGCCCTAACCTGGGTGATCAATTTTTATAATGGGAACTCAGTAGGGTTAGAGTGTGTTGATACATATAAAAGTACACAGAAAGTTGAGAACTTGCTCTGAATAAAATAGTACCACTACTCCATTACTCTCTCTCCCTCTTTCTCCTTCTTTCTCTCTCTCTCTCTCTCACACACACACACCCCACAATGTTTTATGGGAAGATACAGCTGTAGAAGGAAGCCTTTTCCTCTCTAATCTTGTTCTTTTCTTGGCATTTGTCCCTGAAAAGTGGGTCTACTTTTGCAAGTGTGTATGCGTATTTGCAATGAGGTAATGGTCTTAATTTATTCAGAGAACTCCCTTAATTCTCTGCTCACCTTTAGATTACAGAGAAAGAAAATTTTGTTAATTCTTTTGATCTCTCATGAATGTACTATGGAGTGAGTCTTAACCTCTCTATCTTCTGCTTTCTCCTCCCCATAGGAGCCAATGTGGTTAATCTGATTGCTCCCTGGAACTCATCAGGCATCCATTTCTTCCTTACTAATGCACTGTGACCCCATATGATGTTATTTAGGCCACCACTGTGTCCAGATAAGACTCCACATCCCAATCTACATGGCAGCTGGAAGTGGCCAATGAAATGCAAGCAGAAGTTGGTGGGTGGGGTTCCCAGGGTAACTTTCATTCAGCCGGGAGGCGTGTCCTTCCTCTGGCTCCTTCTATTTTCCCAATGCCCTGGGACACAGTGCCATGTCTAGAGTTCTAGAGGCCATCTTTCAACCTTGAAGTGACCTTGAAAACAAAAGCTATGGGCCAAGTAGGTAGAGTGGAAAACAGAAAGATTCTCATTCCCTGATGATTGTGGAGAACATTACACATCCTGGCTCATCTATCTTCAAACTTTTTTGGGAGTGGGAAAGAACTGTTTTTAAAATAGTTATTTGGTTTTTTTGTTCAATCCAGCTGAAGCTAGTCTGTTATAAACTGTATACAAGTCACATAATCGAGAATAGCTCCACGCTGCTTCTTTCCCTCTTCTCTCTACTCCCACCCTTGGCTGCTGGTTTTTGCTTGCCTTGTAGCTTCTCATCTCCAACCTGTAAACCCAGTGCTTGGTCTGCTTCTCACATGAAGGTTGGAAGCCTTCCACCAATGATGTCCACCATCACTGAACACAGACATCCAGCGTTTGTCAAACCTAGCCCCTATTTGCTTCCAGGTACCCTAGATAGCAGCAGAATCCAGTCTCCTGATTTGAGGCAAATTAACCAATCAGATTATTATTCCCATTTCCATAAAAAAGAGCAAATAAAGAGGAATTGAGATGGTGGATCTTGCCTGTACAGTGTTTCTGAGAGAGTCATGATGGAGATTCCTTCTTCTATGAGATAAGAGGAAAATGTGGGAAGGGCAAAATTTTCCATAAAGATACAAATCATTCATTGCTTATGTTTAAATTTCCATACCAGTCTTTGCCTCTTTTTCATTTCCACTTCTTTAGCTGTGTTGAAGGGAGTGAAGGACTGGAGTGGAGAGATGGGTCACTAGATCCTGGCCCTTTCAGTGCAACATGCAATTCAGCTTTACTTCTTCTCTGGCTGGTGGCTCTGAGAGACACCAGGGGGTGCAGGAAGCAGGTGTGTGCTTCTCCACCCTATAAAGGTGCACATACCCTCTCCCCTGTGCACCTGCCCAGCAGCAAGGGATGGAGTTGGGACAAAGAATGTGGAGAGAGTAGACAGTGGTTTTGTCTCCCTGCTTTGGCTTCTACACTGTGTGGATCCCAAACTCATTTGTGTAAATCACAAGTGAGGTGCAGGCAGATTATTTTGTTAGAAATGCACTTGTTTACAGTGAGTTAAGGGTAGACAGTCAGTTTGCAATGACTGTTTGGAACTGAGGATTCACTGCACTTCCTACATGGCCCTTCCTTTCCATAGAAGGTTAAACTAACAACATTTGCCATCAAGAAAAGGGGGTAGTTACCTTTTCCACATTCCAGAATCTTATTCTTTCTACTTCCTTAAAAGAAATCTGAAGGAAGGGAATCAAGATCTTTTGATTGCACGAAAAGGGATGTGAACAGCACCTCTTAAGGACCATCCTTCTTCCGGGTGCGATGACGAGTGCCCTAGGTTATTTTCTAAAAGGATCATCAGAGTTGACAATTTTGTGGGCTGCCTATTTTGAAAACAGAACTTAATATTCTGGACACCATGATAACTAGAGGAATCAACTAGGGCTTGAATCTGAAAACTGTGTGTGTGTGTATCCCAAGCTTTGCCCCCATGGATGACCCACTCAGAGCCACGGTACATCCAATGGGCCACTCAGTTGCTGTGAGAAATGAACACCAGTGCATATGTTTAAGACTCAACTGCCACATGGTGACTCTATTTAAAGTTACCCAGTGTTCAGTGTTGCCAGTTTCATAATAACACCCAGTATTTGTATATAACCTTTGGCTGAAAAACACATTTAAAAAATGTACTCAGGTCTTATCACAAATGTAGGTGGCAAATGTGATTCTATTCTTTCTCCAGTTGAGGAAAATTAAGAAACAGGAATGAATGACTTGTGTAGGCTCACTAAAGCATTTGTAAAACCTTGGCTTTTATTTGCCTTCAATTTAGTTTAATATGATTTGTTAAATGGGATACTGATTTTTTTCCTCATACTTTTTTGACATCTAATTCACAATTTGCCTTTTTAAAGCACACACCATAATTTTTAATATATTCACAGTTGTACAACCATAATCACTATCTAATTTCAGAACATTTTAATCACTTCAAAAAGAAATCACATACACATTAGCAAACAATCCCCAACCCTTCCTTCCCCAGCCCCTGGCAACCATTAATCTACTTTCTATCTCTATGTATGTGCCTTTTCTGGACATTTCATGTAACTGAATCATATAATATGTGGCCTTTTATAACTAGCTTTTTTCATTTAGCATAATGTTTTTAAGGTGAGGACTTCGTTCCCTTTTATGGCTAAATACTATTCCATTGTATGGATATACTAGGTTTTGTTTATCTACTCATCAATGATAGACATTTGAGTTGTTTTTACTTTGGGACTGTTATGTGTAATGCTTCTGTGGACATGCTTGTACAAGGTTTTGTGTGGAAATCTGTTTTCAGTGACCTTAGGTTTATGCCTAGGAGTAGATTTGTTGAGTTATATGGTAACCCCATGTTTAACCTTTTGAAGAATTGCCAACCTGTGCTACAAAGAGGCTGCCAATTTTACATTCCCACCAGCAGTGTAGGAGGGGTCCAGTTTCTCCACATCCTTGCTAGCACTTGTTATTTTCCATCATTGTGGTTAGCTATCCTAATCAGTGTGGTAGCTAATGATTTGTATTTGATTATTTATTTATTTATTTATTTATTTATTTATTGACGGAGTCTCGCTCTGTCGCCCAGGCTGGAGTGCAGTGGTCGGATCTCAGCTCACTGCAAGCTCCGCCTCCCGGGTTTACGCCATTCTCCTGCCTCAGCCTCCCGAGTAGCTGGGACTACAGGCACGCACCACCACACCCAGCTAATTTTTGCATTTTCAGTAGAGACGGGGTTTCACAATGTTGGCCAGGATGGTCTTGATCTCTTGACCTCGTGATCCACCCACCTCGGCCTCCCAGAGTGCTGGGATTACAGGCGTGAGCCACCATGCTGGCCTCGGTAGTTTTTCACTAATGATTTTTAAACAATAATTTAAAGAAATAGAAAGCTAGAGACCTTGGGTCACTCTTTTTTTGTGTGTGAGACATAGTCTCACTCTTGTTGCCCAGGCTGGAGTGGTATGGTCTCAGCTCACTGAAACCTTCACCTCCCAGGTTCAAGCAATTCTCCTGCCTCAGTCTCCCAAGTAGCTGGGATTACAGGTGCACGCCACCACATCCGGTTAATTTTTGTATTTTAAGTAGAGACAGGATTTCACCATGTTGGCCAGGCTGGTCTTGAACTCCTGAACTCAGGTAACCTGCCAACCTCAGCCTCCCAAAGTACTGGGATTACAGGCATGAGCCACCACACCTGGCCAACCTTGGGTCACTTGCTAAGCTGGGAGAACAGATTATGTGGCCTATGGAAAGGGAACCCTTTTCCTCACTAGGCTTCTCCCCATTTTCATTGCCCTACTCCTTATCAGTGATAGACTTTCTGGCGTCTGCACTTAATGGGAGACAGAGAAAGCTGCTTGAGGCTTCACCTCCTCCCTCCATTCCCAGAGTCCCACATTCATTTTACAGGGAGGCTTTTCCAATTTGCAATTCCAACTCTCTCTAGAAACTCTCCTACCATTAACACCTGGCTCAGTGCATTCACTATTGTCACCGTCTTTAGCTGTTCTGGAATACTCTTTACACCATTTGATGTCTTCCTCTTCCTCATATTAATAGTGATATCCAATACCGAGTAAGTGCCCATAGCACTTACTATACATGGTTATACTTAATCTTCATAGCAACTCTGTGATTCATGTTGCTATTGTCCTAGAAATTTTGGAGATGAGGAAATTAAAGATAAAGGGTACAAGGTCAATTTCCTTGGGCACACAGCTATCAATGGTAAAGTAGAAATGACTGGGCAGGGGTGTAATGTCAGCTTCATCTGTCCTGATATTTATTTCTTCTTGGTCTCTTCTCAGGCTCTGAAAGTCTGGAGAACTCTCTTACACTGAGAAATCCTGAAAAGTGATTTCTTCATCCTCCCTCCCCTAATGACACAATAATCCTGGAGGCAGTTATAGAGTTAAGTAGGCCTAGGATGACTTGGTATTATTTAATTATAATTTTCATTATTCCATTAGGCCATTTGTGTCTCTGGAGTCAATTTTCCTTCTCATATATTTTCTGAGAACTAGAAAACAAGTTTATATTTTTTTCTTGGTTTTAATTGCAGTCTTATTAATTGGATCAGTTTAGGTTTGGGGTAATTTCTTGGTGTAGTGAATAAGAATAATCAAGGTTAACCCCATACACAAGGTGCAATAATCATAATTTTCGGCTGTGAAACAAAATCTAGCACGGTCATTTCATACCAGGTGAAGGATGGCTCTCACTTGAAACAGTATTTCACCACACTTTCTATGATTTTGCTGGTGTGAAAAATGCCTTATTAGAACACATGACAAAAATGCTACAGTAGACTCTGGATTTTTTATGCCAGACTTTCATTAAGTGGGAGAAAAGAATACAGATTTCGACATTTCACTTGGAATGGAAGCAGGTGAGCCTCTAGGGGTTTTTTTGTTTGTTTGTTTTTAACTTTTATTTTAGGTTCAAGGGTAAATGTGCAGGTTTATTATATGGGTAAACTTGTGTCATGGGGGCTTGTTATACAGATTATTTTTTCACCCAGGTACTAAGCCTGGTACCCAATAGTTATTCTTTCTGATCCTCTCCATCTCCCATGCTTCATTCTCAAGTAGGCCCCAATGTTTGTTGTCCCTCTCTTTATGACACCTGTTGATGAGCCTCTATTATTTTTAAGGGTCTAGTTAAATTGAAATGGTACCTTTTAAAACATATTCACCATTGAGACATGTATTTTCTAGTAGCAAAAACACCGTAATGTGAAAAACTCGGGGCCCCAAATACTTTTTCCCCCAACTACCTATCATAGTTTCTCAACCCATTTAAGAGCAAAAAAGAGGAACTTCATATCTGGAAAAATATAGGCATTATCATTTGGTATGGGCTTTGATCATATGTTTTACTTTCATGACAAGTTAGGCCTACTTTTCTTTCTCATGTTTTAATCCTTCCTACCTGCAAAACTAGAAGTTGGCATCTTAAAGATAGGATAGGATGAGGGTAAAGATATTTCTTACATTTCTGGAAGATGGTGTGGGTGTGTGTGGGTGGGTGTGTGGGGGTGTGTGTGTGAGAAAATCTTCAGAGGAAGACTAACGAATAACTGTAGGGAATAGTTGTAAATTAATTTAAATTAACATACTGTAATGAAGCCAACCCCTGAGAACTGTTCTTCTGGATGTTATCATAAATAATACTCTATTCATTACATAGGCAAACACGAACTCAAACTAAATCCATTGAATTTTGTTAAAAAGTCATTTAATTCAGGGTTTAACTCAGGTTCGTTCTATTTCTTTTTAAATTTTATTTTCAGTTAACCAAATAATTGCATATATTTATGGGGTACAATGTGATGTTTTGATTGTTTATCATGAGGAACAAATAAATCATATTTCTTTTAAAAATGCTTTCTTTGAAC
Organism: Colobus angolensis palliatus; assembly: GCF_000951035.1. Classification (NCBI taxonomy): domain Eukaryota; kingdom Metazoa; phylum Chordata; class Mammalia; order Primates; family Cercopithecidae; genus Colobus; species Colobus angolensis. The sequence continues at coordinate 4,346,067 of NW_012121821.1, read as the reverse complement.
TCTAATTCATAGCAATATCCAGAAGAAAGAGTGTTTCTGAGTTGCAAGGATCTTTACTGGAGATTTTTTTTTCTGACCCTGGTTCTTTGACATGAGTGATACACAACTGATACTGAGACGATTCCTGTAACTAGCATAGTTATACAATACAGTGGACACAAATTTTTTTCCATTTAAATATTTTTAATTGGCATATATATATATATATATATCAATAATGGAAACATCTGGGTACATGTGCAACCTTGAATCTTTGTTGTATTTGTTATTTAAAATACAAATACACTGGTATTTGATACCCCACTGATCAGGGTCTGTGCTGTTCCTTGGGCCTTTTTGCTTTTCCAACTCAAACCTGGCTTTATATGGTCTGTTTAAAGCTCTTCCAGCCTCCATCTTATCAATACTTCGGAAACCTCTAAGGCAGACAATGTAATGGAGGTAGAGTCAGAAGACCTGGATTTGAATATTCTGTCATTTGCTTATTTTGTGACTCTGGGTAAATTATTTGACTTCTCTGAGGTAATTTCTTCATCTATGAAAGTGAGAAAATACTTAATAATTATTTTTAGTATTAGGTCTTTAATTTTCCATGCAAAGCTCTACTCTCATTCATTTTGAATCAATGATGGCTTGAAAAATATCCTAGTAATTTCCCTCTGTTAATTTCCCTCATGCCCCAACTCCACGTTCACCATTGATATCAATATTTGTCAGTATTTACACAAATTATAATGATCTTCCCCCCAAAGGGAGTTTACTACTTTTGTTGTTCAACATTGACATTTTCCCACTTCACATCATTTTTGGAAATGGGTAAATAATGAACAAAATGAGTATTGATACACCTTGCAAGACAAATTACCTCACCTGAATTGGATCACTTTGTTTCAGAGCAGTATTAGAATACTTAATCGAATTTCTCAGTGGAGCCACAGGAGAGACTTTATGGGCAAGGCTGCTACAGGAGATCAAACAGAGGTGGAAGAAGCGTAAAGGAAAGGTGAGAGAGGGTCTGATAGCTACCTGCTGCCCACGTGAGAATAAGGATAAACAAAGGGTTAAGCATCATATGAAGGGCATGGGGTCCTTGGAGGTGTGGGACCCGCAGAGTCAATCAGATGGCTCCCTGAGGCTACCTTACCAGAACTGTGGATACCTGATAAGCAGGATGGCTACCTAGGGACTCAGAGAGGAGAAGAAGGCAGTGAAGCTGCCTGCTGGCACAGGATGCCTTTGCCAGCAAGACCAGGAAAGGGCAGTGTTCAGGACCCAGTTCAAGCCAGCAGTGGAAACATCTGTTCAATACCTGTAGTGAGGAATGGAAGCTCATTGCCCCAACAAAAGTGATGCTGCCACTCAACTCAACCCAGACATGGAATTATTTCAGTTGCCCAAAGTAACAATATTCTTTGTGGGCCACTGTGACACGGTAAAACATTTTGTTCCTAGCAGATGGTATAAACTTAGTGAATGTTTGCTGAATTTACTCATTCACTTATTCATTCAAAAATACTTATGAAACTTCTATTTTAGGCCTGACACTATTTTAGAGTATAGCAATATAGTCATGAACTAGATAGGCAAGTCCTTGAAGTCATGGGTTTCTATTCTAGAAGGGGAGTCAGATACCTAAATAAACAAGCAGAATAGTATCAGGTAGTGACAAGTGCTTATCATTAGACTTATCTAGAATGATATTTTAAATACAGTAGTCAGGGGAGTGGTATTTGAGGCCAGAATCATAAAAATTAGCCACCTACCCTAGGATCCATGCAAAGAGAACCTCAAGTGGATTCAATAACATGTAATGCTTGCTGATTTGTTCTATCCCTTAAGTAAATCTTATTCTAATATACTTCAAAATAGTTGTTGAACATGCTCCATATTCCAAGTAATGTGTTAGGTGCTAGGGATATAAAAGCAAAAGCCATGGCCCCTACCTTCAGGGAATTGATATTCCAATATGGAGATCCAGAGGTGTAAACAATTACAATAAAAAGTGAGAACTGCCCTGATGGAGGCATGGTGAGTGTACGTGGGAGACATCTTATAGAAGTGCATTTATTGTAATGAAAATAGCAAGACTATCTGTGTGTTGGGGAAAAAATGTCCATGGGTCTCTCATGTTTCTGCAAGCTTTGTCAACAAAGAGACTTTTATTTGGGACTGCCTTCTGAGAATATTTGTATGGTGAACTTCTTGGAGCTTAGAGGCAATGTGTCTCTCTTGAGCAGAGAGATTTGTTTCTTTACTAGGATACCAAAAAAAGTTTTCCTCCTAAGGAAAAAGTAGGGCAGATTTCCTGATAGCCTCTCTAAAAGCTTGTAGTTTCCTAAGCTCGGGATTTCTCACCTTTGGTGCAAACCGACTGCATGTACAGCATCTACCTTGGCCACCTCTTAATGCCCCACAGGATTTGGGGGACAAGAAGAACCAACATGAATATTGGAGCTGTTGCTGCTTCCTGTGCCATGAGTGATAAAGTCCTCTGTGTCTGAGTCAGGAGTCTATGTCTTCTATAAGAATCCACACAATTGTGGCGGCTCCCTTGTTAGCTTGGAAGCAGATAAAATTTCATACCCTTCATCATTCTTAACATGATGACAATATTAAAATTATTTCAGCTTTATGAGCTTTACTTTTTTCAGTGGAAAACTTGGGATAAAAATTCTCACTTCACAAAATCATTGTAAAAGCCAAATGCAAGGTCATAGGTGTAGCAGAGATGGTTAGCTATTCCCTAATAAATGTTCTTTCTCTTTCCTCTAACATAAAAATTGTAGTGTGATAAAGGCTACCAGATTGACAAAAACACCTCCTAGCCTCCCTTGCAGCTAGCTCTGGTCAAGCAATAAAGCTCTGGTCAATGGGATGTGAGCAGAAACACAACTTGCAGATGATCCTCTTGCAAGGAAGGAAAATTCTCTCTCCTTCCCCTTCCCTCCTTCCCATTGCCTGGAATACAGGCATAGTGGTAAGACATCTTGGAACATCTGGATGGGAAACACCCTACACATGGCAGGGCACTAAAGAGGGACCCGGAGCCTCTGTCCTCTTGCTGTTATCATTCAGGTGCTGGACTGCAAATACTGCAAATATACAGACTGTCACATCAGAAAAAACTTCCCGTCTTGTTTGAGCCACTCCTATTTGGCATGTTTATTGCAGAAATGAACCGGTGTTCTAATGAATGGAGGAATGAGAAGATCTGAGTGAGGGATTAGAAAGATGCTGTTGGTGATGGTAGAGAAAAGAAAATAGAGCCAGATAAATCAGGAGGGAGATTACCTAGCTGCCCAGTAATGGGTTATTTTTCAGAGGTTTTGAATGTTGGCAAATCTTTAAGTCTTACCTGGTCTGTGGAATCTTACAAGAACTTTGAATTCCACAGTCAAGTTAGGAACACACTGAGTTAAAGTTAAACATAAATCTTCATTATCGGTAGTACAAGTGTTTTCAGCACTAAAGGATTTTACACCTCTTAAAAGAGAGGGCTGAAAATAAAGTATTCCTCATACTCATCTGAAAATGAGACCTTTTATCTGAAACTTCTGGTGTTCATGACCTATGAAATTTAAAGACATCTCCCAGCCCTCTAGAAATTTGTAACCTGCACTAACATCCAAATAGTCCACAGAGCAATTCACAAAGGTATTTGTCAGATATGGGGATGAAATAGACACGTGTGCATGACACACACATCCTTTTCCAAATGAGAGCCAAAAGTTGCAGATACATCAGAAGCCATGTGGTATCAATTTTCCCCTGTACAGAGTTCAGCTTTCTGTTTTTGTTCCAAGGTGTGAATGAATAGGACAAGGGTTGAAAAGGATAACAGTTCCTACCTCGATTCCACTTGAAGATCTTCACGAAGAAAGTCTTTGTTGGAACCTGAGCAGACTGAGTACTAATTTCTCTTAGCAAGACATTACGCTGCATGGTGGATGGCCTCCTTGCTCAGGAAGTTCATGACAATCCAAGAGGCAAAATGAAAGGAGGCAGAACAGAGCATGTAAAGTCAGAATCTTGTGACTTTGGCCCTGAGAGTGTTTGATCTGGCAGGAGCTATTTTCCATGAGTAACCGAGTCCTGTATAGCACTTATGGGATCAAATGGCAGTATAAATTGGATCAACAGTTAATGTCTTAATTCTCTCCATGACCAATGTGAGGAAAAGTAATTCTATTTAAATCCTTGATAGAAAAATACTTCATACAGAATCCTGGGGGAAAAATAATTAAAAATTGTGATCTCATGTCAAATATTCCTGCAGTTTTCTCAACAGTACAGTTAATCCTTTGGGCCAGCAAAAGCAGGTTTTCTTTCATTATTTTGGTCTGTATTGGCAACGAAGTTATTAGGTGCAAAGGAAGCACACACAAAGATGTCACACCACACTTGACACTCACTGTGGTGACAAGGTTTCCTCCAGCTGTCAGTGTCAGAAGGATTTCATTCTGTTTGATGCCACACGGTTTTGTGGTGAGAAGTGGCAGGCAAGCCCTTTTATTCCTTGTAATGTCTTCATTAATAATAACAGTCATCAATTGCCAGAGAAAAGGGGTACAGAATAAATTGTAAACATTATAACCTGGGGTCTTTATGGAGACTTTCTATATCATCTCATGGAATTGGAGGTGAATTCAGCAATAGGATTTTTGAACACTGGAAAGATAGGGGAAAGCTTCCATTTCTTCTGTGCATGTTGGTCACATAAGACATCAGTTTGTGTGCACAGTTTCCTCATTTTCTTCAATGGCCTGGGTCATTACTTACCCAACAATCCGAAAAAGAAGTACAAATTGTGTCTCTAAGTCTATACAATGGGAAGGTGACTTCTTTTTAAGAGCCATGAGAAATTCTCAGAATAAGAGTCTCTTTTACAAATCAGTAGAAGTCTATCAAATCTCACTTTGGGGAATACCAGGTAAGGTTTCTTCTTTGTAAGGTTTCTGGAGCTTTTAATGAGATGATGCATTCTGTGAAACTTTAAGGGAAAAAGAAAATATACAGTTTCCTGAGTTTGTTTCATCACAGAAACATTTGTTATGGGCCTAGATAGTTCCATGAAACCTCTATTTTGGAAAGGCTAAAGGAATTAGTTAATCCATCAGCTTTTATATCTAATGAGCACATACTGTGCCTACAAACCAAAGTTTTCAAGAAACGCCCTCTCAACCTGGCAGTCAGACCAAAGCCCACATTCTTGGTGAGGAAGTTAGGCCTAACAATGTTTTAGCAGAGACATAATTTGATCCTTGGGACTATTTAAGAATACAGCAGTAAAAGTTGCTTACTTTGAGCTGTGGCAGAGATGGGCTGCAGGATTTGTGCAATTCTCATCTCGCTGTTTGGAATTCTCTTCTCTCCTATTTGAGAAAATACACTGTGAAAAAGTCATTGCTCCTGCAGAGGTAGAACTCACAATCATCTCTAAAATATGACCTAGTGATTCAAAAAGGTTGGTACTTTGCTGTTTGACAACATTTTTCAGTGGACCATCACACTTTAACATAGCCCTGTAGAGCCCCGACTCCAAGGATCCTGGAAGGATCCCGGCGAGGCTTTTGCCATTGGTGGGTGTGTGTGTGCAAATTCACCCACATGTACAGGCTCTGGATTAGAGGCCGGGAGGAGAATTCAGAGAAGGAAAAACAGACCACACCTCCCCAAAGTCTTCAAAGTTGGTAAGAATTCCCAAGACAGCAGTTCTTTTGAAGCTCCCCGCATAGCGTTTCACAGGTTTTTGGTTTTCAAATTAACATAGACCATGAACACCAGGATTTAGCTTCATGGATTTTTGCCCTATGCTATAGAGAAGTCTTCACTTGGCATCTTGGTTTACCGCCTGTGGGAAAATATGATGGGCAATTATAATGTCCTTTTAGTTACCAGCTGAAGTAGGAGTAATGTTTTAAAAATATAAAGAAAATGTAGAGGTAGCTTAGCATAGTGGTTAAGAATAGAGATTCTAGAACCATCTTGCCTAAGTTTGAACCAAAATTCTGTGCCCTTGGGCAAATCATTTAGCTGTGCTATGCCTCAGCTTCCTTGTCAGTAAAATGGGTCTGATTACAGAACCCCCCCTCAGATTGTCATAGGGTCAAGTGAGTTCATATCTGGAAAGCTCTTAGAATAGTGCCTGATACTTAATGTTTATTACATTTTAAAATATTTTTAAATATGGTTTTCAGCCAGGCACAGTGGCTCATGCCTGTAACCCAAGCACTTTGGGAGGCCAAAGTGGGTGGATCACCTAAGGTCAGGAGTTCAAGACCAGCCTGGCCAACGTGGCAAAACCCCATCTCAACCAAAAATACAAAAATTAGCTGGGCATTAATCCCAGCCTTTTGGGAGGCCAAGGCAGGTGGATCACAAGGTCAGGAGATCGAGACCATCCTGGCTAACATGGTGAAACCCCGTCTCTACTAAAAACACAAAAAATTAGCCAGGCATGGTGGCAGGCACCTGTAGTCCCAGCTACTCAGGAGGCTGAGGCCGGAGAATGGTGTGAACCCGGGAGGCAGAGCTTGCAGTGAGCCGAGATTGTGCCACTGCACTCCAGCCTGGGTGACAGAGCAAGACTCCATCTTAAAAAAAAAAAAAAAAAAAAAAAATTAGCTGGGTGTGGTGGTGTTTGGCACACACCTGTAGTCCCAGCTACTCAGGAGGCTGAGGCTGGAGAATCTCTTGAACCTGGGAGGTGGAGCTTGCAGTGAGCTGAGACTGAGCCACTGCATTCCAGTCTGGGCGACAGAGTGAGACTCCGTCTGAAAAAATAAATATGGTTTTCATTTTCTCTCTTGCATTTCATAACACTCAGAAGTTATTTCACTGGACACTCCAGGGAAAGCTGGCAAGTCACTGCCACCTGGGAAAAGCAGTAGCTATGGGGCCAGGAAAGTGTTGGCCACAGTGAGAGAAGAAGTAGGCCCATGGTGGACTTTAGGAGAACTAGGAGAAAGCTGGCATGGATTGGTGTTACAGGTGGACCTTCCTTTCAATAGGAGAATTCCTGGAAGGGTGGTAGGGGTGGCTGGTTACAAGCAAAGCACAGAGGAGAGTAGGTTCCTTCTCATTTCCAGTTGGGGACTGTGGGGAGAGTCTCACAGATGCCCCTCTTTCCCTCACACCAACATTGATGGGCTCCATCAGAGTAACCTTTGCAGTTAGGCCAAAGGAGGACTACATTTAGTTCTCCCAATTTTTCCTCCACTCTCCTTGGGTGTCCTGACATTCTGGGCCCCCGTGGAGGACATGCAGAGATTGGACAACAGTGCTGGGGGAAGTTGACTAGGGATGTTGCTGTGGTGAAATTAAACAGGCAGACCCTGTGGCTGAGGGCTACAGGCCAGATTACCTGAGCCTGGATTCAGTGGGTACAGCCATAGCCACAGATGCCTCTTGAAGAGAGCAGAGGAAAGGGTCATCTGAGGATGGAATGTCCAAAACAAAAAAATGATAGACTGAGTTACCTAAAGAGACTTTCAATTATTTTATGCAACAGTTTACAACAGATTGGATTATCAGACACAGAGGGGTAGATGTGAGGAATATCAGGTAAGCTACAGAAAAACAGAAAAATTACATTTTTTTCTGTTAATCTAAAGTTAGCATAGTTTAAATACATAATTCCACAACAAACACTTATTCAAAAGATGACTATTAGCGTGCAAAGTTGTACTAGATGCTTGGAGGAAGAGAAACTGGAGTTAGATAAGGCCTTGTGTAGGAAAAACAAAGCTCAGCCAACGAAGAGCTTGCTGAGCTTAGGTTTGTCATATTGACTTGAAAGTATGGTTGAACCTCATGTGAAGGTACCCAGGAAAGAAATGGGAATGTAAGGTTGGGGCTCAGGAGGAGAGAAAAGAGAGGAAGTTATTCAGGAGGACATCCACTTAGAGGTAATGACTAAAGCTTGCCGAATAGTTGAGAAAAGTCAAAAGTTCTATTCACTTATTTGATGAACATGCACCAACCCCTTCTTGGTTCAGGTATAGCAATCAGTGTCAGGAAGGAAGAGTCTGGAAGTGGCCATGGTATCACCCAAAGAAGGATCTAGAGTGTCAGTTTATTGTGTCCTTATGTGGCAGAGACCACTTGGGATGGTCAATTTCCAGGTTCTCTTTTTCCCAAGCATCTGGCTCAACCACATTCTCCAGTTTCCCTCAGCTTGAAGTGACCATGGGACGAAATTCTGTCCAGGAGCACAAGGGTGTCTGCAATATGCAAAATGGATATGGGCCACTTCCCATATCCATTCCCTTTTATCTTCCACATGAAAGCAAAATTGCTTTTATTTCCACATGATTTCCAGCTTAAAGAAGTCACAATGAGGAGGTAGCACTGAATTACAAGTCCTCACTTACCCTGCAAGGACTGGAATGTAAGGACACGAGTGAGAATCATACCTTTATTGTTAAATCACTAGGATGTAGGCTGCTTCTGTTTTACATTCTAGTTGTTTTGTTTTGTTTTTTGTTTTTGTTTTTGTTTTTGTGACAGGGTCGGTCTCTGTTGCCTAGGCTGGACTGCAGTGGTATGATCTCAGCTCACTGCAACCTCTGCCTCCTGGGTTCAAGCGATTCTCCTGCCTCAGCCTCCTAAGCAGCTGGGATTACAGGTGCCTACAACCGCACCCAGCTCATTTTTGTATTTTTAGTAGACACGGGGTTTCACCATGTTGGCCAGGCTGCCCTCAAACTCCTGACCTCAAGTGGTCTGCCCACCCTGGCCTCCCAAAGTGCTGGGATTACAGGCGTGAGACACCTGCTCAGGTGCTAGTATTACTATTTACCTAATAAATACAAACCAAGATCGATTTAACTCACTAGCTTACACTAAGCAAAACCCAAAGGAGACTGGGGTGGCTACCAGAATGACAGGTTACTAATTCAATTTGACAAATGTATCTGTCATTCAGACCAGAAATTCTCATACTGACATGCTCCAAGCCTTCTCTGGTTGTTATCAGACTGCTTGGGAGCCAAGCAATCCAAAGCCACTTTGTCCACTGGCAATGAACAATCACTGCTCAAGGACTGGAAACACGTGGAGTCCATGGGCTTATCCTATTCTTGGTCAGTGGGAGATCCAGATGGGAATGAGAGGTTGTCTGAGAAACATGGAAGCAGGATAAGGGGAGTTATATAAAATCAGAGATTAAGGACCAAGAACTAGGAGACTCTGAATCATCTGTCTCTTGAGATTACTTTCCAATGTGACTAAAAAGATTGGATGCCTGATAACTTAGGTTCCCTATCAGACAATTCCTCGATAGGTCCAGCACCTATTTCCTTCTTTTCATGCTTTCATAGATGCTGCTTTTCTACCTTCGCCCACATTGGAAGGACACATTCTCTCACCAGCTGTGTTCCTACAGGTAATCACGGAGCCATTCTGTCTCCTCCCACTATGTGCTCATTTTGTAGTCCCCTATATTGTGGTTGGGGTAGGGCAACTGGAGAGATCTTTTTTTTTTTCTTTTTTCTTTTTCTTTTTTTTTTTTTTTTTGAGGCAGAGTCTCGCTCTGTCGCCCAGGCTGGAGTGCAGTGGGGCCATCCTGGCTCACTGCAAGCTCCACCTCCTGGATTCGCGCCATTCTCCTGCCTCAGTCTCCCGAGTAGCTGGGACTACAGGCTCCCGCCACCACACCCGGCTACTTTTTTTTGTATTTTTAGCAGAGACGGGATTTCACCGTGTTAGCCAGGATGGTCTCAATCTCCTGACCTCGTGATCTGCCCGCCTCAGCCTCCCAAAGTGCTGGGATTACAGGTGTGAGCCACTGCGCCCGGCTGGAGAGATCTTTCTAAGGCTTCCAAGGAGGGCTGACACCTGGCACCATCTTAGTGCTGGAATCTAGAGAGGAAATGAAGTAGGCACTTGCCTTTCAGAGACTGACAGCTCCATAGGGGACACAGATAAGCACGTGAATACCAGGTTACAATACAGTGAAAATGTAACCATAGAAAAAAAAAAAAAAAAAAAAAGCTACAGCACAGAGAAAAGTGTGGTTAATACTTCTTGAGTGATAGACATAGGAGGAAATGAGGGAAGGCTTCCTGTAGGAGGTGATAATTGAGCTGGACTGCTGATGGAGATGTTCCAGAAAGGGGGAATATCATAGCAAGGGAACAAGGCATACAATGGCTTGAGGTGTCCAGGAAACTAGCAGAAGTTAATTACTTGGTGGGGTGCAGGTGCCTTGCATGTGAGGATAAAGTCGGGCAAGCCTGGGGAGGTAGGCAGAGGTCTTTCTCCATGAGGTGCCCTTTACTGAAGCATAGCTGTGTATTAGTTTGCTAGGGCTGTTGTAACAAGGTATACCACAAGTTGGGTGGCTTAACGGAATTTGTAGTCCCACAGCTCCAGAGGCTAAAAATCCAAGGTCAAGGTGTTAGCAGGGTAGGTTCCTTCTGAGGGCTGTGAGGGGAGACTCTGTCCAGTGCCTTTCCTTAGCTTTGGTGGTTTGCTGGCAACCTTTGGCATTCCTTGGTTTGTAGAAGCATCACCCCAATCTCTACCTTAATATTCATCTTCTATTCTCTCTGTGCGCACGTCTGTGTCCACATTTTCCCTTCTTCATGAGAACACCAGCCATACTGGATTACAGCCCCGATTAACGATCTTAGTTTAACTTGATGACCCCTATAAAGACCCTGTCTCCAGATAAGGTCACATTCTGAGGTACCAGAGGTTAGGACTCCAACAGAGACATTTTGTTGAGCTGCAACTCAATCCATAATGACCAACATTTAAAGGAAAGCTAAAGAAAAAGAACAAAAGAAGGTTCAACCAGAAAAATAGGAAGGGAATGCAGTGTCTGAGACAAGTGGGACCAGGGGCTGGTCAACAGTGCTGATTGCATCTTAAGGCTTGATAAGTGGATGCACTAATTCCGCCTCTGCCTCTTGCACTTCTCTCTCTGTGCCTCATTTTTCCCTTGTTTGCAAGATAGGGGTAGTAAGACTTCTTATGGGGTGGTTGTGAAGATTAAATGTGATTGTGTATTTAAACTTTAGCACATAGTAGGCATGCAAAGCACAGTAGCATAAAAACTGGATGGTCACACACCAGTAATATCTTTCATATGCACATGCCAAAAGGGGTGTAGACTGGCACCAATTGCTCCTTAAATATACGATATCATGAAAAGCTGACACCTTGGGAGTCTGATCTTGCCTCCCACCATGTTTAGAACTTGTGAAATTCCATATTTGCTTCATGTGACCAAAAACCTACAGAAATATACAAGTACGAAGTATGTGAAATATGGTTGTCAAACAGGATTTCAAAACATTCCCCTCTTGTACTTTTGGAAATTAAGTGTCTGACACCTCATGAGTCTTCTCCAGGTTGTTTGATTTGGTTTTAATATGGTAACTGATCTGCCCAGGAGAGCAAAACAAAAGCTTGCCTTTCCCTGCACATCTTGCTGGTAGGACATCCAAGAGGCAAGTTCCTACCCCTCAACCATTCCTACTGTAGAAGAAATGTCAAGATCCTTCCTTCAGCATAGTGACTGATTTTCTCACAGAGGCAGGTAAGAGTAGTTTAGATGCCTCCCAAACTCCTTGGAAATGCATTTCATATTCGTGGCACACTCAAGTGAGGCTTAAAATGAGCACCCACATTGCAGCTCACATTATTAAATCAACTCAGTGCCTCAGGTCCAGTCTGTATCTTTTAAGCTTTCCCAGCTTCCAGGCCCTTTCACTGCTAACATTGTGCTGGTGTGATGAAGAAACCCTGGGGGTGGACACAGTGGATCATGCCTGTAATCCCAACATTTTGGGACACTAAGGTGGGAGTATCACTTGAGCTCAGGAGTTTGAGACCAGCCTGGACAACATAGCCAGACCTTGTGTCTATAAAAAATTTAAAAAACAAACAGTGTTTGGCACACACCTGTAGTCCCAGCTACTCAGAAGGCTATGGTGTGAGCATCACCTGAGCCCAGGAGCTCAAGGCTGCAGGGAGCCATGATCATACCACTGCACTCCAGCCTGAGTGACAGAATGAGACCCTGTATCAAAAAGTATTTTTTTTTCAAAATGCCCTCTTCCCTCAGATAAAATCCATTTCAGTAACATTTCTGAAAGACACTAATATTCTGAAACATGACCATTGTCTAAACATTTGTGAGATATAGTACCCAATCTCAATTTTTTTGTTTTGCTTTCAAAGCAGCTTTACTATATTTTCTGTCAATCCTAATTATTTCCTGTGAGATTCTAATTACCCTTTTGCTTTGCTTAACCTCAACTACTCTAAGCTGTGGTTGGAGCTATGTAAGCAGTCTGTTTGGAACAAAGGGCAAATTCCCAGGCACTGCCAATCATCCCCAGTTACTCACATCCCCGCTGCTAGCTTTAATGTGCTGGAGAAAACCAAGAAGCATGGAGAAAACCAAGAAGCATGTAGAAACCCTCTGTTCTGGCTTCTTCAGTTGTAAGCTTTTCCTGAGTGATGGGACATGCATCAATCAATGTTTGTTGCTTCCATCTCTTGCTGTTTTCCTAGTCCCACTCGTCCTTAGGTCAGGCCCTTCTCCCACTTACCTGGATTCCTGCAATAGCTTCTGAATGGGCTTCCCTTCTTCATGTCAATATCTTTGTTGACTTAAACTTTCACAACCCTCCTTGACCTTGGGCTTTTGGATTTTCATTGTTCTACCTCCAGAATAAAGTTTAAACATCCTCCCATGTCATTCAAAGACCTTTAAATATATGCCTAAACTACACCCCCAAGCTCTTGTTCCTTGAGATCCTTCCATATGCCATTAGCTCTAGCCTGGTGCAGCTGTTTCCTCACAGGCATTGGAACCACAGTGTGTGCTTTGATCATTCTCTGCCCTCAGCGAGGAAGTCATGACCCCATCTCACTCAGGTCTCAGCTTCACCCTTCTGAGAAAGCTTTGCTGACACCTCTATTCATTAAATTCCTTTCCTAGGGCTCCTATCACTTTCTACTTTATATCTTATTTATGTGTGTATCTGCTCAGCCCCCTCCTAGATTGGGAACTCCTTGAGTACAGAGATGTATCTGATTCATACCCCCAGAGTATCTGGCAAAGTGTCTTATGCACACAGCAAGCACTGAATACATGTTTTGAGAGTGATGGAATGCCAGGCTAATGGATGAAGGGAAAACCTCAAAAATCCTCACTGTGCATCATCGGCCCAGGTACAACCTTCAACCATGCTTTTATAAGCAACACTTCATGCAGATCTGCCAGGTAAATGTACCCACCCAAGACAGCTCTCTTATACTTTTTCTCATGTATTCTTAGCACAGTCCCCATGGTAATAGTCTCTTGCTCTGAAAGAAAGACTGTGTTGGGTGGAGAAAAGGAGGTGAGTTACGTTTTTCTGTCTGACTTGTCCTGCTGTTCCTTCAAGTTGATTACTTGCATTTCTGTCTTGGTTTTGATAAACTGAGTTGCTTGTCAGCTATCTTGTTTCGGAAACTCTGCCGAAGTGCATATAAAAGTGGCTCATAGCTCTTGGTGTTCTAGGCCCCAGAAATCCATCCTTACTTGGGACCCTGTGGTTTTTCCCATGGAAGGCAGGAGGGCTCAATTCAGTTTGTATTCCCTGCTGTGAACAACCAGGTTTCCAGGGCTGGAGCTAGCTATGAAGAGCAGCAAACTGAAGCAAGCTAACTGTGATGTTATGTGTCTGTGTATGTGTGTGTTTGTGTGCGCACAGGTGTGCATGCATGTATGTAGAGATACGGAATGGATGGAAGAAGTACCAGTCAAGGGTGAGCAAGATACTGGTTGCTAATCTAATCAATATGAGTGGGAAAGGAAAAAGCACTGTCTACTGATACCAAAGGAAAGGTCTGGGATCAAGATAGCTTCAATAAACCCACAAACATTAATCCTACAGTCAAAGCGAGTGAAGCATAACCTTCAGCCACAACATCCCCAGACTACATATTTGACTTAGTGACTTCCTTCCCTTTTAATGTTTATTTTAGCCTTTTCTGTTCCTTATTACCTTCTGTCACTTGAAGTAATGGTCTTGGAGAAAGAAGAAGGAAGATATACAATATGATTTATGTATTCTTTTCTCTCCTCTCCTTATTCTCTTTCTACCTACCTCTCAGTGTTCAGGACTGTTCTGCCTGGAGGAAGTTCGAGATGTTCTCTTTGGTTCAGGCTCCATGTATTATTTTTGCCTGTCTAAGAATCTCTTTGAAAGTACTGAATTAATGAGTCATTGTTTATTCACAATCTTATTACAGTGTTCAGAAGTTTCTTTCATAGAGAAAATGCAAGTTGAGTAAAATCTAGGTCTGGAGCCCCCAGGCCTTCTGATTTTTCCCTTTGCAACGAGGCTGCTTAAACTCCTGGTTTGTCTGCTGGTGGTTGTTATGTACCTGGATTTGAATGCTCTCTCTCTCTGCCATTCTCCCACCTCAAGACACTCGGTGTCCTAAGACTGCCTCAGGCCCCATGGCATGGCATGACCCCCTGGTAGTGTCACCCAAGACTTTATCCTGGGAGTGCCCCATACATTTTACCTATTTTCTCACAATCACAATGTTCTTGAATATAGTTCCATCCCCTTTAAGCTGACTGAATAGGTAGTCTGGTCAACTCGTTCAAAATCTTGTTCTAATGACCATTAATAGTTCAAGGACTTCTCTTTTACCTGAAATATGTATTTAAAATAGGGCTCATCACTTGGTTAACTCTAAGAAGACGAGTAGTATGATATATTCTATCTGAACAAATTGTGTGTGTGTGCGCACATGTGTGTGAGAGATACAGAGACAGAGAGACAAAGATAGACACACACACAGAATCAGGAAGAAAGAGTGAAAACAGGGGCTTTTGCATACTTTAAATTGCACTGTGTTCACCATCATGCCACTTAACTTTAGAATCTTATCATGGGAAGGAACTAGGTATATGTTATTTTTACCTGATAAGTACAGAGCCCCAAGAAGTGAAAATCATGCCAATGAGAAACGGTGGGAGATGCTTGTAGCTGACAGGCAGTGTGAGGACCCTACTGCCTGCTCCCACACCAGATGCCTCCAGCCATATACCTGCTGGTGCTGTGGCCTTTGGAGCTGGGACAGTAGCAGAAATGGTATTTGTAAATCTCTAAACACTTATTTTCTTGCTAGCCAGTAGCACACGTGTCCGGTACATCATGTGAAAGAATTGTTCTCCAAACTTTAGCAGAGTTGCACAAGATTTCATCATATACGTTCATCTAAATTTTGAATATACCACTGCCTTCTATGTGGAAGTCACTGGCTCCTTAGCAAAGTTCCCTGTAAAACTTTATAAATGATAAATACTAACTTTATTTCATTTTAAATGGTGTGGAGCAAATTTTTTGTTTGCTAGTTTTTTCATGATGTTTTATAATTCAAGTCCTGAGAAATGTCTCTAAGACCAATGAGTGGCAATGATGGAGGTGTGAGTGTGAGTGTGGCATTCTGTTCAGGTTATTTACAAAAACAGAGTTTTGTGCCTTTAAAAACATGGTAGCTAAAACTAAGTTAATGGTGTTAGGTTCAAATTGGAAGGCTGGAATTCAAGATGCCTGCAGGAAAAACTGAGCTTGTCACTGGCATGTCTTCAATCTCAAGCACCTGGATCTCCAAATTCTAAAATAGTAGAGAAATGCAAAGAAATTCTTTCCTGTTTGGTATCATTTTTCACCAAAACAATTCTAATGATGGTAACAACCATGTAAAAAAAAAGCCGTTGAGAAATAATTTTTTCTAAAAATAACAATGCCATGTATCATGCAATTGATTTACTGTTTTGAAGTTATTTCACAGCAAATGTCTTATTTTTGTCCTCACAAAACTTCTAAGATAAATTTTCTTATCCTTGTTTGACATCTGGGAAACAGATACCATGTAATAAAGAAACAGCTAGCATCCAGATTTTTTTGATTCCCATTTTGTATTATTTTTAGTAGTTCACAAAAGAAAGAGAAAGGAAACACTAATGACTGAGACAGTCCTAGCAGAGGTCAACATTTCCTAAGTGTGTGGATATGATGGTTATTGGTAGTAGTTTACAGATGCCCCTTAACCTGCCATAGTTTGATGAAAATGCTTTTAATACATCCAACCTACCTACATTTTAGCTTACATTGTAGAACATTTTAGCTTAAGTGTGTTCAAAGGTTTACATTAGCCCACAGCTGGGCAAAATTATTGAACACAAAGCCTATTTTATAATAAAATGTCAAATATCTCATGTAAGAGTTTTGTACCACATATTGCTAGCCCAGGAAAAGATCGAAATTCAAAGCATGCTTTCTACTGAATGTGTATCATTTTCACAGCACAATCCAGTAAGAAATTCATAAGTCAAACCCTCGTAAGTCGGGACCATCTGTATAACTTAGGAGTTCAAGTTCAGATTTTTTTCTCCAGTTTTCTGGCCAAAGTTTTGGTCTTATATAATGATAAATAACTTTTAACAATTCCTTTAATAAAGGAGCAAATGAAATTATTATGACAACTTTTATACAAAGACCTACCTACACTTGGGAACTTGCTAAGATAACACTAGTTTATTATCAATCAAAGCTTAGTTTAGCATCTGACTTTTCAGATTTCTGGGTTATCCCAGGGTTCTGATACTTGAGGTTGCCTTAGCTTTCAGATTCTTAAGTCCTGCCTGGGAGACTGCAGCCGGGAGACCCCTGAGGGCCAGCTAGTTCCTGGGAATCAAGCTGTTTGGAGTAGGGGTGGGGGCTCATATCATGACAAGTTAGATATAAAAAGCAAGCGTAACATTCTCTCATGGTGAAGAATCAAAGTGTTGGATTTACAGGATAGTTAGCTCTGAAATACTGCGTTCATGAAGTTTATTTTTCTTCTGCTTTTTTTGTTTATTTGAATTTTCCCATTTTTTGTGATGAGAATATATTGTACTTTCATGACAGAAGAATGTTTCTAAGATACCATTTTATATAAGTAAAATTTCAAAAAGGAAAAAGGAAGCACAGAAGACAGAAGAAAGGTGAGTAGAGAGAAAAAAAAGAAAAAAAGCAGAAAAAGAAAGAAGAGAAACAGAAAACAAGACAAGACTCTAGCCCAGGCAGTGAGAAGTTCATAGTTAGGCTGCTGTCACGATCATGCTAAGGCCACAGAACCAGACCACAGCCTTGTTTGCAAGAGATGTTTCCATAAAGGAACATGTGCTTCCACTGTCCAGTCATCCTGGGAAGAGGCTAATTCTGGCTCTGAAAATGAAGCGGCCTCCATCTGGGGGCTGAGTCGGGCCTGTACTCTAAGGCATAGAAATACCTAGAGAATTCTGATGAGTGTGAGCTGAGTTAGCCCCAACCACTGGCAGAATGCTGTGAGTTTGGGCCTGTAGACCCTTAGTAAGAGTTTAAGAGTGGAACCTGCAGAAGCCCCTCACTGGGCTAGGTGAGGTTAGATGAGCTGCAGACTGGTGTCCCTGAAGAGCAGTGATGTTGTTAGGATGGTAGGCACAGAGGCACAGTGAGGTGCAAGGTGAGAAGCCAGCCAGCTTGGAGAAACGGGGGTTGTGGGACATTCCTGAGACAGCAGGAGTCCCGCCTGGGAGACTGCTGCCAGGAGACCCCTGGGGGCCAGCTAGTTCCTGGGAACCAAGGTGGTGGGAGTGGGGGTGGGGGCTCACATCATGACAAGTTAGATATAAAAAGCAAGCGTAACATTCTCTCATGGCTCAGACTTGTCAGGCCTGGGACATAAATGGTGAGTACTGGGCAAAAAGACTGGATGGAAGGAAATGCATCAAAATGTGCAATGGAAATAGATAGAAATTGTTGAATTATGAGTGATTTCTTTGTTTTCTGTAATTTCCAAGTCATATACAGTTTCTTTCACAGTAAAAATGTCAGCATGTTATACATGTTATTGCTTTGTGTTTAGTCTCAGCCCTGAGACACTGTTCAAAGTGTTCTTGCAACCTCTCCCAGTATTTCAGCAGGTGGAATTATTCCTTTGCCTGCTCTCAGGTGCCTGCCTCTAACGTGACACCCTGTTGGCCCAGGTCCTTCTTTCTTTTTCTTTTTTTAGATTTTATTATATTTTATTTGGAGACAGAATCTTGCTTTATCACTCAGGCTGGAGTGCAGTAGCGTGATCTTGGCTCACTGCAACCTCCGACTCCTGGGCTCAAGTGATTCTCCTGCCTCGGCCTCCTGAGTAGCTGGGATTATAGACACATGCCACCACACCCGGCTAATTTTTTTTATTTTTAGTAGGGATGGGGTTTTGCCATGTTGGCCAGGCTAGTCTTGAACTCCCAACCTCATGATCCACCCGCCTGGGCTTCCCAAAGTGCTGGGATTACAGGCGTGAGTCACCATGCCTGGTTTCCTGGTCCTTCTTTCTACACAGAAGAAGAACAAAGACTAAATTGTATCATGTCTGTATACTTCAAAGGGGCAAAGCTAATCACTCTTTTGTAAAACAATCAGGAAGTGACTGTTGACAGTACCCTTCAAAGGATCTACAGACATCTTACCTGGCATAGCATATTTTAAGGGCTCGATAAATATTTGTTGAATAAATAATATAATTAATCAATGCATTAATTCTCTAATTGCATGCTAAGTATTACATAAAATGTAAATATTGATTCAGCATTAGTTCTGTCACTCATAATATTTTTCAGGACTGTAGACAGGTTTACCTAAAAGCTTTCTGAGAGGAATATACTATATTATAGCGTTATGCTGTTCAGTATGGTAACGTGGCTACTGAGGACTTCAAATGTAAATAGAATGCATTAAGATGTGCTGTGGATGTACAACACACACTGAATTTTGAATCATCTCAATATATTCCTAAAATTTTTTATTACATGTTGAAATAATAGTACTTTGGATATGTTTGCATTAAGTTAGACTTATTAAAATGAATTTTACATTTTTTTTACTTTTAAAATTATGGTTATCAGAAAACTTTAAGTTGCATACATGGTTTGTACTATTTTCCAATTGGATATTGCTATTATAGCGTAAACATTTTTGATGAAAGCGTTCTAACACATAGTTTTAACTTGACCTTATTGTAGTGCTGAAAATTTCCTTCCTCATCCTTCTGCTGTAAGTAAGTTACACTGTAAATCCTCATTTCTTCTCCTGGTAATGTAATGATTATTTGACAGGAAGAAGATAATAAGATCAGGTAGCAGTATGAAAGCAAAGCCAGATATATTGATTGCAGAACATAGGATAGGTTTGAAGTTCAGGGACTAAAAGCAAGAGTTATTTAGATAAACTGACTGGAAGGCAGTGAGCCCATGGAAGCAGAGACCACAGAATATATGAACTGTCATGAACCTCTGAATATATGGCCATTAGGGAGGGAGTGTTGTTCAGGAAGATTATTGTGTGTTGGTGCAATGGAGTATTGTATTTTTAGGTATGATTAATCATTTGGTATCTAAAAATCCTACAGATCTCTTTTCAAGCAAAGTGGATCATCTGTACTTGAGATACTTTTCAGAAATCCTAATCTTAGCTTTCTGTCAAAACATTGATTAAGATGAATGACATATTTGTGGATAGCCAAAGCAAATACCATCTATCAGATAATATTCTCAGTAATAACTGTAATATATTTGGATTATATAAGTCCAGTGCCTCATCCAAATGTTCTAATGTAACCACAATTATACGCCATGATCTCAATTATTTTTAATCAAGAAGTGGCATAAGAAATGGCCATGAGAAATACATATGAAGTGTTTTAGAAAACATATTTTCCATTGGATTTCTCTAAGTCTCCATGATTAAACTCCATATGAATAATTTGTCCTTGATTTTATAACCTGTAAAAAAAAGTTATCCTCTCCTTAAAAACTAATATCTTTCCTTCTGCTAGACGGAAAGATCCCATGACACTGTCTTTTGCCTTGGGTAATCACAAGCTCAGAATTAATTTAGTGCTTAATTGTGGTAATTATCTAATTTCTGGATTTTGATAAAATTATCTTTCTCTAGCTTCTCCTCACTCTTTTTATTCAAAATACCCTGGATACATAATGATAGAGGTAGTTCTTAGTGGGCTGGGTCTCATGTTCATTTGCCCTGACATGTGGAATAACCACCACCTACCTTCAACCCCCGATCCAACCACACATGATCCTAGAGAAAGCTTTAACTCTGTTCTCAGCTGAAGTTCAGTCATGTATAGATTTTTCTGATGGAGTATGTTGGGGGTATCAGAAATGAGACTGAATAGAGATATAACATATTAAGAGGTGCCTGCATATATTCCAGCCTTATTCAAGGGAAAGAAAAAAATTAGCCTGAATATTTTTGCTTCTGTAACAAACAGAAGCACTAAAAGAAGAAAGAACTGTGTCTCTTTTTGGGCTGGTGATAAAAAGAAGGAAGAATTACAGAATGAGAAAAGTGATCATTATAAAACTTTAACATTAAAAGCCCTGTTTAATTAAGTTGTGTCCTAATACTTTATACAAAAATCCTTACCAGTCTAAAAGGCCCTGTGTGATCAGTTTCCTCCTGCCTTCTCCAGCATTATCCTGCCACTCCTCTGCTCACAAACTGCTGCAGATGGACTGACCTTCATGTTCCTCAGCAGTGCCAACCTCACTCCTGTCTCAGGGCCTTAGCTATCACAGGCAGGGCACAGGGGCTCATGCCTGTAATTCCAGCACTTAGGGAGGCTGAGGCGGTCAGATAACTTGAGCTCAGGAGTTTTGAGACCAGCGTGGCCAACATGTTGAAACCTCATCTCTAAAAAATATACAAAAATTAGCCAGGCATGGTGGTGCATGCCTGTGGTCCCAGCTACTCGGGAGGGTGAGGCAGGAGGACTGCTGGATCCCGGGAGGTCAAAGCTGCAGTGAGCCAAGATCGCCCCACAACAGTCCAGTCTGGGTGACAGAGTGAGACTCTGTCTCAAAAAAGAAAAAAGAAAGAAAAGTAAAAACACCTACTATCACCCATCTTTGTATATCCAGCTCCTTATTTTCATTCAAGTTTCAGCTCAAATAACGATCAGAGAGACCTTTTCTGACAAACCCATTTGAAGAATCCCTTGTAGTTTCAGTCCCTATTATATCACTGTTTATTCATAGCCTTCATAACTATCTGAAATTATATTTGTTTGTGCACCCCTCTTTAGAATGAAAGCTTCCTGAAATTAGAGTATTGTTTGTCTTGTTCACATCTCTATCCTCAACACCTAGGATAGTGCCAAGCATATAGAAGGTTCTCAACAAATTATTAATCCATTCATTTACTCATTCATCCATATTTTAGGTCAGATTCCCCAAAAACAGACTTTCAGATGGGTCATTCATTGACAAGAGCCTTTGGGACGAACATCTGTGGGCAGGGAAGGATGTAGAATTGAACAGAGGGAGGAATTAATCCATGAGGCACTTCCAACAAGATGTAGTTCCAACAAAGCTTTGGCCAATCCCACAGGAAGCTCGGGAGCTGGGATGTCCCTTCAGAGTCCCACCATGGGGCAAGGGGCCTGTCCTTTATACCTTCTACATCAGCAAGTCATTATATGCAGGCTGCCCCTAAAAGGGGCTGTGATCTTGGGTCACTCAGCTCTCTCCAGTCAAGCCAATTTCTAGGCTAAGACTCAGTTGTGAGTGGTTGGCTACCAACACTCTCAGCCTCATCTCGAAGATAGATGGGGGAATCTGGGCTGCACACCACATCATCCACTACAGTTCAACACCTACCGTATGCCAAAAAATTGTTGTAGATTCTGATAATACAGCAGTGAACTAAAGGAACAAAAATTCTTGGTCTCATGGAGCTTACATGCTAGTAGATGAATGAATTGGTCAATCTGTCAACCTCCACGTACATTGCCTATATCACAACTTTCTCCTTACCCTAAGAGTCCCACTTTTGAATTGTAATCAGTTGGAGGACTTTGACCCTCAATAAGCAGAGTATAAGAGGAAAAATCCTCAAGTCCTTTGATAGAAGCTAGCATAAGCTTGTCAGGGTTAAGTTTCTTGTTGCTGTGTGTGTATTGCGGGGAGGTGCTAGGGCCCCATTCCATCACACTATCTTATTGGAGTAACTTGCCAGAGATGTTGCACTGGATGATTAATTGATAATTAACAGCTTTGGGGTGACTTCATTGTGCCATGAGGTTGGGGGTTGAGATTATGACTGAGATCAGTCCCCTCCCTGAACTTACCATCTAGTGGAGAATATGGACAGGCACAGCAGCAAATGCAATCGAATGTGATGGGCATTCAGGGGCAATGGGAGCACCTGGTAGGGGTCTGGCGGGACTTGATGATTCATTGGCAGAGGGAGTAGGGAAGCTTCCTGGAGAAAGAAACATCTACATTGAAACTTGAATGATGGCTGGGAGTTACCCAGGAAAAGAGGGTGGGAGTTGTGTTCTAGACAGGGATGCAGCAACACAGTGGCACCAAAATGAGAGAGTTATTCAAAACCTGCAGGTAGTCAAGGTGACTAGAACGAAGGGAGTAAGAAGGGAAAGCAGCATGAGACGGGATACAGGTCATAAAGGACTTATAAGTCGTGTTATAGTGTACAAAGTTCACTAATGTATTTTCAAAAGCAAAAGCGCAATACCTTCAGTTGCGTGCCCTACTACCCCCCAAAACCCTATAAACTAGCAACAACGTCATTGTCCTTAGGTCAAGACAGAAATGCCACACAGAATCTATCTCTTTATTCATATATTATCCTACTTAATTTATCTTTTACTCAACTTTTGATTCATATATATTATATATTTAATATGTAATATATATAAAAATATATAAAATATTTATATATATATTTTGTATATATATTTATCTGGGTAGAATGTACATATTTTTCAGTCATCCTGAGATTTAAAGTTCTTCCTTTTCAGTTCTATCATATGTTTAATTCTCCTTTTTTTTCTGAGAAACTCTTTTAAAACCATGTGCCATGGAATATTAGTTCTAAGAGAGGCTATCACAAAAAAGGGAGAGGGGAATCCTGGGTCAAATGTATCTACTTCTTGGAGAATAACAACACACATCAGGCTCTGGGAAATCTTGCAGAAAATAAATGTATTTTAATTATTTGAACTACTGTTTCTTAAGTGTATTTTACTATAGAATTTATCCACATAACCTTGTCATTGTCTTATGTTGTACATTATGTGGTCCATCTATCAGTGTCCCAAGAACAGTAGGAGTGTTGAGTGATGCCCTCTGGCATCTGTCCCTTCACTTCTCTGCCATTGTCTTCTTTTGGTCCATTATGTCGTGCATGATTCCTGAAATCTCATTTTCCTTCTTTGGTCTCTGCTCTCCAATTGAAAGTCCATCATGCTACAGGGGTAACTATTTCTTAAGATACAGTTTATTTGAGTACTTTCCTTATTCAAGAGGCTTTCTGTTACCTGATCCATTACATCTCCCTACCACAGCCTGACATCCAATACTTTTTGGCTATCTCACCTCTGTCAATCCAGTTTTCATATTGTCTCCCCAGCACATGATTGGCTCATGTCTTCCTTTGCAGATATTATATGTCACACTCCTCTCTGACAAATTTTGTCTTGCCTCCCTTAAGGTCCATTTCAAAACTCCTCTCCACAGTCTTTTTCTATATGAACAAAACTCAATTTTATCTCCTTCACACACCAACCCTTATGTAACACTAGGGAAGAAACTAAGGGAATATTAGAAACTATAACCAAATGAAAATAGTGCCTGGCACATAGTAGGTGCTGTTTTCTTCAGCAATTTCTTTATGAAGGACAAATACTAGATATTATAAATTATAACAGCAGCAGTATAAAAAGAATATGTGCATCCTTTGCTAATAAGAAACCTAATTCTTGGTGTCCTAAAGTTAGAAGGGAAAGAAGAGATTGTCTTGTTCAATCAGCTCATTTTCCAAATGAGCTAACTGAAACGAAGTGACATTAAATGATTTTTCTAAGGTCATATATGTGGCTGAACTGGAACAAAAGCTCAAGTCACTGGATTCTTAACCCAATACACTATTTACTTCCCCATCCTGGTTCTCTCAGTAACCAGTCGAATATGTGAACAAATGGTCACCAAGCCACTATATGAGAGATACTGGATGATAAGGGCTTGTGGTATTAATGAAAGGAAAGAGAAGATTTTATGCTGCAGTATTCAGAGGGAGTAAGGGATGATGGTGACTCAAACCAAAGGATTGGTAAAACTTAGAAGGGTGATGGTTGTGGGGCAGGGTGGCGGGCAAGCATTTCATTTGGCAGAAATCAAAGGAAGCAGATATTTGGAAATGAGAGAGTAGAAGGTATGTTCAGAAGGCAACACATAGACAATCTGGCTGGATATACAAAGTAAGGCAAACAGGTAGCCCATCCCATCTGTGTACCTTAGCCATTTTCTAATGTGTTGGGAAATGATACTTTCGTTTCTCCCACCAGAACATTAAAAGTTGAAGCCTGAAAAGAGTTCTGTAACGATGGCTCTAAACATTTTCTAAAGGGAGAGAAGGAGCTGTTCATTCACTGCCACGCTGCTGTCACAGAGAGGCCTGCTGCATTTGCGTTGTTTGCCAAGAATGAGAGGCTGGCTCCAGGATCCCACTTCTAACTTGGCCAGCATGCACTCTTTTCTCTTATTATGAATACTCACTTGAGAACCTTGTAGCTATTTTAGGTACTTTGTATAAGGTGGCCTTCTTGGATGATGCTGGGGCTTCTTGTATTGTTGAAATTAGTTGGTGGTGGCAACTTTCAGGATGAAAGTTCTGCTAGTAATTAAATTCTGATAAATAGTTAAGAATAGAAGTATCCCAGGAGAGCAAAGCTCTGCAGAGGGTAACTGTGCACTGGCATTGCAAATACGACCTGTTACACATTGGTTTGGCAGGCACTTTCAGCCTCCACAACTGCCACGGAGCACAAATGCATTGTCATCGAGGGATAATATCAGTGTTATTGAACATTGTAGAAAGGAATAGCCTCCCATTAGCAGGGAAATCCTTAGGCAATCGAAAATCATTTATCAACACACACATCAAAGCCAATATGAGACATTAATTTCCAAGGTGGGAAATGTTTATTCTGTGTCATTCTCCCCAGCCCTTACTTGCCTAATACTTAATGACAAATGATGCAGCTGCTCTTCCTCTGTTAGACACATGTTCAAAACAGGAAGAGAGGAGCAGTTGCTACATATGCCATACATAATCCCTATCCCAATTGGCTCAGAGCATGCCTTTCTTTGTTATGTGTCATAGATGACACGGGAAAGTCATTTTAAAAATGAATCCCTGCACTGTTATAAATAAGTTCAGTTGTCTCCAAAGGCCAAGTGTAGGTTTCATTAAAAAAAAAAAAAAAAAAAAACTATCACCACTTTATATGTGTGTTAGTAAAAGGGATGGCATTTGAATATGATTGCTGAGAGATCCGGAATTCCAGAAAAGTGAGACATTTCCGAGTAACACATGAATAAGAGGTAAAGAACCTACCAGCTCGTTACTGAATGCTCTTTAATAATACCACAATATGAAGATTCACATTCTCTATTTCCCATTGTCTGGATGACTTGGATAATTCAAATAAGATCCACAGACTAGGAAACCAGTGAGGACTAAACAAGTTGTCATCGCCCTTCCCACGTGGGCCCTCGATATGCCCCTGGGTTCCAGGCAACGTTCTAATGGCTTTCTCACTGTGAATGAATATTTCTTGGTTGACATTATTTGTGGTTATCCTAAGGTAGGGCACATTCATAAAAAAAAAAAAAAAAAAAAAAAAACCTGTAACTCATGTAACAGGCTTTTATTAAATCAGCCCCATTATGTTGTAGTTCCAACAACTGGTTTCCCATCTTGTGTGTCTGTGCTTGGGTTCCTGTGTTGGTTTGCTGGCCATTAGTTAATTCTTTGCGATTGGGATTCATTTTTGCCCCCCTGCTTATTTTAGAGATAGGTAAGCTCCACACCACTCCCAAACCCAAATCCTGATACACAACCTCCTGCTGAATCTCTTGACACTGACTATTAGAACTTCCTTCTGTGGCCTAATACTTTGGGTCTCCTCTTACTTTCTATTCCAACCACATAGGGCATCCCAATCTCTAAGTCAGGCTCTCTCTATCTGACCCTCTCTACTATCTGCCAAGGCTGTTTCAGAGGCCATGATTTTAAGACACAAATGCCTCCTTTGTTTCGATTGTTCTCTCTTAACATTCTTTTAGCTTTAGCTATCACCTTACTCCTTCCAATATTCATTTGCTCATTCAAAAACACTTATGGTTTCTATGTTGTACCAGGCACTGAAACTGGTAGAAAGAAAAAGAAGGCATAGTTCTTTCTTTAATAAGCTCACAGTCTAACATAATGCTATATATAATAATACCTTACATTTAAGTAAGACTTTAAAGTTCACAAAGAATTTTCACATCTATTTGTTAACTATTGTGCTTTAAGCTATAGATTAATTGATTTTCCATATTCAAGACCACAACTATTCCAAAGGAGTCATGAAACTAGCTTTCCCATGATGTAATTCAGATGCATACCGGAGAGAGACCTTATAAAAGTAATGAATGTGGGAAAACCTTCAACCAGAATCATTGCCTTTTCCAGCATGCACGAATTCATACAGGAGAGAAATGCCATAAATGTTTTGTTACCTAAGCAAACTGGTTTCTTGACCTGCATTCGTTGGTGAATTTTCTGTTTAATGAGTTCTCAATTCAGGACCTTTTGAGGTTTTAATGCAGATTCAGCTCTTCTAAATTGAGAGAATGTGCAGTTTATGCTTTGAAATATGATTTATATAGGTGGTTTAGCACAGTCACAGTTGTTTAGCCTGCACAAATTCCAGTGAGATTACATAATCTTATTTTTATTATGTTTTTGCACATTTTGGTGAAGGCTGACACTTTGGTGAATATTCACTCCCATCGGATGAGGCATAGCTGTGACACCGGAAAGTATGAAAACACCTACGGCATTCTGCTGTCCATTTGGTCAACTGGGAAACATACTTTGGAGAATTTCAAGAAAAAGTTGTCAGCGATATCAAGAGCCAAATCCAGAAAGGGGTCATGGTAATATCACTTTGAGGAGCTACATTTTTAAACTCAATACTCCAGGCTCTCTTTATTTACTTTTAGGTAATTTGCTAGTAATTACAGGGTAAGTTGCCTGGGTGCAGGTGTGCACCAGGTATACCACCTGGAGCTCAATAAGTGGGTGGAAAAAATGAAACAAGGAAACTGAGAGCAAAACAGCTACTGCGTCACGGCAATCAGGGGATACTCAGACCCCTCAAGACAACTTTAAAGATGATTCTTCAGCTAGCAAAACATAACTGGCTCCTGAATAGATACATGAGTAAGAGCAACCTGTGTTGTCAGTCATAACCATAAATCATCTTATTATTCTGACACATACGTTAAAGTTCGAAATTTGGAAATCAACAAGTAAATTATTGCAGAATTCTATCTCTTGCTTTACAATTCTGTCTTAAAGGCTGGAGTTAGAAAACGCTCATAAATAGCCTACATTGTAACTAGTACCTTAAAAGAAGGGGCATTCTGGAAAATTATAAACTCTGTTGAAAGAATTAGAAACTCAGATGTTGAAGGCTGACATTCACTGAAATTTCCATGTGAAAATGTTATCTCAGTAAAAAGTGAAGCTGTTTCAAACCAAAGTGTTGAGTTGTAATAATAGCGGCAGAGTGCTGTGCCTAATTGCGTACAAAGATCCTCTGCCAGAATATATACCTGATTACACACAGCATTTTCCTAGGCACTATTTCCTTTTTCCTGATATCTTATTACAATCTTAAGGGAAAAGGGGGATTTAAGAAAACTAAAGTGATTAGTTTAAGAAAACTTAGTGATTAGATTAGCTAATGTATCCTAGTTCTTGAAATTCGTTAAAATATGTTGTCTCCTTTAATCTCTCCAGAGATGTGTCATGTGACTACTATTATTCCCCTTTTATATATTATAGAGTTGGAGCTTAGTAAGTTTAAATAACTTGCATAAGTCCACACAGTTCACCACCAAAGTCCATGCCACTGAACTTCTGCTACCTAGTGTACTAGTGTTTTCAATGTGGAGACACTGACGTCAAGGTGGTAGACTAAATGAACACTTGCTACCCTCATGGAACTTACATTCTTTTGGAGAAGACAGACAATAAATGAGTGAACAAATAAATAAAATGGCTTAAACAGTGATGTGTGCCCTGAAGAAAATGAAACAGAGTAATATTTAAAGGAACACTGCAGTGGGGGAAATATTAAACAGTAAAATCAAGAAGTAATAGCAAAAATGTTGACCTTCAATCTGAAAACTAAATAGGAGTGAGGCATTCAAAGAACAGAGGGAAAAAATTTTAGCTGAGGAACTAACCAGGCTACAGGCCATGACACAGAAAACAATTTCATTTGTTTTAAAACACAAAGATAAGTGCAAAAATTCTATTTTAAAAAACTCAGTAAGTTGAATTCAGCAGGACATTTAAAATAAATCAACATTAATTCTTGCAAAGATGCTCCAACATTATCCAATCTATGAAGGCAATTCAATGAATTAAATGAAGAAAACCAGGTAATTATACCAAGAAAGCTGAAAAAAAAAAAGAATTCAAACAAATATAAAACCCATTTATAGGAGAGAGGAAAATAAAAGCCTTTTAAGAATTAGAAATATAAGAAAAATTCCTTGGTTTAATGTAGAGTGACTATAGCAAACATCTTTAGAAACCATCATACTTATGGAGGAAATATTAGACTCAGTTTTATTTAAAACAGCAATATTAACTCTCATGATATTATTCAACATCATCCCAATGGCCCTCACCAACAAAATAGGGCAACAGAAATTAGGTTTAATTAATGGAAAGAAAAAGGGAGAACTGGCAGATGATATGATCATCTACCTTGAAAATCTAAGACAGCTAACTTATATGCTATTACAGCTTTAAAATGTTCATCAAATAGCCAGCATCCACAATCAATATACAAAAAAATGGCTTTTCCATTCATCAGTGATAATCATTAGAATATATATTTTTAATACACCTGTTGGCTATTTGCATGTCTTCTTTTGAAAATATCTATTCAGGTCCTTTGCCCATTTTTAAATTGGGTTATTTGATTTCTATTGAGTTGAGTTCTTTATATATTTTGGATATTAACCCCTTATTGGATTTATGGTTTGCAAATATAATATATTTGCCCATGCTGTAGAAAATGTGGTATATACACACACAGTAGAATACTATTCAGCCTTAAAAAAGAGGAAAATCCTGTCATTAGTGACAACATGGGTGAAACTAGGGGACATTATGTTAAATGAAATAAGACAGGCACAGAAAGACAAATACCACATGATCTCATATGTGGGGTGTAAAAAAGTAAAACTCATAGAAAACAGTCAAATGGTGGTTTCCAAAGACTGGGGGCTGGGGGTTTGGGGAGATGTTGGACAAAGGACAAAACATTTCATTTAGGCAGGAGGAATAAGTTTAAGAGATCTCTCAAAAGAAATCTGTTGTTTGTGATGATGACTACAATTAATAACAATATTAATGATGACTACAATTAATAACAATATGTATAATTGAAAATTACTAAGAAAGTAAATTCTAAGTGTTCTCACCACACACACACAAATAATAAGTATGTAAAGTCATGCATATATTAGTTTGATTTAGCCATTCCACAATGTATACATATAACCAAACATCAAATTGTACGCTATAAATATATACAATTTTTACTTGTCAATTTAAAATTTGAAAGTAAAATAAATTTTTTAAAAACATTTTTTTTAAAAAAAGAATTCCAATTCACAATGGCTACAGCAACCAAAAAGTAACCAAGTACACATTTAACGATAAATATACAGGACCTTTATAGAGGAAACTATAAAACTATACTGAAGAAAGTTAAAAAAAAGTTTGAATAGATGGAGAAATAATTACAAATGTAGTGACTCAGTATTAGAAAGGTGAAAGTTTTTCCCAAATTTATCTTCAGATACAATGCATTTTCAATAAAAATTTCTCATAGAAGAGTATATGTACAAAACAGCCAAGACAATTTTCAAATTATGATATTACAAAATATTGTAATAAAAACAATGTGATTTTAGCTTAAAGATAGATATAAAGACTGCAGAACAGACTAGATGGTCCAGGTAGATGCACATATGGATATCAACTTGCATGATTTTAGTACATAAGAACAATAGTTTCAACCTGTGAAGAAGAGATGAAGAGCTCCGGAATGGTGGTGAGATAATGGATTATCCACCCACACACACACACAAATTCTTGATGGATTAAGGACCTGAGTGTGTGCATGAACATGTTTTTACATGAGTTATGCACATTTATCCTAGGAAGTATTTGTGCATGTGCATAGAGATCTTGTACAAAGAGATCCATTTAATGATCATTTTAATCATAAAATATCAAACAATGTTCATTATGGCTAGAATTGTGAAACAAATTATGGCATATGTAAACATGGAATGCTATGCAATAAAAGGATGAAGAGCATTCATATGTAATCACATAAAAAAACTCATTGTTGAGTAAAATGCAAGTTATAAAACTGGTCCTATTTATATTAATCAATTTAAAGAAATATTCCACACAAAACTCTACTGATTATGTATGTCTGTGTGTATATATATATCTACACATAATTCTGTTTATATTTACATAGATATATACACACACATCTATACAAAACTGATTGTATATATATATTCCATAGCTATTCATATATATATGAATTTATATATTTTTTACATATATTTATATTTACATATATATATGAATGTATATATATAAACAAGGGCAAATGTTTTATATATATATATATAAATGTTTTACATATATGTATGTATACTGACTACAGTATTTTCCTCTGAGCAGACTGATCAGGATTTTCAGGCTACATGGCAGAAAATTACTTTATGCTTCAAGTATCACACAAATATGCTATAATGCTATTATGTTTCCTAGGCAGAGTAATGAGAAGAGTGGATCTTACCTAGCTCAGAAGACTCTCTGGAAATTAAAGATCAAGATATTGAGGCCTAATGAATGAAATGAGTTGTGGAACATTTTTATTACTTTGTTAAATATTTTGGACAGATAAATATAATGGGTAAGAAGGAAAAAGGAAAGCCTAATTATTTTATTCCTGTAAAAACCACAGATTGCTCTGCATAATCATTTACAATCCACTATCCTATTTTTATTAGGACATCTAAATGTTATATGTATGTTATTCTAAAGCTAGTTTGAACACCAGCTTCTATTTTTTTTTTTTTTTTTTTTTGAGACGGAGTCTTGCGCTGTCGCCGGGCTGGAGTGCAGTGGCCGGATCTCAGCTCACTGCAAGCTCCGCCTCCCGGGTTTACGCCATTCTCCTGCCTCAGCCTCCCGAGTAGCTGGGACTACAGGTGCCCGCCACCTCGCCCGGCTAGTTTTTTGCATTTTTTAGTAGAGACGGGGTTTCACCATGTTAGCCAGGATGGTCTCGATCTCCTGACCTCGTGATCCGCCCGTCTCGGCCTCCCAAAGTGCTGGGATTACAGGCTTGAGCCACCGCGCCCGGCCTCTCTTTTGTTCTTAACAGTGTCAACTAATGCTTTACCCAATGCCTATGGTCAGGACATAATTGTTGATTGATTGGAACAATGTCTTTAGGTTAACTTATAAAGTAGAAGTCTCAATGGTTATTTCCCCAGTTATATGATTATGAAAAAGCAGGAGCTTAACCCCACCCTACTCTTCCATGAGATGCAGTTAAGTAATTCTACATCCTATAGAGTTCCCTTACTTGTTTAATATGGCTTGCATCATACCATGATAATAAACACAGTTAAGAACTTCTGAGGTCCTATTGGGTATTTCACACCTCAGTCACTCATTGGAGGTATTTCTCAGATCTTCCAGTTTAGGTTCATGGAAGCATCAAATGGATAAGGGACGAGAAAACGGTAGCTCCAATACTTCAGAAAAAGAAACTCCTAGAATTTGAAAACCACTGAAATTATACTCTGAAATATAAATGTCCTGAAGACTTAACTACTAAATTGAGACGTGAACAAATAGGAAATATACCTAATCCTTCTCAAAAGACAGCCAGTTTTACAAACCTGCTTAGGATCCTGTAACAAGACGGCTATAAAAATTCAAGAAGTGCTTCTCAGTGATAAATGAAAAATAATCCTACAGCTTGCATTCTGTGAATCGACTAGTTTGTTTTCTTGCAATAATACAAATGGAGACATTTGTTTACAAACAGATCTTTCTCCATTCTTACCTTCAAGCTACCTGATACCTCAGTTTATTTCCTCAGCAATTAATCAGGTCATTAACGCAACCCTCCCCAACTTTCATATTAAAGAGATAGGACAACCTAATTTTTTCCACTTGTATTTTCTGCCTTACTCATTGGCTAGTCTGTTTTTAAGCACATATGTGTGAGGTTTTGTGGCTCTTTTGTTATATAGGAGCCTATAGGACACACTTGGGGTACAGCTTATAGTGCTGCTAATCTAGGCTTCTAGGAAGTTTTCTTGCTCTTTTTTAAATCCTCCTCCACAAAGCCTTTGTTTTCTAACATAATGCATACAAGAAACCACTTGTGTAATTTCCACTTGAACTTTTAATAAGCATATAAAATAAAAAGGTCAGAAGAGAGCATTTGATTCATATTCCACCCAAGCCTGTTCCTCTAGCATCCCACATCTTAGCAGAGGGCCCCACCAGTCAAGGATTAAGGCCAGTATCCTAGGAGTCATCCTTGAACCCCCTCTCTTAAACCCCACATTGAGTTTCCAGAAAATCTTGTCATGAAAATACACCCATGATCTCACCCCTTCTCATCAACTCCACCGCCAGTCCGAGCCTCTGCTGTCTGTTACCTGGGCCACTGCCTGGCCTGTTACTGGTCTCCTTCTTCCTGCTTTTTGCCTCTTGGAATCTGTTTTCCAAACAACTGCTAGAGAGATTCTTTAAAATATAAATCTGGCCAGGCACAGTGACTCATGCCTGTAACTCCAGCATTTTGGGAGGCCAAGGTGGGTGAATCACTTGAAATCAGGGATTTAAGACCAGCCTGGCCCAAATGGTAGGACCTCGTCTCTACTAAAAATACAAAAAAAAAGTTAGCTGGGTATGGTGGTATGTGCCTATAATTCCAGCAACTCAGGAGGGTGAGGCAGGGGAATCATTTGAACCTGGGAGGCAGAAGTTGCGGTGAGCCGAGATCACACACTGCACTCCAGCCTGAGTGACAGAGCAGTACTGTCTCAAGAAAAAAAATACATATATACACACACACATATAAGACATATTTATATAAATTTATGTATGTATATTTTATATAAATTTTATTTATATCTTATGTACATTATATATATATATATATACACTGATTGCTTCCTTTCCCTCCTCAAATCCCTCCAATGGTTTTCCATCATACCTAGAACAAAATCCATAAGCTTCATTTCGGAAACCTAGACTTTATGATCTTGCTCCTGTCTCCTCTCTATCTTGATTTCTTCCTCTCTGATTTTTACTTATCTGTTCAGCTTTGGTGACACTGCCCTCCCGGATTTTCCTCAAACAGGAGTATAGCAGGCATGCTTCTGCCCCAGGGCCTTTACACTTGCCATTCCCTGCCTGAAATACTCTTCCCCCAGACATTCACGTGGCTCGCATCCACATATTATTCAATGCCACCTTCTCCAAGAGAATGTTCCGGGACATCCTATCTAAAATGGGACAGCCTGACATGATTGTTTTACCTACTATATCACTGCTTCTTAGCCCTTAGGTTATACACTGTCTATGATCTCTCTTCCTCCCTAGACCAGAAGCTCTTTGAAAGCAGGGACCTCATCTGTCTTATTTGCCATATTTCCGGTGCCTAGGATAGGGCCTGACACTTGGAAGCACTTAATAATATTACTTAAATGAATTATACAGTTTAAACAGGTATGTTTATGGTATATAAATTATATTTCAATAAATTCCACTGCTTAGTATCTACCCAGAGGAACAGAAATTATTATATCAAAAATATACCTGCACTTGTATGCTTATTACAGCATGATTCACAATGGCAAAGATATGGAATCAACCTAAGGGCCCATCAGTGGTTGACTGGATGGAGAAAATGTGATACACATATACCATGGAATACTACTCAGCCATAAAAAAGAATGAAATCATGTCTTTTGCAGCAACGTGGATGGAACTGGAGGCCATTATCTTAAGTGAAATAACTCAGAAACAAAGTCAAATACTATTTGTTCTCACTTGTAAGTGAGAGCTAAATAATGTGTACACGTAGAGAGTGGGATAATAGACAGTGAAGATTTAGAAACATGGGAGGGTGGAAGGGGGCTGAGGGATGAGAAATCACCTGATGGGTACAATGTAGACTATTCAGGAGATGGTCACCCTAAAAACCCAGACTACACCACTATGCAATATATTCATGTAACAAAACTACATTTGTATGCCCTAAATCTACTTAAAACTTATACCTCAATAAACCATTAAAGGAGCAGTCCCGTAATTTTAAAAATAGAGGGAAATAAATGAATTTAGTGAATGAAGGAATTAAAGCAATACTTAGTTTGATGTGACTAAAATAAATTTTTCAAAACTATTGATCTATAGAAAGTGTTTCTAGTTGTAATGTTTCATATCATCTGTTAAACATTCAATTTCAATGGTATGTTGGGAAGTTTGAGATGTTATATTGAATAAATATTACATTTTTAGTGTTTTCTATGGACTGGGGCTGTGCTAATTTGTACATAAATTATTTTGCTTACTCCCTGGAGCAGGTGCTATTATATCCTCATAATGAAGAACATGTGACTTAGAGAGTTTGTTTCTAGCCCAAGGTCACAGCTATGAAATGGTAGGGCTTGGATTTGAACCCAGGCAGACAGCAGCATTAATCCTTCTCAGTTTGTAGTAGGACAGGAAAAGGACAATGAGGTAGATGGCAAGTTGCCATTTTTGTAAGTGCTAGAAGGCTCCCAGGATATTATCGAACTTATTTTGTCTCCTCTTGCATCTTTCATTCCCTCTACTCTAAGGGGTAGGACGCTGTGCTAAGCCAGGTTCAAGATCACCCTTTTCCAACTGACTGCCTTCACAGTGACGTTCTACTTTATGTGACTATGATAGGATCCCAGGACGTATTTGTCAAACAAGGCTTTCTTCATCTCTGCTACAGTATATGCTTTCTTTCCAGAGCCCTTTATATGTAAGAAGGCTTGTGGACTCACCCCAAATAATCCAGTGTTGTCCTTGCCTTTCTAAACTGAGCCATCCACATTACTGTTGAACAGCCTAAATTCTTCTGGTCTATCTGGCACCTGTCCAAATCCCTCCAGATGCCTTTCTCTGAGGCGGTCAGGTAAGTGGAAAACTAAGTGTCCTAATTCAACGTAATGGTTTTCCCATTTACTGTCGCTCAAAATTGACACCTGTCCATGCACGTCTCATGAGTAATTCTCAACCCTGAAATATCTTCCCACCAGATACCTCCACTGCACCCTCTTCCTCACTACCTTATGCCACATGTCTTGACTTTTTTATTTTATCATTCTCCATTTTCATCCACTCTACCTTTGGCATTTACTTTGTAGTTTTCCCTCTTTATTTTCGACCTCTCACATCTGACATTACCAATGTCCACCCACATTTAGTTACATGTTCTCAGACATCGCTGTGTTTTGTATTGAGACAAAATCAGCTTTCAACCCCTTACAATATCTTGTATGTATTGAGCATATTATGGTTCTCAAGGGTGTTCACATATCTAGTTTAACTAAATCTTCTGAACAATACTGTGAAGTAGATATTGCCATCTGAATTTGAGAGAAAAGGAAACTGAGTCACAAAGCCTTGCCCTTTCCCCCATACTGCCCAGAAAGGTAAAAATGGAAAGAAAGACTTGTTTTTCATTTGGCCACAGCAAAACACTTGTTACCTTCTTGCAGCAAAACATGGTAGCATCTGTGCTGTCCAAAATGGGAAAGTATGTACTTTTACCTTTAAATAAATTAACATTAAACAGAATTCAGTCCCATTAGCTACAATTTAAGTGACCAATAATCACATGTAGAAAGTGGCTGCAGTATTGGACAGTGCAGATATGAGACATTTCCACCATCAGAGAAAGTTCTATTGGACAGTGCTAGCTAGATCACTGTTGTCCTTTTGATGCTGAGAGAGAAGAATTTCCACTATCTTGGCTTTTATCTGCAGTTCCTTTAGGAAAGATCTCCCAGGAGATACAGAACCGTGTCATCTTAGCAGACATGTAGTTCAGTGTTTCCCAACATGGAAAGATCACCAGAATTACAGATTCCTGACCCATTAATGCTGCAATGAATCAATAGTGCTTAGAGATAAAGTTCTAACTGCCGATCTGCTCATTGGGGCCCCCATTATCCTTAAAGAATCAGAAAAGGTTTGCCAACACCAGGGCATAGCAGATCATTCCCTTATTTTACAGTTGCAGAAATGGAAATGCAGAGATAAAAAGTAACTCTTCCAAAGTCACCTAGTTAGGGGCAGAGCTAAGAATAAAATACTAATTTCTAGATTCCTTGTTCAGTGTTCTCTTCTCTAAACCATGCTATTTTATTGAGCATATGTAACCTACCAAAGCCTATGCTGGATAAGAATTAGATTAGGAAGTTGGAGGATAGCCTCTTCCTTTGTCTGCTCAAGCCTTTCCTTCTGCAATCTTTAAAAATGGAAGGGCTGTTTTCTAGATGCCAAAAAGCAGCAGCCATATGAAGCTATCAAGATAGCTGGCCAATGAAGTTACAGAGCCTCGTCTTTATAATGGGGCTATGGCTTATACCTTACCTCACCCACTTAACTTGTTTCAGAATCTATGTCTGCTGAGACACCTGCCCCATTGCCCTTCCTTCCTTTGCCACTGCAGGCAGGAGCTCTAAGTAAGTCAGTGTAGTGTAGCTGGGGAAGCCTCTACAACTTCTTGCCTACTAAGTCATAAAGCAACAGCTGGGTGTGAAAATATAACCCCCTGCCACTTTTCCAAACAGCGTGAGACTCAGCCTGAAGGGGCCCGAATAAGTTCCTGGGCATGTTGTAATTCACAGCTGCTGCCTGGAATGACATTTTTCCTCCCTGAGGTTTCGGGTGGCAGAGGATTGGGATCATTTTCCAGTGTTGCTTTTATTCCTTATGACCCTTCTGTCCATGCACTACTGGGCTTTTGTTCCCCCTAGTCTTAAATGTTTATATGTGGCTGGATGTGAAGTTCAATGGCTTTGGGGGCATAACATCCTGAAGTCACTTTTTAATTACTCTGAGAAGGAGAGCTGAGATTTCTCAAGCAGAAGGCAAAGCAAGAAGCAAACTCCTGGGTTGACATTCTTTTGTGCTTGAAAACACCAGCTTGCTAAATTTGGTTGCTGTTTCCTTTTTTAGTGGGATAATATAAAAGTCTGAATGTCTCATGCAGAGAAATAGCATTAACCAAAGGCAATGCCTATTTGAATTTCTTTTCCTAGAGTCCACTCTCTGTTGCCACTTCGGATTTGATTTCTCACTTATAAAGAATAATTGTGGGGTAAAATGGATTATAAATTTCCTTAACACAAAGCAGAATTGAATATTTATACCAAAAAATGCAACAGCTGCCTATGTTCATTTTTATCCTGAGAATCTGATGAACAGAAACTGGAATGGATATGTTTTAAGTAAACAGCCTATGTTCAGAAGGGACCTTGGTGCAGAGAATAAAATAGAGCCTTGGTCCAACTGAGCTCTATAATCAGCAAAGCCGCCACCATCTGTCAGGGTTGGTGTCCTCTCCCTTGGGCTCTGGCTCCCAGGGCCCAGCTGACAGACAGACATCATTAGCTGGCTGGTGCACTAGGTCACCCCACTGAGACAGGTCACCTGTGTCTTTGGGGTGTTTTATTACCCCCTGCTCCCAATTTTGATCCTGAGAAAGGAAAATTGAATTTTAGTCTTAAGATTAAATGATGACGGTATGCAATCTGTCAACTTCTTGCTGGTAGCCAAGCAGGTTTGTTAAATTAAAAAAGAAAGGGAAAATATGATCCAGCCTCCTCTTCCTTCAGTCCTCCAGGATCAGAAGCAGGGGAACCCTGCCTGTGTACAGCCCATTGAAATGCAAACACCTCAAAGATGCTTCTTTTCTTTGCCCTGTGGATTAATGAGCAGTGCAGTAGAAATGAGAAACTGACACGAAAGGAGAAACAAAAGAAAAGCTTCAGCGTGATGTGATGGTGAGTTGTGGCAGGGTCCACTCAGGAAACCACTTAGCAGCACAGAGAGAAAAAGAAAGCCACAGTCACACTCTGCCCTCAAGCCACTCAATTTTAAAATCAGTCATCTGTTTTAGCACTTCATTCAGTTGCACAGACTTCCTTTCACAGCTTTTTCACAGATTTCTCCCCCCCCCCCTTAACATGCCTAACATTGCGAGCCCTGCACGTCCTCCACTTTCTCTAGAGGCAGCTGTCAAATGCTATTCTCCTCCACTGAAGGATGCCCCCAGCCCTGGCTTCTTGACCCTTGCACTGAATTCCCTTTCTTCTCTGTCTTATCTTGGTTTCCAAGGGCTTTCTCATGAGTGACGGTGACCTAGTTCCAGACCTCACTTTAGATAAGTTCTGGAGAGAAGTTTTTATTAGTCAAATCTCAATGTAATCAATATTCTCTTCTGAGATAACTCAATTAATTCTCTTAATAAGGGAATACAAGTTTTAGACAGGGATCTAATTACAAATTCAGGTGCATTTTAATTTAGAAGATGAGAGATGACTGTTTCAGCCCAAAGAAAAATGATAGAGAATCTTCTAGATTTCACTTACATAAATAATAGTTTCCAGTTTTGTCCTTTCTTCAGGAAACAGCTCCAAACTGTCGACACTGTGAATCATCCTGCAAAATGGGTGGATTTTATTTTATAGATCTTAAAGCTTTTTAAACCATGGATGTATTTTAGAAATAGCTCACAATTCTATGAGGTCTCAGTCTTTTCTGCCAACTAGTCAAAGAGGAGCTCAGCAATGTTACAGAATGCAATGTAATGTTACAATGCTGGAGGAAATCATATAAAGATGCAGTCTGAGGCTTCTACAAACCTTGTCTTTGAAATCTCAGTGCTCACATCCTTCTACACAGACTGGTTCAACTTCCTCTCTGTCGCCTCCCAATGTTTATTTCAGACCCGTAGCCATGCACTCAAATTTTCTGGTCTTGTCTCTACTCCTCTCCAGTGTAGCATATAGCCTCATCTTCCACTTTTCTGAGATGCTAGAGGTTTTTAGACATTTACCCTCTTCAAAGCCCTGCTCAGACATGCAAATGCCTATGCACTTGTCTCCACCTCCTTTCCAGCCCTCAGTGGAAGAGGTGACGCTTTTCCTTCCCTCCTCTTGCCCCATCCTCACTGTCCTTCCTTAAGGACTGGGGCCTTCACTTATTTTCTCCCTCTGTTAACCATACTTTCTGCTAGCTCCCTCCTCTCAGTCAATAATGTGTTCTATTCTTGCCTGTCTTCAATTTCCACCATCTTCCTGTGTCCACTCTAGTGATTCCTCTTCACTGAAAAAAACCAAAGGTTTACACTTGCTGTTTAAACTTTTATTTGGACTTCCTCAGTTCCCACTTTTTTTTTTTTTTTTTTCTTTTTTTTTTTTTTTTTTTTTTTTTGCGGGGGGGACAGAGTCTTACAGACTGGCGTGCAGTGGCACAATCTCAGCTCACTACAACCTCCGCTTTCTAGGTTCAAGTAATTCTCCCTGCCTCAGCCTCCTAAGTAGCTGGGATTACAGGCACCCACTGCAACTCTTGGCTATTTGTATTTTTTAGTAGAGATGAGGTTTCGCCATGGTGGCCAGGCTGGTCTTGAACTCCT
Source organism: Colobus angolensis palliatus (assembly GCF_000951035.1). Taxonomy (NCBI): domain Eukaryota; kingdom Metazoa; phylum Chordata; class Mammalia; order Primates; family Cercopithecidae; genus Colobus; species Colobus angolensis. The sequence goes on along the minus strand of NW_012121821.1, from coordinate 4,306,116 downwards.
GACCTCACGTGATCCGCCCACCTCGGCCTCCCTTTTCAAACTCTCCATGTGGATTCCACCTTCCTGAGACCCTCTGGCAATGGTCATCATTGACCTGGGAATTTCCAAATGGAAAGGATTTGGGGAGTAGGCGGTCATTGCTTTTCTTGATCCCAGCTGAACAGCTTTTGAAACTGCAGCACACTGAGACCAGTGTGGGTACAACTTGCTCTGCATATCAGTGTGCTAAATGCAGAGGCAGTTCAGAGTCCAAAGGCTAACTCAGACTTCCTTACCTATATCTCTTTAAGCAACTTACTATTGTTCAAGCTACAAATTATTATTGCTATGTTATTAATGTTACAAAAAGCTAACATGGATTGAGGATTTGCAATGAGTTGGAAAGGGCTAGTTCTTTGTATGCATTATCTCCTTTAATTCTTACAGCTCTAATTCTAAAAGATGGCTATTGTTGTTCCATTTTTTTTTTTTTTTTTTGAGACAGAGTCTTGCTGTGTTGCCCAATCTGTCACGATGTTGGCTCACTGCAACCTTCGCCTCCTGGGTTCAAGCGATTCTCACGCCTCAGCCTCCCTAGCAGCAAACTCTGTCTCAAAAAAAAAAAAAAAAAGCAGCGAGAGGTTAAGCAACTGACCTTTTTAAACACACAGCTAGTAAGTCAAAGAAACAGCATCCTTAACCCCTATCTTGTACTTAACTCTCTTTAAGCTCCCATTTACTCAGAGCAGTATATGAGATAAAACACAAGCTCCTGTCCCAGATAGGCATTTCCTTCTTAATGTGCCCAAACACAAACATGTAATATGTCCCAAATCACAAGCATGACTTTTCCCTACTCTTCCATGATTCTCTATTTTGGTTAATGGACAAAATCCCAGTCTCCAGGAGCCTAAGAATCCATCTAGAGTCATTTCTTTCCCTGATTCCCCCACTTTCTCCTGATACCCATCTCCTTAATGGTTTTCTAGACTCCCTCTCCCCATGCTCAGGGCTCCCTGTGCAGCTCAGGCCCTCATCACCTCTCTATTATTGTGCTGGTTTCTCTACCATGGCCCTTGTTGGGTCTGATGTTGCTCTAGTTGATCCATCACACAGCTTCCAGAGGAGTTTTCCAAAATACAAATAGGATCATGTCCTTATTAATTATCTTTAAACAAGATACAGAGCTTAAGTCACCTGCCCAAGCTCTAAAAAGGAAGAGTCAGAGTTTGGCTTCAAATCCAGAAGGTCTGATCAAAAGCCTATACTCTTAACCACTTCATTGGCGGTACCTCCTAGCGCATGAAAGGATAATTTCACCGCTGTTCCCCTGACTGCCTACCCCTTCTGCCAAGGACTTTCTCACAACTTCTGCAGCAACGTTTTGCCTCTACCTAGTTTGGGCTTAAAGTCAGTCAGAATCACGCAACCCTAAAGTAATACACCAAATCCATGAATTTTTCTTGAGCTCTTTCTTGCCCACGTCTTCATACACACCCAGGGATACTTACCCCAGATCAGTGCAGGAGTTTTTCCGAAAAAAACCCACTAATTTGTCAAGTTCAATAAGCTCAAGTTACTTTAGAAAGAAAAACATCTTGAAAATATAAACCCTCTGAGACTGATATCCAACTCTTAATTTTTCTGTCTTGAAGGCATCACAGATCATTTACTGATCTTTTTCAAAAAGTAAAATAAGAAAAATGTATGTGTCAATTGAGTAAATAGTTTTAAGGTTGGACTGAAGCTGTAAATCAAGCAGGGTTTGGAAAAATAGTTGTGCCTATGATTACTTTTTGTATGGGTTCATGAATTTTTTTATTTTATCTTTTCAATAACACTGTGTAAGGTAGAAATTTTATCCCCCTTTTATGAATGTGAATCCTGAGGCTCACCGAACTTGCCTTAAGTCATCTTGTTGGATAGTGGTGAAAGGAAGATACAAACTCAACCTTCTGACATTAAGGTGCATGTTGTTCGCACTCTCCAGCCTCTCAAAGATCTGAAAATACTTTTTTAAATACACTTTTTATTTTGGAATCACTTTAGATTTCTGGAAAAGTTGCGAAGATAGTACAGAGAGCTCTTGAATACCCCTAACCTAGTTTCCTCAATGCTAACATTGTATATAACCACATTACAGTCATCAAAATTACGAGGTTAGCATTTATACATTACTATTAACTAAACTCCAGTCCTTGTGCAAATTTCAACTGCTTTTTACTAATAATCTTTATCTGTTCTAGGATCCAATTCAGGACACTCCCTTACATTCAGTCATCATGACTTGTCTCCTCTGGTCTGTAACATTTTCTCAGTCTTTCCTTGTTTGTCATTACCTTGGCTGTTTTAAAGGGTACTGTTTCAGTATTTTGTGGATGTTGGAAATAATTTTTTGATACTCAAAAATTTCATTTATCTATTTAAGGCAAAAGTATATCTATACCTATTTGATTTTTGTGGATATATTTCAGGAAGCAGATGCAGATTTCCTGGTTGTTTTTGTTTTGTTTGTTGTTTTTACCTGAAAATGATTGCACATTTCTTCTTGACACCATTAGGGACACAGAACTTTTATCAACACTGTTTTTACCTTGTAATGCCTATCCTCAGATGAACTATATTCCCAGATCATTGGATCCTTGATGTCTAAAATAGTAACTGAACAGAAAAGGTGATGAATATACATGCAAAATGAAGAGACGGGAACATTTCACAGAGAGATAGAATAGTAGCTAACCAAAATGGACATAAAGTTTCAAGAAACAAAAGTTAATTATGTTATAATATAATTATGTTATTATAATGGCAGAAATCAGGTTAAAAGAACTTTAGGTATAATGGATCACACTGCCTTGTCCCAGAGTTGATAATTCTTTATTGCCAGTTATGTTGGGCTTGAGGAATATTGAAGGCGAGATTCTGGTGTTTCACTTCATGTAGTAACAGCTTATAAAATATAATGATAAAGATCACAGCACCTTTCCCAGGACCTGGCACACATTAGGTACTTGGTAAACACAAATTTCTTTGTAGAGAATGCTTTTCCAACACTATGTGCCAGCTACTCTTCCAATGCTTTATACACATTAACTCATTAAATCCTTACCTCTACCCATTTTGCAGTGGAGGAACTGAGATTCGGAGATGTTAAGTGAGTTGTCCAAGGTCACACATGGCATGGCTGGGATTTGAAATCTGGGCAGTTAGCAACCATATGCACCCTTTTAACTGTGATACTCCACTGCTTCTTTGTAATCCATGAAGAACAACATGAAAATTTAGCATTGCAGTTATTTTCAAGATGATTGAATTTAAAATAACCTTTTATGTTGGAACTATTTCTAAGATACATCAATTGTCTTCCCAACACAGATCACATGTTTTCTGATATTAGAGATGCCAAATCTGTGTTTTGCTTAATTATGTTTATTTTACTCTACACAGAATGGCCCCACACTGAGAAAATGTTCATGAATTTTTTTCCTGCCATTTTGATTTATCCATTTCTTTTATTATTGCCGGCTCTCTCTCATTTCTTGCTGCTTTCAGTTGCCTGACTTGGACAGCATCCTTTTTATCTCTTTGTAACAACTATCTCCATTTTGCTATTCGAATTGTATCTTAAATAAAATAAATAGATACTGGGGAGTGCTCTAAGGCCCTCTTCTGGGAGTTCAGAGCATAAGAGAGAGGGTGCAATTTGTGAGTATTTCAGTTGCTTACACTTCACTTAGCTGCTTTGCTTATTTCCTTGGCTCATCTCCCAATCATTGAGATCATTCTGGATAAGTGAACTAATATATCATACATTTTGAACATAATGACTTAAAAAAATAGTTAATCAGTTATCACTGGTTATTTTATCTCCTCAGTCATATTACTAAAAGACATGCCATTCATGACAAAAATAAATTGGCTGTTTATCTTCTAAAAAAATGCAAATGTGACTCATTCTATCATTTAAAGCCCCATTTCCATCATCTGGGAATTGGGGCACAGTGGTTTATCTTTAGTTTCACAGAGAAATTTTCTCCTGTGGTGAATGCTTTTAATGATTTCTGGCATCTGAGGGTTTATGGTCGGATGTGGGTTGTTTCTTAGCAGGTATTTGGTTCCTCAAGTGGTATATGAGGATGTAATCCCTGACTGACACCATTTCCCATCCTTATACCTAAATCCTTATAGTGAAACCATACGGTTATTTTCTCTTTGTCTTCCCCAACACTAAAATTATTTCAAGCATTTTTAGATGGATGGAGTTTTTGTTCCTGGCTCATTCTAGTGGAAACAGAGGAGTCCTCCGTCTGGGCAGAGTTGGGGCCAAATTGAGCAGGAAGCTCAGCTGCTATGTCAGACCCAGCTGAATCTGGGAGATGGTTATGGTTGCTGGATGCGAACCAAGGTGTTTGTTTGTAACTACCAAATCTTTCATGATCTTTGATACTGCTTGCCTCTGTAACGTCTCAAAGCATTCACGTAGGGAAGGAGGCCCAACTAAGTACAATGGGGAAATTCCACAGGGGGAAAGAAATGGTTTCCATAGCTTAGAATTTTTTCACATGAGCACCCAACAAACAGGAAACAGGTCACTCATAGTTCTGAATGGGAGACTGTTCAATGATAAAGACTTACTTGACTCTCGGGTTGTAAATATAACACTTAAAACTTGTCATTTATTGATCTCTCACCTGGTGACTATTTTATCCTTCTGTAAACAGAACTGAAGTGCTATTAAGTAGTCTTAGTACATCAATGATACATATCCCTATTAATTATGTGGTTAGTGAACTTTCAGTGTGAGATGTCATCTGAGTTTATCAATTAACAAACACGTAGAATTTAAAAAGAAGTCCCCATTTCAATTATTTAAGATTATATACTTTATATCCTTTCACAACACCTAAATTCTTCACTAGTTGGATAAACACATTATCAGATTCACTCTCTAACCAAATTTAACAATTTACTTCCAACCCCGCCACCATTACCTCGCAGACCACATAGTCAAAGAGGTATTCAATTTTGACACTGAGTTACAGACAAGGTAGTTTCCTGATGAGTGAATTATTAATATTCAGGATAAATCAGGTTACCAGGCAACTTTCCACACATGACTTTTTAAAGCAATAGCAAATGTAACTGGAGCTTTCCAGAAATGACATTGTGGTCCAACCTATTACCCATCAACTCTCCCTGGTTTTATGTGTGACAGAACACAGCCATGAAATCTGAATGCCATTTTTGAGGTAGATATTGAAACACCAGTTATTTCTAAGAATAGCAGTGACCATATATTAATAGCCAATTAAGGCATTAGTCTCTGCTCACTGCCTGCTTCTAACTTATTCCTCAGTCAGCCTGGAGAACTGGGTTGTATTTGAATAACAATGGGAGGAAAAGGTCCTGCTGCTATTTTTTTTTTTCTCAGCAGCTGACTCTGGGTGACAAAATGAATTTTTCTCACAAAACCCCAGAATATAAACCTGCCAAATTTCTCCTTTTGTGAAGGTATCTGAATAAGAAATGTGGCTGGTCTATTTCTCATAAGATGGCAATTTTCTAAGAGCAACTGGCTTAAGAAACAAAAAAAGTCAGATTCTCTAATTGATAAATGAAAAAAACGCTTGTTTAAAATACTGCCCTACAATTGGTTCTTTTTACTTTCTCCTCCTTCTATCTTTGAGAATTTTTCTTCTCTTATTGCCTTACTAACACCCATTCACTTCTCACCCTTCTTCAGGTTCCAAAAGAGATTTACCTCATTATCAGGTATTTCACTCTGCTTTGTCCTTACCAATGGAATCATCAGTTAAGGGTTTTATCCGGAGTGACCAACACAGTGCCTGGTTTCATTGTCCCCCTGCTGATGGGAGGAGAAGCCATTTAGTCACCAGATTACAGCTGAGGATAAGCAGGGGTAAGAAGGAGCAAAGATGTCTCCTTCTGTAGCCAGCTGTCATGGACTGCATTGGCTCATGCCCTTCCTGAAAAAGAGACTCAGGAGGTGAAGGGAGGCTGGAAGGAAGAAAAAGTGAGAGAATGAGGAGAGTCGTCATTGCCACCATGTACTGAGGGCCTATTTGAAATCGGGATCTTCCTTCACATTAGCTCATTTAATTCCCACGACAACCCTGCAAAGGATTATCATTCTTTTTTTAATGATGGAACTTGTGAGGCTCAAAGAGTCTAAGCAACTTGTACTGGATTCCCAGTTGGTAAATTGCAGAGCCAGAATTTGAAACCAGACCTGTGTCACCCAATGCTTGATCTGCTTCCCATCCTTCTATGTATGGAGCCCCCACAGAGGCAAGAGGGAGGGCAGATCAAGATCCTGGGGTGCCCCCACTCCCTGCCTTCCTCACCCTAGAGTCTCAGTGATTGAGATTTCCTGTGTCCCCAGTCAAGGTATCAGTGAAATCACTGGGTTCTCAGCTGCTACTTTCCTCAGGGGAGACAAAGCACTTGTCCTCCAAAACTGGGTACCACCACTCTACCTCAAAGGTATTGACATCCATCTATAAAGATGACTTGGTTACTCACTGCCAACCAGACAGTTTTAACAAACATTTCTTTTTTGGTGGGGGAGGGCATGGAAATATGGTTAATAAATCAGAATTGATCCTGCTACAATTTTCAAGCTTCTATTTAATATATGAGATGACTGAGATACAATTACAATAAATATAATTCCAATTAAAATTAAAACAGCTACCATTCATTGAGTATAAACTATGATCCAGAAACTCAAATATCATTTCTAATTACTCCTAACAACATGGTGAAGTAGATATTGTATCTCCACTTTACAGACGAGAAGATAGAGTATCAGGGGAATTAAGGAAATGCCCAAAGTTAAACAACAAGAAAGTAGCTGAGAAGTGATTGGAAATCATGCCTGTGTGCACCCAGACCACACATTTTCCACTTAATCACAGCTGCTCCTTCTCTGTGCTGGCCAGGTTGGAGGGAAGCCTGGCAAATCTGCCTTGAGTATGCATGCCTTCAAGCAATCACATTCACATCGTGATTGAATTGAATAATTTAATCCCTGTTTCATTCTCACACTAGGTTTGATTACAAGCTGTCTTGTCCTCCTTGCTTAATATTAATAAACTTTCAATGGTTTCCCATTCCCCAGAAAATAGATTACAAATACTTTTTTGGAAATGTAACAGGCCTCCACAGTCTGACCTCAGCCTGCTTTTCAGCCTGTTCTTCATCACTAAACCTCTGCTCCAATGGATTGGGTTCGCTTTCTTTATGAAATATACCAGGTGCTTGCTCACTGCCCTGTTTTCACCAAGTTCATTTCACTTGTCTTAAAATCTGCTGCTTACCTTCCTATTGAACCTAGCTCAAATTTCACTTCCCAAATGATCTGGAAAATTCAGACTAAAATACTTGCATTTACCCTCTACTTTAATAGTATTTGTTGGTCCATTTGCCAACTGATGTATACGACTTAAAGACATGTCTACTTCGACACCTTGATACATTACTTAAATCTTAGAATGCTCTCTAACTTTTAAAATTTGATTAGTCTGAGAGGAATCTACTCCTACACGCTTCGTATCACCTGTGCAATGCAAAATATGTTGCGTGGCATAGAGCAGGCACTGAAGATCCTTGTCCTGGTTTCTTTAACAACACTGTAACATGGCACAAGGCACCAAGGTATGTTTCTGGAATAATGTGACAGTATTAACAAGGATAACCCCCTGTTGACCATCTGACCTGGATAAAAGCCAGTTATTTCATTTACTAATGAAAGTGCTTTCATTTAACCTGAAAGAATGAGAATGGAAAAAATGAAGAGAGACAAGATGTAACCCTGAAGAATGAAAATGAAATTTGACTTGGAAATGAGTGATCCTTTCATGTATTTCATTTGTTTATATCGTGTCATTTTCACATCGGTCTATGTATTTTTCAGTGTGTAACTAAAAGGGTCAGGAAGAAGAATGTTAAATTAAAACGACCGCTTTAAACTTTGGTAATTCTGATGAATTCTTTCCTTTGAAAAAATATCTTACCTTCAGGAGCAGAAAGGAGTGACAGGGCACCACGGCAAGATAGTAACTATAAACAAACTGGGCTTTAAGGTTTGTTTCTCACCTGCTTGTGAGTCAGTGGTGGAAAGTGTTTCCAGAGCTGGAGGATGCTCCCCTTGCTTGTCTGGGCCTGTCTTTAATCATGACTCTATGACCTGAAAGCATCTTTCATCTTGGATAAATCATTGAGACAGGGAAAAGAACGAACCCACTGGAGAAAAGGAGGGAAACATAGTCCTTCCCAGAGACTATCACATTCCTTTAGGCCTCTTTCTCTGGAAAATGAGAATAAGAAGCCTCATGGACAAGAATGCTAATAATAATTATTACCTAATGTAACAAATCTTTCATGACAAGGGCCAAAGCTGTTAGATATTAATACCTAAACTCCATGTTTCATTTCAGTACAAATTACTTTCCTGTTCTCTTTGACAAATGCCTCAATTTTCATCTCAAGGTTGCTCTTCGAAGGAACATGTAATTATCTGGTCTTGTTTACAGCAACAAAGGTCAGGTTCTTTAGTAGATATTAATAACCACTTTGCTGAGAGCATTCTTCCAGCTCACCCCACATGCTGAGCTTTGCCCTGATTTCAACCTTGTGAAATTTTCATGGTGCCCGTTCTGTACCCTACCAATGTTTTATGACCGTATATCCATGTTGATAACGGCTTTCAGCCAAATTTCCTTTTATTAAACCAAATAATTATGCATTGGACAGTGCCTTGCTGTCTTAGGGTTAACAGAGTCTGGTGAAGTGATATAGAAAGTTTATCTGATTTATTGGACCTCTCAAGACTCAGAGAACCTGCAAGGGCATGACGAGGAAGTTACAGTGATTCAACAAGATCATGGTGGCAGCATCATTTCTGAGGTCAGGTTCAAACTAGCAAAGTAGAAAATTGATATCATTCTGAATAAAAAAGAGTATAACACCAAAATAATTTTGCCTCAACTACTTGGCCATTTTAGATACAGAGTGGGACTGGGCATTACTTCAATTTTGTATCTCCCTTAATATTTATAAACTTATAATAATCGCTAATTACGTATGTTCTAAACACTGTTCAATCTGTTAACTATTTAAAAAGCATACCAATTCTAGGATGTAGATACTATTGTCCCCATTCTCCAGATGAAAAATGAGACACAGAGTTAAGTAACTGTCCCAGGCCATGCAGCTAACAGGTCACAGAAATGGCATTTGAACTCAGGCAGTCTGACTTCAGATGCGAAGGGCTTAAACACAAGGTGCTTCTGCCTTTCCAGCCTAGTCCATGAGTGCCAGCCCCTAAGACAGAGGACTCCAGCAAGGAGAAAACCTTGGCCAAATTGTACTTCCTTTTAGGCCCAGTTTCCCTAAGTAGGGACAGTTTGTGAATGGTCTGATATCTGTGCTGTGGGAAGTCTGAGAGGTCTGTTTTACACCTACCTTTGAAGGGGTCAGATTAATTCCCTGAGGAAAGGAGGGATCATTTCCCCAAAGCCCTATGAAGTAGAAATTATTATAGCTATTCTTCTTTTACAGATAAACAACTCAGAAGAGTAAACTAAGTTACCTAAGGCCACATAGTTAAGAAGACACAAAATGGGGTAAAAGGCACTTCACTTTATCATTCTTTGTCTAACCCTGGATCCCTTCCATCAAAAGAACACACAACTCAAAAGATACGGGTACTTTATCAGACTCCCATTCAGTCACATTAGTCATTAGTCCAGTCCATCATTATGTCATAAGAATGTGTCTCTCAGGGCAAGGCCACTCAGGTTTGCAGGCTTCCATTCAATCTTGCCATGTTCCAAAAACGGGAGTGATCTCAGCAAATGAAGCTTCAGCCTTTCAGGTGTCTGTTACCACTGAGCTAAGAGACAATGTCATCTCTTGCTCTGAGCCTCTTTTGAGGTGTTAATGTAATATTGGATTTCCCTGACTTCGTAACCCATTTATTTATTCCTTTACCCTCAGCTACTGTTTTTCCATCCTTCATTAAAAACCTTTGCAAGGAACATTAGCATTGTCACTGTGCTGTTTAGATGGCAGCAATAGTAGTCTAGTGAATGCCTCCCCTCAGTCCACTCCCATTCAGATGGAGTAAGGATACATACATACATACATACATACATACATACATACATACATAGTGGGTTACATAGGTGCAGCAGTAGTGGACCACCAGGCAACATAGCTGTATCCACTGGTAACCTCAGTTTTGCCAAATGGGGTGAAGGAATAATCCAACCCGCTTAATCCCATTAGGCCTTTAGAAATTCTGACATAGGTTTAAAAACATAGTGACAGTTTCTTGCTTAGGAATCATCCCTGCTTCCAGCACTTGTTGCAGCCCTGGTCCCAGGACTGCTGCATCAAATACAGGAGAAAAGAGAGAAAGAGGGGTTGCGGAGAAGAAAGAAAACATTATGATCATTATGTCAGCGTACTCCTCCCTTCACAGAAATTACATCATTTTTCCAGCATGCTTCCACATACCCTCTTCCCCAGATCAACCAGAAAAAGATAGGAAATACTAGTGGGGACACTCCTTTAGTCCCCTTCATGTTGGGTGTGAGCACAAACTCATGAAGGCGTGTAAGCCAGCCTCTTGTGCTTTTACCCTTCCCCGTTTTAGACAACTGATGTTTTAATTGCCCATTCCACTTCTCCTATCAAAAAATTATTACTCTGAGGTCTTTTTGTCTATTGTTGAACATTGTTGGCTGCATAGTGTACTCCTTAGTCTAAAGATATAACGGCTGACCAAATCTGAGCAATATCTTCTGTTCTACTTTTGTTGATGTTTGTTGTTTATGGCACTCTGAGTATTTGCATCTTCCACCAGGTAAGGAAAACCCACTCCAGAATCAGTGTCTACTCCTGTCAAGAACCATTTGTAGCCTCCCAGGGCTAACAGTGTCAGTCTCACTCACCAACCGTGTCCAGGGCCTTCCCATCAGGGAATCTGTCCCATAGCCATGTGCAGTCTCTGTCTTGCTTGCTGAGCAACAGAACATTCTTACTGGCATCATGTGCCAGAGAGGGCACGAAAGGAACATGCCTAGATCCAGCCCCTCCCTACACTGCTGCAGGTCCCCCATAGGCACTCATTTCATGGACTCAGGTGGCCACCTCAAGGGAGCACACAGGGATATCTGCTTGTTGATTCCAGTCACCTTCCCACCCTGGAAGGAGGCTCTTCCAATGTGCATCTACACAGCCCACCTTAATGTACCTTTCATATTTCCAGAGGGCCATGCTCCATATGAGCATCCCTTTAAAAGGCCAGGTTTCTACTGCCCTTCTGTGTGACCATGTGTGGCCAGGCCATTGGCCACTGCTCACAAACCGGTAAAAACCCAAACACAGGGGCTTTTACCACGTCCAGTTACTTCAGTGTTAGGAAGGCAGCATGCAATTTAGCTCACTGAGCTGATTCGTTTTTACCTTGTTCAATCAGAGTGCCATCCTTTTAATTAGAATGTTGTCCATTCCCCTTAGAACTGCCATCCATATACCAAGCAACTCTTTGTTGGTCTGTCAAGAGCTATAGGGCACTATCCAAGTGTCCATAGAATCCAGCAGCTCCTCACATGGTTCCAGAATCAGTCCTAGGGGAAAAGAGGTTCCCTGCTCTTGAGTGTCTTTTCTTTGCATTCTCTAGGTAGCATGACTCTGTATAAATCATCTCCATTTTCTATGGAACTCTTCTGTGTACCGCTATCCTCAATAGAGTGTTTCCCTGACATCACCAAGACAGCATGCATACTCCAGATTTCAAGATCATTTTATGTCCTTCATTCACAGGGGTAGCTTCAGTTAAAGTTCTGTTGCAAGGCATTAAATGCCCCTCAGGTGGAAATTATCAAAGTCCAAAGTCCCTGTAGTTATCATTGGGAGGCCCTCAAAGGCTTCTGCCATAAGTCCTAGTAACTGCTCCACAAAGAACTATCAAATGGAGAATTTGTCCCTACGAGCACTTCAGCTTCTATTCTATACTGTGTGGGATTAGGGAGTCTTACTGATTCCCATTTAACATGTTTAATTAATATTGCTTGGAGGGCAGATTTTTATGCCTTCTCTTTTACAATATTAGGTAGAGGGGACATCCCCCAGTCAGATAAAATATCCCATTGCTATTAAAAAGGAGATGTAAATTACTTTACGTACAGCCTGTTTAAACATTCCAACTTTCACTATGCTATGCTATCAGCCCTTACTTTTTTTTTTTTTTTTTTTGAGATGGAGTCTCACTCTGTCACTCAGGCTGGAGTGCAGTGGTGTGATCTTGGCTCACTGCAGGCTCCACCTCCTGGGTTCATGCCATTCTTCTGTCTCAGCCTCCCAGGTAGCTGGGACTACAGGCACCCACCACCACACCCGGCTAATTTTTTGTATTTTTAGTAGAGACGGGGTTTCACCGTGTTAGCCAGGATGGTCTTGATCTCCTAACCTCATGATCTGCCTACCTTGGCCTCCCAAAGTGCTGGGATTACAGGCGTGAGCCACCACGCCTGGCCAACCCTTACATTTTTATGTTCAAGTCCCATGCTATTCTCTTCTCCATGCCTAGACTGTTTTACCTTCTGTTGGGCAAAAGGCTTTGGGTCCTTAGCAGTAGGTTGAGCCAATGGTCCCTGGCCTTTTTGTCAATCTTTACCTGGATTAACCTGTCTCAACATTGCCCCAACCAATTGTTGGTCAGCTTTCTCATTGTAATCTTTACCTTCTGACTTTTAAAATTTAATACAGCAAACCTGTTTGGAACCCCTCACTTTTGGGGGACCAGCGGAGGCTCCCTTAGGTTCACCCAACCTTCAATAGTGTTGTGTTAAGACCTTTGATTTAACCATATCAATTTACATTTTATTCATCCTATTTCTTAATAATCATCTAAAGATTTCCACCCTGGAAAAAGTCTCATGACTCTCCCCTTTCCTTTTGTTCTTTGTTCATCTCATTTCTTAACCATTTTAAAATTTCCACCTTCCTGAGATGAACTCTTTGACTTTCCCCTCTGCCTTTCTCCATTCTCTTGTTAATTAACCAACTGTTTTTATTAGCATCTGTAAGACTCATGTGGGAAGGAAGATAGCAAATTTGACAAGGCTTCTCTGACCACAGCTCAATTTTGCAGCAGTATCATTACATGAGGTGTTCATGCAAAAGGGGCACCCCTGACCACAACATTTACCATGACCTGGGTAATGGGCATAAACAGCAGGTGACTATCCTGATTGTCATAAAGCCAAATGGCTTTATGTGGTCCAGGAACTGCTTCTATGGCATTGTATTAGGTCATTCTTCCACCATCTGAGGAATACCTGAGACTGGGTAGCTCACAAGAAAAGAGGTTTAATTGGCTCACACTTCAGCAGGCTGCACAGGAAGCATAGTGGTATCTGCTTCTGGGGAGGCCTCAGGAAGCTTCCAATCATGACACAAGGCAAAGGGTGAGCAGGCACTTCATATGATGAAAGCAGGAGCAAGAGAGAGAGAAAGGGTGGGGAGTGGTGCCACACAATTATAAACGACGAGATCTCATGTGAACTCAGGGCAAGAGCTCATTTATCACCAAGGAGATGGCCCAAGCCATTCATGAGGGATCCACCATGAGGACATGACAAACACCTCCTATTAGGCTCCACCTCCAACACTGGGGTTTACATCTCAATGAGATTTGGAGGGGACATCCAAACTATACCAGTCATTATGATCTTCAGTACAAAGACCAGGACACACAGAATGAGAGATTCAACCTACTTGAGCTTAGATTTCCCCTCCTCTTCCCCCTCCCTTCTCCCTCCCCTTCCCTCTCTCTCCCTTTTTGAGATGGAATCTAGCTCTGTTGCTCAGGCTGGAGTGCAGTGGTGTAATACTGACTCACTGCAACCTCTGCCTCCTGGGTTCAAGTGATTCTCCTGCCTCAGCCTCCCAAGTAGCTGGGATTACGTAGGCACATACCACCACGCCCAACTAATTTTCGTATTTTTAGTAGAGACAGGGTTTCACCATGTTGGCCAGGATGGTCTCGATCTCCTAACCTCATGATCTGCCCATCTCGGACTCCCAAAGTGCTGGGATTACAGGTGTAAGCCACCATGCCCAGCCGAACTTAGATTTTTATTATTAGAATTGGGTCAGAACCATGAAAAGCATGTAGAGCAAGGGTAATCTGAAGCAAAAGACTACTTTAGGATAGACAATATATTAAACTCTATATTTAATTTGTACTTAACATTATACACTTAACATTTCTTCCTCACTGCTGTGAATTATTTGTGTGTGTGTGTCATTCTATGCTACAAGTGTCCAACTAGTTTGTAAACTACTTGATGACATGAACTGTGTTATTTCTCTGCTATTACATTTATTGCATTGCCTTTTTGCCCAGAGTAAGCATGCAATGAATATGTTTAATCGAATAATTTGAGTGAGGCCCTTCTTAATTTTTTAAAATAAATCCAGTAGAATTATAAAGCTCGGCATGATGGATACCTATTAGGCTTTTATGATGGTCAAACAATATAATGCGTATAAATGCTACTGCTTATTATTAATCCCATAAACGTGTAAATTCAAGTTACTTCGAACTTAAGATTGTAGAAATTTCAAACACCAGCCATAAATCTGAAGCTCCATTCCTTGACAACTCTTTGGCCTTCAGGACCTGTTGAGACTCTTAACAACAATATACCATGGGTTTGAGATTTGATAGGGCTTCTCCATACCAGTTTGAAAACCTGAGTCACCTAGTGCTACAGCTAGCCCATTGCAAGCCATTTTGGTCTGTTTCTTCCCTTCATTCATTCTTTTGTTCTCCTTTGTGCATATCTGGCCTTCCCACCTGGATTTCACGACTCTCTGGGCCCAAAGACCATGAACTGTCATCACTGTATTGCTCTGTTTCAGTTATCTATCGCTGTGTAACAATTTTATCCCCAAATTTAGTGGCTTCAGACAAAAATCATTTGTCTCTGTAAGTCAGGAATTTGGGAAGGGCTTGGTGGAGCAGCTCTGGCTTACAGTCTAAGATGTGGCTGTAGTCAGATGGTGGCTGGAGCTGAGACAATGGGAATGAGGACTGGAGTAGCTGAGGTCTGGCTTGGTATCTATCAACAATTTTCATGTAGTCTCAGGGCTGCTCTTGAATCGTCTCTCCACATGGGTTAGTTTGGGCTTCGTTTCAGCATGGTAGCCTTAGGGCAGTAAAACTGCTTATACAGCAGCTCAAAGTTTCAAGAGAGAATTCCAGTGAGCAAGGGAGAAGCTGTATGGCCTATGATAACCTAGCCTCCAAAATGTTACTGTATTACTTTCACCATACTCTGTTGGTCACAAAAGTCACAAAAGCCCACCCAATTTCAAAAAGGAGGAAATACAGATCACACCTCTCGATGGTAGTGTTAAAGGTACATTTTAACAAGTACATGTGGGATGGGAGTCAGTCTGGAAAATACCATCTACCACACCATCAGACTTTTTGACATGATGCTTTGCAAAAGGCAGGTGCTCAGTAAATGTTTGTCAAATGAATACAATAAAAGCAATTTGCCTAAAAATGTTGTATAAGTAGAAAGACCAACCCAACAAATTTCAAAACTAGTTAAAAAGTAATAGTAGTTTTAAAAGAATTTACTATAGTCTCTGGTCTATCTCCTACTCTATAAAACAGGTACTCATGCAATTTTAAAAACATTAGGAGAAATATGTCACTAATTGTGATCTGCCTATTAACAGTTTTCTCTCTAGGCTGGCTCTCAATAATGTCGTTTGCATTATTTGTGTAGGAGTCTGTGTCCTTTTCTGCTTGCTCTATTTGTTGTAGATGTTGAGAATAAGCTTATCTCTATCCTTAAGCCTGCCCAACATCTCCAAACGTGTTCCAAAGTCTCACAGACCATGCTAATAGACAGCTCACATGTGTTAATTCATCAGTTCTGGAAATAAGGAGAGTCAAATACTTCTACAGAGATAGAAAAGTGACTTATCACCCCAGGGCAGTTCCATTTTTGGATAGAGATAGACAGCAATGGTGTTTATCCAACTAGTTGGAAGAAAGCACTCAAAGATATATCTTTAAGTAAAACAGATCAAATCACTGGATTTGTTTTTGTTTTTGCTTTTTTTCAACAGAAGAGTCTTAGAGATTCTCAGCAAACAATCTCAGTTAAGGAAGAGGAAATGAAGTTATTTATATGACTGAATTTGCATAGCAGGTTAGTACTATTCTGTTTAATGTTGTCTGCAAGTTCTTCTAATGAGCACAACAATTAGGGCAAAAAAAAAATACTTGAAAAATATCAGGGAAAGGCTGGGTGTGGTGGTTCATGCATGTAATCCCAGTGCTTTGGGAGGTCAAGGTGGGAGGACCACTTGAGGCCAGGAGGTCGAGGCTGCAGTAAGCTATGATCATGCCACTGCACTCCAGCCTGGGCAACAGAGTGAGATTCTGTCTCAAAAAAAAAAAAAAAAAAAAAATCAAGAAAGAAAGTTGAAAACTGTGTCAAATTTTCTTCAACTAGATTTCTTTCAACTAGATCAAGATGTTTAGACATCCCAGGTCTTTAGACAAACTCAACCAATTGTCAACCAGAAAATGTTTAAATTCACCTATAGCCTGGAAGCCCCCCGGGTTTGAGTTGTTCCACTTTTCTGGACCAAACCAATGTATTTCTTAAGAGTATTTGGTTGATGTCTCATGCCTCTCTAAAATGTATAAAACAAAGCTGGGCCCTGAGCACCGTGGGCACATGTTCTCAGGACCCCCTAAGGGCTGTGTCACAGGCCACGCTCACTTATATTTGACTCAAAATAAATCTCCAATATTTTAGAGTTCAACTCTTTTTGTCAACGTCCAGAATGGCTGAACTTTTTAGCAATAAAAGATTTAACATTCAAAAGTGACCACAAAGTTCTGCATGTAGAAACCTACCACAAATTTGAACTTCAAAGACTGTGAGGCTATGGGCATGGACAGATCACTTAACTAGAGGGTGAGCCTACTCAAACATCAGGTACCTGCAACTCAACAGACTTTTTAGTATTATTAATTTTACATATGGATGTTAGGCATTTTATAAGGATAGATAAATCAGCTATTATGATTGCATTCAGCAGTAAGTAGCAGAAAACCTTTATAACCATGGATTAGTTAAGTAAATGATTATTTTTGTTCACATAACAAGAAGTTTGGAGATAACAGCTCAGTGCCAGTGTAGTAGCTTAAGGATTCTGCCAGGGAATCTTCTTTCTTCTCTCGTCTATCTCCAATACCCTTGAGAAGTAGATTTTCCCTATAGTCACATGATAGCTACTGCATCTCAGATTGTAATTGCATTCCAAGCAGGTAAAAGAAAAAAGAGCGAGGAGTGAACAGCGAAGGCATATGCTGTTGAAATTTATTTCTGTTTAAATCAGGAAATCAATATTTTTCTTATTTTTATTTTTTATTTTTATTTTTTATTTTTTATTTATTTATTTTTTTTTGAACCCAGGCTGGAGTACAGTGGCCGGATCTCAGCTCACTGCAAGCTCCGCCTTCCGGGTTTACGCCATTCTCCTGCCTCAGCCTCCCGAGTAGCTGGGACTACAGGCGCCCGCCACCTCACCCGGCTAGTTTTTTGTATTTTTTTTTTAGTAGAGACGGGGTTTCACTGTGTTAGCCAGGATGGTCTCGATCTCCGGACCTCGTGATCCACCCGTCTCGGCCTCCCAAAGTGCTGGGATTACAGGCTTGAGCCACCGCGCCCGGCCAATATTTTTCTTAAAAGCCATATCATAGATTTCATCTTTCATCCCATTGGTGAGTATTTTATCATATAACCACTGCTCTCTATAAAGTACCTTAAAAAATCATTTTTTAAAAAACCTGGGTACATTGCTGCCACCAAAAATATTGCTATGCAGTAGAGTTTCATTCTAGTCTGATGGAAGATTGTGACTGTTCAGACCTTTCTTCAATATTCACAGCAACTCTCATGTGTTCATTATATCCATGAGACACTTGAGAGTTTGCAAAGCACCTCCATCCACATCCTCTCACCTGATCCTAATTAGATATTCTCACTTGAGTCTACATTTTTTGTTGTGTCATTGATCAGAACCCTTCTAAAAATGTGTGTTTCTATACTTACAAAGATACGGTTTTCATTGTGGTTCCCTGGTAATTCTGAAGTAGATTTTTAGGACATCTTTCTAGTTAGTGCTTCCATGAGTTCAAATGATTAGCTTGCAATTATTTACAAGGTGCCCCACTAGTTGGCGCTGTGCTAGGCACCATACTGAGATCTTGAAAAGAAAAGGAATACAAGACAGCATTTCTGACCACCACCGCCGCCCCTCCCCCACCCCCATTCTTCTTTTGTCACTTCACCACTCATGGATGTGAGGACTAAGCTCTGATTATTTTATCTTGCCCAAATTCCTATCCAAAGGTCTGAGGTGTCATGTCCTAGAAACCATAAATTCTCATCCGATGGGTTTTACTTAACCTTATATGTTGTGACTTACTTTCCAAACTGACCCTGGCATAACATTATGTGACAAGAAAATAAAAATATTTTACCCCAAAAACATGTTTCTTGGCCATATTTTGAAAGGACCCTGCAAAGCTGTCCTTGGTAGGGGAAAAATTACATCTGTAAATAATCTTGGGGGTTCTGATGGCAAGATGGCCAAATAGGAACGGCTTTGGTCTGTAGCTCCCAGCGAGACTGATGCAGAAGGTGGGTGATTTTTGCATTTCCAACTGAGATACCTGGTTTATCTCACTGGGACTGGTTGGACAGTGGGTGCAGCCCACAGAGGGTGAGCCAAAGCAGGGTGGGGTGTTGCCTTACCTGGAAAACACAAGTGGTAGAGGGATTCCCCTCCCCCAGCCAAGGGAAGCCATGAGAGACTGTACTGGGAGGAATGGTGTACTCTGGCCCAGATACTGTGCTTTTCCCACGGTCTTCGCAGCCAGCAGATCAGGAGATTCCTTCTGGTTCCTACGCCACCAGGGCTCTGGGTTTCGAGCACAAAACTGGGTAGCCATTTGGGCAGACACAGAACTAGCTGCAGGAGGTTATTTTTTTTCATGTCCCAGTGGCACCTGGAACGCCAGTGAGACAGAATCCTTCACTGCCCTGGAAAGGGGACTGAAACCAGGGAGCCAAGTGGTTTGGCTCAGCGGATCCCATTCCCACAGAGCCCAGCAGGCTAAGATCCACTGGCTTGAAACTCTTGCTGCTAGCATAGCAGTCTGAGGTCAACTTGGGATGCTCAAGATTGGTGGAGGGAGGGGTGTCCACCATTGCTGAGGCTTGAGCAGGCAGTTTTACCCTCACAGTGTAAACAAAGCCACCAGGAAGTTCGAACTGGGAGATGCCTACCACAGCTCAGCAAGGCTACTGCAGCCAGACTGTGTCTCTAGATTCTTCCTCTCTGGGCAGGACATCTCTAAAAAAACAGGCAGCAGCCCCATTCGGGACTTATAGATAAAACCCCCATCTCCCTGGGACAGAGCACCTGAGGGAAGAGGCAGCTGTGAGTGCAACTTCAGCAGACTTAAACGACCCTGCCTGACAGCTCCGAAGAGAGCAACAGATCTCCCAGCACAGTATTGGAGCTCTGATAATGGAGAGACTGCCTCCTCAAGTAGGTCCCTGACCCCCATGTATCTTGACTTAGAGAAACCTCCCAGTAGAGGCCAACAGACACCTCATACAGGAGAGCTCTGGCTGGCTTCTGGCAGGTGCCCCTTTGGGACTAACCTTCCTGAGGAAGGAACAGGCAGCAATCTTTGCTGTTCTGCAGCCTCCGCTGGTGATACCCAGGAAAACAGGGTCTGGAGTGGACCTCCAGCAAACCAGCAGACCTGCAGCACGGGGGCTTCACTGTTATAAGGAAAACTAATAAACAAAAGGAATAGTATCAACATCAACAAAAAGGACATCTGCTCAGAGACCCCATCTTAAGGTCACCAACATCAAACAGCAAAGGTAGATAAATCCATGAAGATGGGGAGAAACCATAGAAAAAAGGCTGAAAATTCCAAAAACCAGAATACCTCTTCTCCTCTGAAGGATCACAACTCCTCACCAGCAAGAGAATAAAACTGGATGGAGAATGAGTTTGAGAAATTAACAGAAGTAGGCTTCAGAAGGTGGGTAATAACAAACTCCTCCAAGCTAAAGGAGCATGTTCTAACGCAATGCAAGGAAGCTAAGAACCTTAAAAAAGGTTAGATGAATTGCTAACTAGAATAACCAGTTTAGAAAAGAACATAAATGACCTGATGGAGCTGAAAAACACAGCATGAGAACTTTATGAAGCATACACAAGTGTCAATAGCCAAATTGATCAAGTGGAAAAAAGGATATCAGAGATTGAATTTCAACTCAGTGAAATAAAGTAAGAAGACAAGATTAGAGAAAAAAGAGTGAAAAGAAATGATCAAAGCCTCCAAGAAATACAGGACTATACGAAAAGACCAAATCTACATTTAATTAGTGTGCCTGAAAGTGACGGGAAGAATGGAACCAACTTGGAAAACACTCTTCTGGATAATATCCAGGAGAACTTCCCCAACCTAGCAAGACAGGCCAACATTCAAATTCAGGAAATACAGAGAACACCACAAAGATACGCCTCGAGAAGAGCAACCCCAACACACATAATCTCAGATTCTCCAAGGTTGAAATGAAGGAAAAAATGTTAAAAGGAGCCAGAGAGAAGGGTCAGGTTACCCACAAAGAGAAGCCCATCAAACCAACAATGGACCTCTCAGCAGAAACCCTACAAGCCAGAACAGAGTGGGGGCCAATATTCAACATTCTTAAAGAAAATAATTTTCAACCTAGAATTTCATATCTAGCCAAACAGTTTCATAAGTAAAGGAGAAATAAAATCCTTTATAGATAAGCAAATGCTGAGAGATTATGTCACCACCAGGCCTGACTTACAAGAGCTCCTGAAGGAAGCACTAAACATGGAAAGGAACAACTGGTACCAGCCACTGCAAAAACATACCAAATTGAAAAGAACATTGACACTATGAAGAAACTGCATCAACTAACGGGCAAAATAACCAGCTAGCATCATAATGACAGGATCAAATTCACACATAACAATATTAACCTTAAATGTGAATGGGCTAAATGCCCCCAATTAAAAGACACAGAGTGGCAAATTGGACAAAGACTCAAGGCCCATCGGTGTGCCATATTCAGGAAACCCATCTCATGCGCAGAGACACACATAGGCTCAAAATAAAGGGATAGAGGAATATTTACCAAGCAAATGGAAAACAACAAAAAAGCAGAGGTTGCAATCCTAGTCTCTGATAAAACAGACTTTACATGAACAAAGATCAAAAGAGGCAAAAAAGAGTATTACATAATGGTAAAGGGATCAATGCAACAAGAAGAGGTAACTCTCCTAAGCATATATGCACCCAATACAGAAGCACCCAGATTCATAAAGCAAGTTCTTAGAGACCTACAAAGAGACTAAGACCTCCACACAATGTTAGTGGGAGACTTTAACACCCCACTGTCAATATTAGACAGATCAGCAAGTCACAAAATTAACAAGGATATCCAGGACTTGACTTCAACTCTGGACCAAGCGGACCTAATAAACGTCTACAGAACTCTCCACCCCAAATCAACAGAATATACATTCTTCTCAGCACTGCATCAAACTTATTCTAAAATTGACAATATAATTGGAAGTAAAACACTCCTCAGCAAAAGCAAAAGAACGGAAATCATAACAGTCTCTCAGACCACACTGCAATCAAATTAGAACTCAGAACTAAGAAACTCACTCAAAACCACACAACTGCATGGAAACTGAACAATCTGTTCTTGAATGACTAGTGGGTAAATAATGAAATTAAGGCATAAATAAAATGTTCTTTGAAACCAATGAGAACAAAGACACAATGTACCAGAATTTCTGGGACACATTTAAAGCAGTGTGTAGAGGGAAATTTGTAGCACTAAATGCCCACAAGAGAAGGCAGGAAAGATCTAAAATCAGCACCCTAACATCACAATTAAAAGAACTAGAGAAACAAGAGCAACCAAATTCAAAAGCTAGCAGAAAACAAGAAATAACTAAGATCAGAACAGAACTGAAGGAGATAGAGACATGAAAAACTCTTCAAAAATCAATGAATCCAGGAGCTAGTTTTTTTTTAAAGATCAACAAAATAGATAGACTGCTAGCCAGACTACTAAAGAAGAAAAGAGAGAAGAATCAAATAGATGCCATAAAAAATGATAAAGGGGCTATCACCACTGATCCTACAGAAACGCAAACAACTATCAGAGAATACTATAAATACCTCTGTGCAAATAAACAAGAAAATCCACAAGAATTGGATAAATTCCTGGACACATACACCCTCCCAAGACTAAACCAAGAAGAAGTCAAATCCTAGACTAGATCAATAACAAGTTCTGAAATTGAGGCAGCAATTAATAGCCTACCAACCAAAACCAGACAGATTCACAGCCGAATTCTACCAGAGGTACAAAGAGGAGCTGGTACCATTCCTTCTGAAACTATTCCAAACAATAGAAAAAGAGGGAATCCTCCCTAACTCATTTTACAAGGCCAACATTACCCTGATACCTAAACCTGGCAGAGAAACAACAAAAAAAGAAAATTTCAGACCAATATCCCTGTTGAACATTGATGCAAAAATCCTCAATAAAATACTGGCAAACCAAATCCAGCAGCACATCAAAAAGCTTATCCACCACAATCAAGTCAGCTTCATCCCTGGCATGCAAGGCTGGTTCAACCTACACACATCAACAAACGTTATCCATCACATAAACAGAACTAATGTCAAAAACCACATGATTTTCTCAATAGATGCAGAAAAGACCTTTGACAAAATTCAACAGCACTTCATGCTAAAAACTTTCAATCAACTAGATATTGATGGATGTATCTCAAAATAATAAGAACTATGACAAACCCACAGCCAATATCATACTGAATGGGCAAAAATGGGAAGCATTCCCTTTGAAAACTGGCACAAGACAAGGATGCCCTCTCTCACCACTCCTATTCAACATAGTATGGAAGTTCTGGCCAGGGCAATCAAACAAGAGAAAGAAATAAAGGGTACTCAATTAAGAAAAGAGGAAGCCAAATTGTCTCTATTTGCAGATGACATGATTGTATATTTAGAAAACCCTGTAGTCTCAGCCCCAAATCTCCTTAAGCTGATAAGCAACTTCAGCAAAGTCTCAGGATATAAAATCAATGTGGGAAAATCACAAGCATTCCTATACACCAATAACAGACAAACAGGAAGCCAAATCATGAGTGAACTCCCTTTCACAATTGCTACAAAGAGAATAAAATACCTAGGAATACAACTTGCAAGGGATATGAAAGACCTCTTCAAGGAGAACTACAAACCACTGCTTAAGGAAATAAGAGAGGACACAAACAAATGGAAAAACATTCTGTGCTCATGGATAGGAAGAATCAATATTGTGAAAATGGCCATGCTGCCCACAGTTATTTATAGATTCAATGCTATCCCCATCAAGCTACCACTGACTTTCTTCACAGAATTGGAAAAACTACTTTTTTTTTCATATGGAAGTTTCATATGGAACCAAAAAAGAGGCAAGACAATCCTAAGCAAAAAGAACAAAGCTGGAGACATCACGCTACCTGATTTCCAACTATACTACAAGGCTATAGTAACAAAAACAGTATGGTAGTGGCACCGAAACAGATATATAGACCAATGGAACAGAGAAGAGGCCTCAGAAATAAGACCACACATCTACAACCATCTGATCTTTGACAAATCTGACAAAAACAAGCAATGGGGAAAGGATTCCCTATCTAATAAATGGTGTTGGGGAAACTGGCTAGCCATATGCAGAAAGCTGAAACTGGACCCCTTCCTTATGCCTTATACAAAAATTAACTGAAGATGGATGAAAGACTTAAACATAAGACCTAAAACCATAAAAACCCCAGAAGAAAACCTAAGCAATACTATTCAAGACATAGGCATGGGCAAAGACTTCATGACTAAAACACCAAAAGCAATGGCAACAAAAGCCAAAATCGGCAAATGGGATCCAATTAAACTAAAGAGCTTCTGTACAGCAAAAGAAACTATCATCAGAGTGAACAGGCAACCTACAGAATGGGAGAAAATTTTTGCAATCTATTCATCTGACAAAGGGCTAATATCCAGAATCTACAAAGGATTTAAACAAATGTACAAGAAAAAAAAACCCCATCAAAAAGTGGGTGAAGGATATGAACAGACACATCTCAAAAGAAGACATTTATATGGCCAAGAAACACAGGGAAAAAAGCTCATCAGCACTGGTCATTAGAGAAAGGCAACTCAAAACCACAATGAGATGCCATCTCATGCCAGTTAGAATGGTGATTATTAAAACATCAGGAAATAACAGATGCCGGAGAGGAAGTGGAGAAATAGGAATACTTTTACACTGTTGGTGGGAGCGTAAATTAGTTCAACCATTGTGGAAGACAGTGTGGCTATTCCTCAAGGATCTAGAACCAGAGAAATACCATTTGACCCAGCAATCTCATTACTGGGTAAATACGCAAATGATTATAAATCATTCTACTATAAAGACACATGCACATGTATGTTTATTTCAGCAGCACTGTTGACAATAGCAAAGGATTAGAATCAACTCAAATGCCCATCATTGATAGACTGCAGAAAGGAAATGTGGCACATATATACCATGGAATACTACACAGCCATAAAAAAGGATGAATTCATGTCCTTTGCAGGGACATGGATGAAACTGGAAGCCATCATTCTCAGTAAACTAACACGGGAACAGAAAACCAAACACCGCATGTTCTCACTCATAAGTGGGAGTTGAACAATGAGAACACATGGACACAGGGGTTGGGGGCATCATACAATGAGGACTGTCGGGGGGTCGGGAGCTGGGGGAGGGATATCATTAGGAGAAATACCTAATGTAGATGACAGGTTGATGGGTGCAGCAAACCACCATGGCACGTGTATACCTATGTAACAAACCTGCATGTTCTGCACATGTATCCCAGAACTTAAAGTATAATAAAAAATTAAAAGGGATGGAGGGAGCAAATCTGTCCCTTTTTCCCTCTGCCATATGAGGATGCAGCAAGAAGGCACCATCTTGGAATGAGACAGCCAACCTTCACCAGACACTAAATCTGCTGGCATCTGGATCTTGGACTTCCCAGCCTTCAGAATTATGAGGAATAAATTTCTACTATTTATAAAGTATTCAGTCCAAGGGATATTGTTATAGAAGCCTGAATGGACAAGACAGATATGTAGTACCTAATGTGTAAATAATAAAATCTGCAATACAAGAAAAGAAAAGAATCTCTATTAACATAGCTAGATTTTTTTCTCCCTGAAGAGATTAAGAGTCTAGTATATTTTAAAGGTCTGAATAGGAAACTCTGGTCATGTATAAGACTATTAGACTTCAAAAGAACCTTAGTCTCCACAATTTTTTATCTTAACTTGAACATTTCCTTTCTATCAATCCCAGGTCTTTAGATAAACTCATCCAATTATAAATCCAAAATTGTTTAAACTTACCTATTGCCTGGAAGCCCCACCCCCACTCCCCATCACCATACTTTGAGTTGTCCCACCTTCCTGGATCAAACTAATGCATTTCTTAAATGTTTCATGCCTCCCTAAAATGTATAAAACCAAGCTGCACCCCAGCTGCCTTGGGCACATGTTCTCAGGACCTCCTGAGAGGCTTGTGTCATGGGACCATAGTCACTCATTTGGCTCAGAATAAATCTCTTCAAATATTTTACAGATTTTGACGCTTTTTGTCAATGGTGTCTCCGCCTTTACTGCCTTGCTTCTTTTTCCATCCCCTTTACAACAAAGGGAGATAAGAGCATGGGGAATCATGGAAGTAATGTGAATTCTAGATATAACTCACCACTGCATTACTGTGGGCATGAACTTGGTAAAATCACACAGAAAATTCCTAGGTCTGTGTACTAATTATCTATCATTGCCTAACACAAATACCCCAAAACTTAGTGGCTTAAAACAACAAACATTTATTATCTCACAGTTTCTATGGGTCAAGAATCAGAGTGAAACTTTGCTGGGTGTCTCTGTCTCAAGGTCTTTCTGTAGGCTACAGTCAGGTTATTATCCAGGGATGTAGTCTCATCTGAAGACTTGACTAAGGGAAGATCTGTTTCCAAACTCCCTAATGTTGTTGATGCAAAATTCAGTTCCTTGTGATATGTTGGTCTAAGGGTCTCAGTTCTTTGTTGGCTCCCCTCACTCAGTTCCCTGCCTGGTGGCCCTCTCCATGGAGCCACTCACAATATGGGAGATTGCTTCCCCCAGAACAAAGGCTCTGCAGGAAACAGCCAGAGTGACCAAAATAAATCACAATCTATCTCTAATTTAATCTTGCATATAGTATCCATCATGTTTGTCATGTTTTATTTGTTATAAGGCAGTCACTACATCTAGCTTACACTCAAGGGGAAGAAATTTTACAAAAGTATGAATACCAGGAGGCAAGGATGATGGGGGTGGTGGCACATGTTAGAAATTGGTCCCTTTGGTTTTGATCTCCTTTATATAAGAATCCTACTGGCTTTGAAGCCCATAATTTTATGGTTCTAAGAACATACTTCAAGTCAGCCCCTGGACTGTGCTGTGAGTGTCATGAAGTCAGGGGGTTTTTATTTGTTTGTTGTTTGTTTTTTACCCCTACATCCTCAGCACCACCACAGGGCCTGGCCTATAGTGAGTGTTTATGTGTTTCATTCATTCAACATTTATTGATCATGTGTCACGCCTTGTACTAGATGCTAGAGATGTAGTTATGAGCAAGATAGATGTTAAGTTCCCAATATCATGGAACTTACATTCCAGGAGGGGAAGACAGACAATAAACAAGTAACCCAGTAAATCAATAAGATACCATCACAGAGAAAGAGATAAATAATGTGTCAAATTTGAAACAAATTATAAACATCATTTAAATGATGTTACCCTATGATGAGCTATATCTACATCAGTAAGAAAAAAATTGAACATCCCAAAAAATCTGTTTGCAATAAAACTCTAAGAGAAAAAATATGGGTTAAATATCACTAGTTATCTAAGATCTGAAGATTAAAACACAACTTCTTAATTATTCTCTTTAAATTGCTGTTGTTGTTTTTGGCAATAAGAGTCAATGTTTTCCAAGGAAACTGAGCTTTCTCACAGACTCTGGGAGGAAGTGCATGTTGGTTTTACTTTTGTGGAGGGCTCCATGACAAGATATGTCCAAACCCTAAAATGAATGCATTTTGAGGGTTTTTTTTTAAATCAGTAAAATTAAAAGCTAAGAGTATAGGCTGTGGGATCAGCCCAGCTGGGGAGATGAGGGTGCAGGGCAGGTCAGCCCGGGCTTCCTAGCGGGGAATAATTTCTGATCTGAGTAGAAGTTAACATGGCCATGTGGGGTCTAGGATGGGAAGTGCTTACAGACAAAGGTGAAAAAGTAGTTTCATTCAGGACACAGAATCAGGTGTTGCAAGGTGCAGAGTGTAAGAAATGTGAGAAAGTATGAGATTTAGCTAGAGGGAGGAGTCCGGATGAGTCCCAGATTTCTCTCTTGGGCAGCTAGTGGATGACAAAGTCATCACCAAGAGAGTAAAACCGGAAAAATTCCTGCATTGCATAGGAAAATCAGGGGTTTCCAAGCCCTATTGATGATGGTCCACCTAGGTGAAGTAAAATAGCTGGAGACCCATCTCTCCTACCTATTCCTGTATAGTTTGTTTCTTCAATTAGAGCCTCAGAGATTTGCAAAGTCCTGATAACTTTCATTTTTTAAAGTATATTTAAAAGTGAGTTAATGCCAAAATGGGGCTATGAAAATGTTGTTGGTACTTTTTAGATGTTACCATTTAACGAATTAAAACTGGCCAGGTGGGGTGGCTCACACCTGTAATCCCAGCACTTTGGGAGGCTGAGGTGGGCGGATCACCTGAGGTTGGGAGTTCAAGACCAGCCTGACCAACATGGAGAAACCCCATCTCTACTAAAAATACAAAAGTAGCCGGGCGTGGTGGCGCGTGCCTGTAATCCCAGCTACTTGGGAGGCTGAGGCAGAAGAATCGCTTGAACTCAGGAGGCGGAAATTGCAGTGAGCTGAGATCATGCCATTGCACTCCAGCCTGGGCAACAAGAACGAAACTCCATGACAAAAAAAAAAAAAAATTTAAAACTTTCAGAGTGCACACATGTGTGCACAAACATTGCGGTGGCTGTGTATAACCTCATTTGAAGGCAACATCAAGGTCTAAACCTGAGGTCACTCATGACTGTGAGGCCCCAGTAAATGGCCTCTCTGCCTGTCTCCTCCATCAGGATCCAGGTTCTGTTCTCAAGGACAAGGGTGCCTTCATTTCCATTTCACAGAATAGTGTTTCTCTGATATAATTAAGTCCAGAGCAGCAGTTCCTTTTTGGTCTTCCTCCCCCTCCCATACATACTCAGAGATACTCAATTGTCATCAGGTAAAAAGATATATCTGATGTCTTTTAAAGGAATAATATTTAGAGTAGATGCCTAGTGGCCAAAGTCTGTCATCTTTACTGTATCTTTTCCCTGTGACAGCAATCTTTTAGGGTACACAAATTGCATTCCTTGAAGACTTTTGTAGATGACCTTGAAGAAAATATTTCTGTTCATTTGTTTGTTTATTTTTAATTGGTTTTAATCTAACTACACCTGTAGTTATCTTTGTGGGAAGTTTTAGAATTAAACATGTATTTATCTTAATAGTGCTGTGGTTTGAATGTGTCCCTGAAATTAATATGTTGAAATGTAATTGCCAAAGTGATAGTATTAAGAGGTGAGGCCTTTAAGAGGTGATTAAGTCATGAGGGTAGAGCCTTCATGAATGGGATTAGAGCCCTATGAAAAGGGCTGGATGGAGGGAGTGGGTTTGCTCTCTTGCCCTTCTGTCACATGAAAACACAGCATTCTTCCCTCCATAGGATGCAGCAACAAGGTGCTATCTTGGAAGCAGAGAGCAGTTCTAACCGGACATTCAACTTGCTGGTGCTCTGATCTTGGACTTCCCAGCCTCCAGAACTGTGGGAAATGTCTATTATTTATAAATTATCCAGTCTGTAGTATTTCATTAAAGGAGAACAAAAGAATTAAGACAAATAGTAATAGAAGTTCTCAGGTTTTCTATTTATTTTTGTGTTGTTTCAGTTTTGGTAAGTTGTATGTTTATACAAATATGTCCATTTCATCTAAATTTTCAACTTTTTTGCATAATAATTTTATAATATCCTTATTACCTTTTAATCAACTGCCAGTTTTATAGCAATATTTGATTTTTCCTTCTTGGTGTCAATACTTGTACTATTGCTCATTTTCCTTACCAAAGAAACTTCTTTCCTTACTGTCATTTCTAGTATACATTTATTTTCAATTTATTTAATTTGCCCTTATCCTACTTTCTTCAAATTTATATTGCTATTCTTTTTTGTAATTACTTAAGATGGATAGTTAGCTCACTTCTTGTGGGGCTTTTTTAAAAAAATAAGTGCATTTTAGGCTATGTAGTTTTCATGAATTACTGCTTTAACTGCATTCCACAAATTTTAGTATGTAGCCAGGCATGATGGCATGCACCTGTAATCTCAGCTACTCCTCTGGAGTAAAGAGGCTGAAGTGGGAGGATTGCTAGAGCCCAGGAATTTGAGGCTGCAGTAAGTTATGATCGTGCTACTGCACTCCAGCTTGGGTGGCACAGTAAGACTCCACCTCCAAAATAAACAAACAAATAAATTTACTATGTAATTTTGTCATTTGGTTGAAAATACTTTCTAATTTTTTATTATAACTTATTATTTAACCAATAGGCTATTGATAAACTTAATTTCTAAACACATACAGATTTTATACTTTTTTTTTTTTTTTTTTGAGACGGAGTCTCGCTCTGTCGCCCAGGCTGGAGGGCAGTGACGAGATCTCGGCTCACTGCAAGCTCCACCTCCCGGGTTCATGTCATTCTCCTGCCTCAGCCTCCTGAGTAGCTGGGACTACAGGTGCCTGCCACCACAGATTTTATACTTCTTTTGTTGTTAATTTTTCAGCATAATTGCATTGCAGTCAGAGAACTAACTTTATATCATTTCAGTCTTCTGATGTCAACTATGTAATTTTGTCAATCATCTATATGTTTATAAAAAGAATGTGTTCTGCAGTTGTTAAGAGCAGTGTTTTAAATACAGCCAATAGATTGTTTGCTAATGGTGCTTCCAAATTGACTGTATTTCACTAACTTTCATCTGCTTGTTATATATATTATGGGAAAATGTATTTAAAAATTTCTTACTGTGATTGGGAGTTTGCCTAGTTTTCCTGATACTTGTGTACTTTGTGAATTTTTTTTTTTTTTTTTTTTTTTGGGATAGGGTCTCACTCTGTTGACCAGGCTGGAGGGCAGTGGTACCATCTTGGCTCACTGCAGTGTTGACCTCCCGGGGCTCCCACCTTAGCCCTTAGCCTCCCAAGTATCTGGGACCACAGGTGTGCACCACCACACCTGGCTAATTTTGTGTATTTTTAGTAGAGATGGGGTTTTGCCATGTTGCCCAGACTGGTCTTGAACTCCTGGACTTAAGCAATCTGCCTGCCTCAGCTTCCCAAAGTGCTGGGATTATAGGCGTGAGCCACCATTCCCTTGTGTGCATTTGTGACATATTATTAAGTGTATAGCAGCAGAAAATTCTCATATCTTTCTGGTGAATTGAACATTTAACCATTATGAAGTGACCAACTTTTCTCTAGTAATGTGCCTTACGCAATATTGTTACACCGGCTTTCTTTTAACTAATGCTTGCGTGGTAGATCTTTTTCCTTCTGTTACTTTCAGTTTTTTGATATCCTCATGTTTTAGATCAATCTCTTACAAGTTACCTACAGTTGAGTGTTAGGTTATTTTTAATCTAGTCTGAGAATCTATTTTTTCCTTTAACTGGAATATTTAGTCTATTTACATTTAATATAATTACTAATTATTTGATTTCAGATTATGCAATTTCTAGTTTTGCCAACTATTCCATATTATTTTCCTTCCTCTTTTTTGCCTTCTTATGGATTGATTATTTTTTAGGATTTCATTTTTGCTTCCCGCTTATATACAATATATAATATTCTCTCTTTACATATTATTTTACAAATGCTGCAAGACATTATTATTTTTGTTGTATATAGTCAACTTTCATTTTGATTTACCCACATATTTATAACTTTTTTGTCCTTCAGTCCTTCTTGTATCTCTAACCTTTTATTTGGCATAATTTTCCTTCTGCTCAAAATATACCTTTAAAATGTCCTTTAGGGTATATTGGTTTATCATAAAATCTCTGTTTCTGTTTGTCTGAAAGTATGTTTCATTTCACTTTCTTTCTTGTCGAATATTTTCAAGGGATAAAAGTTCAATGTCGTGGCTGGGCACAGTGGCTCACGCCTGTAATCCCGGCACTTTGGTAGACCGAGGTGGGCAGATCACGAGGTCAGGAGATCGAGACCATCCTGGCTAACACAGTGAAACCCCATCTCTACTGAAAATACAAAAAATTAGCCAGGCATGGTGGCGGGCGCCTGTAGTCCCAGCTACTCGGGAGGCTGAGGCCGGAGAATGGTGTGAACCTGGGAGGCAGAGCTCGCAGTGAGCTGAGATTGCGCCACCACTCTCCAGCCTGGGCGACAGAGCAAGACTCCATCTCAAAAAAAAAGTTCCAAGTCGTTAGTTATTTTCTTTCGGCATGCTGTGCTATTTTACCATCTTCTAGCTTCCATCATTGCTGTTGAAAAGTGAGTTTTTAGTGTAAGTGTTGTTCCTCTGAAGAAAATATGTCTCTCTGCTTTTCAGCTTTGATTTTCTGCAATCACTATGTGAATTTGGGTTTCTTTCTTTAAAAAAAAAATCGTACTTGGGATTTGTTAGGCTTCTGATTGGAATTGATGTCTTTTGTCAGTCCTGGGCAATTCTAAGTCATTATCTCTAAATTGCTTCTGCCACATTTCTATTTATCTCTTTTAGTCAAAAATATGTTAAACCTTCTCACCTCTCCTCTGTCTTTTACTTACTTGTCTACATTTTCCATCTTTTTGTGTTTTCATGCTTCTTTCTGGATAATTTCTCCTAATCTACCTTCTCTTCCGCTGTGTTTAATTTGCTTCTAAACCCACCTACTAAGTTTCAAATTTTTATTGTAAATTTTAGTTGGAATTTCTATTTTTGTTTTATTGAATGTTATAGTTTTTGTTCTCACACATTTTATGCCCATTCTTTATCTCCCTGAATATACTAAGCATGTTTCATATTCTGTTTCTGATAATTCCAGTATTGTGGTCCCTGAGGGTTTTGTTATTGGATATGTTTTATTGGTGCTCACTCATGTTGTCTTTTTTACCAATATTTTCACTTGTATATTTGAAAAATTATTTGTAGAAATAATTTGAGGCATAAAGTCAAGTCACCTTCTGGAGAGGATTTTAATTTTCTTCAGTCAGACATGAGGGAGTGCTAGCTGTCCAATACAACTTTAATCCAATTTCAAAGTGTGAGGTTTCCTCAGCTGCTCAGTGATGCATAGTTGGGATGTAATCACTGTGAGGATTTCCTTCCAATTTACTTTGACTCACAAGGCAGTGCTCGCTAGGTCCCAGTCCAAAGTCAAGTGGTGAATTTCAGGGATCCTGCCTTTGATGGGCCTTAGACTTTATATTTCCCCCTTAGCACTGAGAGGCCACTACTACCATTGGGTTTCTTAGCTGCTTCTACTGGCTCAGCAAATGTCACCAGGGCAAAAATAGCCCCGAGTGAGGTGCTCATCCTTACCTTCTGGATATCAGCCTGGAAATTTCTCACTGTTTTATCTGCCTTTTCATGCTTAAAAATTTTGTCTTTCATAAAGATCATTCAGCCAGTTGTCATGAGAAGGGAATATTTTGATTTCCCTATTTCTGTATAACCCAAATTGTAAGTACAGAAATTCCTATCTGGAATATTCTTCCCTTTCACTCTAGAAAATGCTCATGAATTGTGAATCAAAAACTGTCAAGGAGTACATTCTCCCACCTTGTATCTTTTCTTATAGCAGGAATACCAGACTATAATTGCTTTATATGTGATTTGTGACCTCACTGGGGAGGAGACTAGAATATGTCATAGCAATTGCTCTTTCTGCACCCATAATTCACTCATTTAGTTAGTGGATATTCATTAAGCATGTACTACATAACCAGATATTTTTCTAGGTACTGAGGAAACAGGGTAAACAAGGCAAATGCACTTGCTGTCCTCATGATGTTTGTGAACTAAGATAAAATAACAGTCCTTCCAGAATATGTTTTCAGATGAATTCAGTAAAAGTACATAGCTTAAAAATGGACAATAATGGCCACTCTAGTCAAAATACTTAAAGCTGAGCAATGGAAATAAATTCTTCCTGACTTAAGGAAAAATAGAATTTATTGAAATGAAATTCATTAGCTCACAGAATCGCTGGAAAGGCTGGGGAACTAGACTCAGAATGGGCAGAAACACAAATGGTAAGGCAGCAGGTAGGACCACATTTCATGTCACAAATCCAGTCTAGAGAGGACCTGCTGCCCCTATTGCTGTACCCTGGATATCAGCACTTGCAGCACTTCTGCCAGAGATAGAACTCCGGAAGCTTCCACAGCACTGCAGCTCTGCTTCCCCACAGACTGCATGAGCTATTAGGCTACCACCCTCTCTCACCAGGACACATTCCCCTATTCTGCCCCTTTGTGATTCTTAACTCCTGACCCAATCTGCGTATGAGTGTCTCATTGACTGAGGCTAGGTCACATGGCTGCTCTAGCCACATAGGAGGCTGGGAAAGGAAAAGTCTGGTATTTTCTGGAAGGTTCTGTGAGTGAAACCCTGGTTATGCATCCCAATTAAGCCCATAACATAAGGAATTTCCCAAACATAGTAAAGCAGTGAAGTTAATGGACAGTCAAAAAGAATGACAAATGTCAGCCTCCAGCCATTTTTAAAGCAGATTCTCCACCAGGCACTCTGTTTAGTACTCCAGATGCATCATTTTGGAAGTCAGAAAGTCTTCTTCCAAACAATTCATCAACATATTCACTAATGTGCTTATCATCTTTATAACAAACTTATTCTCCTTTTGCAGATGGGGAAACGGAGGTGTAGAGAGGTGGAATAAGTTTCCCATGGTCCCACAGGCAGTATGTTCCACAGTTGAGTTTTTAAAACAGATATTTCTGACCACAGAGCCCATGCCTAACCACTCTACAACACTGTCTTGTCCCCTCCTGCCTCCTCTCCTGTGTCAGGTTTAGGTGTAGGGTCCTTTCCTATATACTAGTGAGACATTAGGGTCAATACTGAAATAAAATGTTCACTCTATATGGTATTTAAAATGATCATTAAGAGCCAGTCTTTTTCCAAACAATTCATCAACATAATTCACTAATGTGCTTATCAGTGATTAATGAAGACTGGTTGCTATACATTCCTGGCAACATAAATAAATACTGAGTCTATTACTCATTAACAATCTTTTAAGATGCCATCTTCTTGGCTTGCTTAATGCCAGTCTGAAATGAGTTTCCAGAAATGGCATTTTAATCCATGATATATTTTCTTCCCTCTCAGCCAGGAGGATGTATTATGAAAAGAAAGTGTAGCTTTGGATAAAGCACATATATGCAAAAGCACAAAAGCAATATATTAAGGTATATTCCAGTTCTTTTTCTACCTAATCCTTTTTGAAGGCAGTCATATAAACACTTGAGGGGCATGAGTTAAGAAAAGGACTGTTTGCCATGTAGGTTGAAACTACAAATAAATCACATCAAATCCTAAGGATTCTAATAGTGAAGTTGTGTTTGTCAGGCTGGGAGCTTGCATTACCAAAATGGAAAAATAAAGGCAGCTTGGAAACCTATGTCAAAAAGTATGGTGGCACAGCAACAAAGGTAGCAGGGGGAAGAGAGGTCTTTGAGGGAACATACAGAGGCATTCAATAGCCGACAGCCGAAGGTACACCTGTGTCCAAATGTAGAAGGCATTTACAGTTGCTTTTCAGTTATGTGGCTGTGTAAGACAAAGGACCACATGTCAGGTAACTCAGATAGATCCAGGGGAAATATGAAGAGGAAAATGAAGCGAAAAGGAAGAAGGTGAAATGCCAAATGAAATGGATAGTTTCGTAAAAGGAACAACCAGCCAAACAAGGTTCTCATTCACATATCCACATACTAAAACATTTGAAGCATCAGCTCCTAGACAGTTACCAATAGTATATCATATCATTTTATTTTATGGCTATCAAAATTCATTGTATAAATTTTAATATGACGATACACGTAGAAAAAAGTTTATGCTGCCACAAGAACTTTGGTTTAGATCTCACTGTAGGGAGTGTCATTCCTCTGTAATTGGTGCCTTGAGGATATTTATGCATTTAATTTCCCTAAGAAGGTGATTTGGCTTTTTTTTTTTTTTCCTTTTGTTTGGGGTTTTATATTGCTTCAGGTTTTGTTCCAGAGTATAGAACTGGCAAGTGAAGTCACTGCCACATAACCTTGGAAGAAAAGGATGTCTTTGAGAACAGAATTCACGGTGTAACTATTTTTGCCCAAAGAAAACCTCTTAAATGTATATTGTGCAAGAAGTTTTCTGGGCTCTGCTTCAAACTAAATTGGCCTAGATTTTCATGCGGATGCACTGACAAGTGTTTAAGGCTAGATGATAAATCAGAAGCTTATATCACTACAGAAGCTATTCAGCACAATGAAGACAGTCCCTTCTACCCCACCCCAGAGAGAACATTTTCTCCAAACACGTGATGTTTGCTGTTAGAAGAGGTCACTTTATTGACACTCGAAGTCAATAACACGAAGACTGGCCCGTTCACTTTGGCACTAACTTCCCAACATCCCAACCTGTATGGTATTATAAAACAGGACCATACTGCAACCAGATGTAATGGTTTCTTCCTGTCTGGATCTGTCTACCCTTGTTCTTTGCTTCTACAGCACAGCAAACCTTTCAGTTTTTTCTTATTACATTGTACTTATGTAACCAAACATCCTTAGGCTCCACCAAACAGTAGATACAAATGAAGTCATTTTAATCCTCATGAAATAAATGTCCTGTTCCTGCCCACAGCTGCCGGTACATGCAAATCCACTCCCCCCTCACTGTTCTTCCTCCCATCTGCCAGTATGTATCTTTTGAGTTCCCAAGTATCTCATATGTGCTGCGAACAACTTGATCTCTCTGGTCCCTGTGTGATGTGATTTTTTCTTTTTCATATCCCTCTTGTCCTCTTCCTGT
The DNA here is from genome assembly GCF_000951035.1 of Colobus angolensis palliatus. NCBI lineage: Eukaryota > Metazoa > Chordata > Mammalia > Primates > Cercopithecidae > Colobus > Colobus angolensis. The sequence goes on along the minus strand of NW_012121821.1, from coordinate 4,269,667 downwards.
TAAGCCACTTAAGAACTTTGCTTTGCTGCCGATATTAATGGTGCCCACTATATCCAGCAAGATCCAGGCCAAGGGCATGCATTCCTGCAGCTCCTAAGCCAACAGTCCAAATGTCCCAGAGCTGTGTTTGTTCACTAGGTATTTAGTAAGTGCCCACAGTGTGGACACCGTGGCACCCTCCCCATCACTGCTCTATACTTTGCTACTGGGCCCTTACCTGGCACTACTTGGGATGAGTATTTTGGAAAGGTTTTATGAATCAGCTTTTTAAATTTTAACTTATAACTCACTGAGCAGAGACTCCAAACCAGTCCAATAGCCAAGGCAGAAGAGAAAAGCATTCCACTCTTCCATTGGCCTCATCCCTTTCTTCTCTATCAGGAGCCCTTCCAGGTAGATCAATAAGGGGAAAGAAATCCTTATTCTTTGCCTAGAAAATGCAAATCAGTGCACATTTATTCATGCAAACTGATTGTCAGAGAGGTTACGGTTTTACGAATAGCTAAGCTCTCAATCCTAGTCTTGATTTAGCTATGACATTCTGCTATGATCTATGAACATAACAATATATTTCTTAGTTTTCTACTAGATTACCATTAAGAATGTTTCAATTTTATACTCTCTCTGTCCCCACACAATACTTAAAAATAGTGTCTTATAAATCATTTTTAATGGATGATGACTTTTCATGTGTAATCCTAGAAATTTTAAGGGATATGACCCAATGTCTTTACAGAGTCACAGTCAAAGGAAACACCAGTTTGCCTGCATAACTTGAGAAAAAACTTATATATTTTTTCTATTGGCAAAATATTGGCATTTTGTATCATGTATTCACTATCCAGAAACTTCCTAGATGTCTTGTCTTGGTATCATTCTTATCAAAGTCTCATATGCATAGCAATTACAAAAACCAAGCAAACAAACAAAATCTCTTGTTCTCTTTTTATGCCACCTAGCCCTTGGGCACCACACTCCCATCTTTTGAGACCTTATTCTCTGCCCCGCGTTCCTTCGGTTTCTCACTCTGAAAAAGCCACTTGTGAACTATAGTTTCATCTCTCATTTTCATCACTTTTAAAATGAGAATCATCATCAGAGAAAAAAAAATCCAGAAGCTGACCTGGAAATGTCTATGATAATGATACAGTAATAATTTTTCCTCATTAAACATGCAGCTTGTTTTTATTTTTTATGTTCATCTTTTTAATGTTTATTGTTTTTAAAACTTAAAAGCAAAGTTGGAACTGAAAAAAACCTCTTTTTAGATAATGTTAGCAATTTTCTCTGAAGGAGAAAAGTTCTGACACAAAACATGAGTGTGTCTACAAAACATTTTTCTGCAGTATTTCAACAAGCTATTTTTGATATTTTTACCCTTTTAAGATCTTATAAATTCAGTCAGCATAGAATTATCAGAGAGAACCTGAGAACAAATTTTAAATGCATTCAACTAGTGTTTAGGAAAACAAAATGAAGAGCAAGCCATCTGAATACTTTTCTGCACACTCCTCCACACTAGCTGCTTGCTTTGGTCATCTTTGCTGTGTAACAAATCACTGCAAAATTGAGTGGCTTAAAAACAACTATTTCCCTTTCATGACTCTGTGGATTGACTGGGATCAGCTGGGTAATTCTTCTGCTCCATGTGATTCTGTTTGCAGCTACAATCATCTAATGATTCAACTGATCTACAGTGTCTAAGGCGGCTCAGACACATGTCTAGGCTTTTGGGAGGAAAGCTTAGAAGGCTGATGCCTTCTGTCTACCTTCTTCCTGTCTGTCTCAGCTGGGATGCTCAGATAGCTGGGCCTTTTTGTTTTTGTTTTTGTTTTTTTTTCATTTCTCTTCCTCCATAGTCATAGGATCTCTCCTACTCTCCATGTGGCTTCTCCACTAGAACTTGCACGGTGGCTCAGGGACCCGCAAAACACACAGACTCGGACACAGACCTTCCATATACTCCTAGTTAAAATAATACATGGGGCCAACCCAGATTTAATGTGGAAGGGAGTAAATGCTAGAAAATGTGATTTGTTGGAAGCCATCTTTGGAGATGAGCTACCACATTACCCCACCCCCGCCACACACAATTACAAAAGGTAATGTGCTCTTAAATAGTAAGTATTTTCTTCTGTCTAGATAACTGATTTAATCTGATTGTTTTTCAGTTGAAAATTTTCTCATAGTATCCAACAGTCTTGTTTTAGAGTGGTTATTGGCTTTTTTTCCCTGAAATAATGAAAATTGTGTGTATTTTCGTTTAGAAACATTGATACACACCATTTTAGATGATTTAGATAGTTAGAGGTGTGAAGTTAAAGCCAAACTAACAATCACTAAGAGTATTATCCCAATAAAATAAAACTGAACGTTCTTAGATCTAAAGACAGAAAGCAGCGTTTCCCAAAATATGTTCCATAACAGTAGTGCTGAAGGTTGTAAATTCTAGTATGTGAACATGGAGTTTGAAGGAAACTCTGGATTAAATAAAGTTAAGGAGATTTTTTTTAAGATAAAATTTCTTAGACCTTTATTATGCAAACTGGGATACAACTTTGTTTTGTTTTGTTTTGTTTTGTTTTTTGCCCAGGCTAGAGTGCAGTGGTGCCATTTCAGGTCACTACAACTTCCTGCCTCGTCAGCCTCCTGATTAGCTGGGACTACAGGCGCATGCTATGACACCTGGCTAATTTTTGCCTTTTTTTTTTTTTTTTAAGTAGGGGCAGAGTTTCGCCATGTTGCCCAGGCTTGTCTCAAACTCCTGGGCTTAAGCAATATACCCACCTGGGCCTCCCAAAGTGCTGAGATTACAGGCGTGGAATACCATGACCGGCCTGGTTTGTTTTCTTATTTTAACATAATTTTTTTTTTTTTTTTTTGGTCTCAGAACATCCCCAGAGACTACAGTTCCAGCAAATACTGGATGAGAAAATGAGTCTCTAAAGCATAATGTGTTGGAAAGACAACATTACCACCCAGTAGGTTCATGCTCCATGCTTTTGAAAAAATTTTATAGGTGTAAAAGGTACTCATAATGTATGAGTGTTGCAATCATTATAATAGCAGATAATATTTATTGAGCATTTACTATGTGTTGCATAATGTGCTAAGTACTTTGTATCCATTTTATAATGCATTGAAGTCTTTACACATTGTCCCATTTAATCCTTTTAACAATTGCACAAAGTAGATACTATTGTAATCTCCATTTTACAGATAAGGAAACTGAGTCATAAGACACACAACTAAGAGGTAGAGTTATGACTCAAACCTCAGTTCATATGACTCCATAGTCTATGAGTTTAACTACATCTCTACATTGCATTCTCTTCTGCATATCAAATTAAATTTTCAGATTCTAACATTCATGCTTCAGATTGGGCTGATTCCATAACTCAACAATGAAGTTTTATCCTAGTTAAAATATCACCAAGGGCCAACCAAGTATTTACCAAGTACCTACAATGTGCCAGTCCTTACGCTTCTATATATATTTATTAGGTGATTTAATCCTTACAGTAGCCATAGAAGAAAAGTACTGAACATTTTGTAAGAAAAACTAAAAATAAACCCTTTTGCTTTGATATTGAGCATTTTGCAAACGTAGAATAAGCATCCCATAAACCACTTCAGCTGATTTCTTAGGAACTCACTAAATTCTGAAGTACAAACCACCATCCCTCGTATTTTCCTGAAGAATTGCTTCACCAAAGCACCCAGAACATTGAAAGTTATTTCAGCTTAAATACACTTTTTCTCCAGCCCATTACATATCTAGTTGAACTTCTAGTGAAAATTATGCAGAATAATCTGTTTGGAATCCATACTTATTAAATTCTTCACCCAGGGTCATAATGTGTATCTTTCTTAATTATACATAAGTGTAAAATAAATAAGTGGAAATTAATGGTACCAACTGAATCTATACTTCTTTGCACAACATCACTTCAACAGAGCAAAAATATCCATAGAAATATATTTCCTTTCAAAGTTATTTCAAGATGGCAGCCTGAGCACACATTTATGATCCGAGCTTCCTGAGAGTCCACCGAAATAGAAATATAGAAGCACAAACAAGAGTAAAGAATAAAAGTTATTTGGGAAAGGGTGTGACGACCATTTGTCATTAGTGAATGAGAAATGTCAACAAATTTCTGGATGACAGGAAGCAGATGGAAGGTTCTAGGAAGATAAGTAGCACAGAATTTCTACAAGAGGGGCTGTGATGAGAGGGGAGCTTTACCAGTAGCAAAGCTGGAACAACCACAAGCTCGGAGTGAGTAGAAAATAGAGAAACCTGGAGCAGATAGCAGTTCTGTATGTGGGAGCTAAGGTCTGCATATGAAAACTTGTCTTAGTTACGCTCTGTCCCCACGTCTGTTCACAGAGGGCAATCAGCCCAGCAACATAACCTAGAGGTTAAAAGAATGGACAGTGAAGCAAGGTTATCTCGGTTCAAAGTCTGCTTCTGCCATTTACTAGCTGTGTAACTTTGGGCAGATTATTTAACCTCTCTGTGTCTCCATTTCCCTGTGCATGAAAGCAGGATAATAATAGTACCTAACTCATAAGATTTTTGTAAGTAGTAGATGATTTACATATGTGATGTGCTTAAGACAGGGTCTAGCACATGATACTATATAAATAGTAGCAATAGCAATAGTTTTTATCATTGTTATCAATACTTCCTGAACAAACCTCTTGAATAAACCATAGGAAGACATCTATGGATTATGGTATGGAAATTGGAGTCTCAAAGTAAAGGCTTCCTCAATCTGGAATTTGAGAGATTAGTACCTGGCTGCTGGCTCCCTGCTCACTTATCCTAAAACAGTCCTGTCTGTGAACTTCTCCCCTCAACTACATGGGGTTTCCAGTCAGACTTCCCACTAAAGGAATGAGAAAGTATATCAAGAAATAGACCTACTAATATAAAAGTAAACCCATCCCAACTATACAGTCATTTGTTGTAAATGCAAAGAGGAAACCAAGGATCATTAAGCAGAATTTACCAGCATGTGTAAAAGAAAATTCAAGACAAGCAAATAGCAAAAACTGATCCCAGCGGTAATGGAGATAATTTCAGGGAGAAGAAGAGAAGCTAAAAAACAACATCAAAAATTTAAAAATCCACTTAGAATTTTCAGATATATCAACTAACATTGCATCCACCACAAAATATACCTATATATATCTGCTATTACAAAAACAAACCAATAACAAAAAAGAGCTCTTTGAGATGAAAAACCCGAAAATTCAAAACCATCAAAAGAATCTTAGAGGTGGGCTTCCGGGTGACTGATTAGGGGTACCTAGCACTTGCCTCTTCCACAAAGAAGGATGAAGACAGGGAGTAGATAACCACATGTCTAAAATAGGACATTGGAACCCAGCAGGGACGAGACAGACTCTCTAAGACTGAGACACAGAAGGAAAGGCAAAGCAGCTGACCTGGCCAGGATGGGCTCAGAGTGAGAGGGAACTTCCCATGGTAGGAAAAAATTAAGTCAGAGATCCCTAAAAGTCTATATTCACATCGAGGATGCTTACAATCCTGGCCACAGGACACTCCTCGGCCCTCATGGATCCTGAGAGTGCTAAAGAAAGATGCCCTGAGTGCATGAGACAGCATGGGTCCAGAGAGGGGGTTTGTGCTGGGTTCCACATACACCCCGAGACCCAACCAGCTGCAGCACAGTGCTATTTTGAGAGTCCAGCCCCCACCAGACTGCATCCTGCTCTGGAGCGCAACAGCCCTTGCATCTTCACATCCCTGAAGTCCTGCTGAGATCCCCTTACATCTACCCAGAGGATTGCGGTGTTGCGATGCCAGCTGGACCCAGCAGTGCAGCCAGGTTCCCAGCACTCTAGCCCACACAGTGTCTTACCCTGGGAAATGGGTGGTGCAATACAACAGGGAGGCTGAACCTGGGACAAAGGGAGGCAAAGCATGCTCTCCCTAGGGCCCAAGGGCTGCCTATCCAGCATTGCTGCCACTGACAGCAACCCCGACTTCTCCAATAGGAGGGTCGCCACACACCATGTGCCTTTAAGGAGCCTGGGGGCCAGTCTGCCTGTGTACCATCCCAGGACCCAAGGACAAGTCCACTCCACCCACTGCTGCTGGTGCCCACGCGTACCATCCTCAGGCCTGAAGACAGGCCTGCCATGCCTGCTGCTGGCACCCAGGAGTGCAATTCAGGGTCTGGGGTGTATGCTACCCACTGCAGCCAACACTCTTGCACACCACTGTGGGGCCTGAGAACAGGCCTACCCCACTCACCACCACCAACGCCTAAGAGCTCAGTCCAAGGGCCTGGGGATTGATCTTCCCTGTCCACTGCTACCAGTGCCCGCATGCAGCACTGGGGGGTCTGAGGACAGATCTACTCTGTCCACTACTGCTAGTGCCTATGGACGCTGTCCAGGGGCCTAGGGATTAACCCGCTCCACCCATCACAACCAGGACCCCCACACACACTGCAGGGATGTGAGGACAGGCCTGCCTCATGCACCACCACCACTACCAGCACCTGCTTGCATTGTCTGAGGGTGTAGGGTTTGACCCACCTTGCTCATGACCACTGGAAGCTGCAAATGCCTTTTGGGAGCCTGAAGATGGGTCCCCCCCACCCACAGCCACTGTCCACATGTGCTGTTTAGGGATCTGAGGATAGGCCAGCCCTGCCCACCACCACCAGTGAATTCACACAACATCCAGGGACCCAGCCTGCCATCACCATGACTGGTGCCTGCATATGCTGCTCAGAAACCCCAGAGTTGATCTGCCACCTCTACTGCCACTGCTGATGCAATACACACCACTCAGGGACCTAAGGACCCACTCACCTGGCCTGCTGCTACCATCATTGGTAACTGGGCATGCCGCCTGGAGCCCTGAGACCCAGACCCAACATCACTGGCACCTGCATACACAGGCTGAGGGCACATGGATTATCAGGCCCAGCCCACTGCCACCACCACTGCTTCCCCAAAACAAACACACCTGGCATCCCCGTCCTCAGCAAAGCCTCACCACAGCCTCCACTAATAACCACAACCTAAGCCACTGAGGAAATCAGAGACTCCACTAACACTGATTACAGTTGAAGATATCATATGGAGACTCCACGACTGCGGCCACCCAGAATCAAAGCCAAAGCACCCTACTCAACCAACACTATAGATATATCTATTGTGAAAAAGTCTTTCTCTACAAAAGCCAATCCATACAATTGGAAAAAGCAACTGTTACACTAGATGTGCAGATATGAATGTAAGGACAAAAGAAACATTAAAAAAGCAAGTAAATGACATCACCAAGGGAACACAATAATTCTTCAGCAATAGATCCCAAAGAAAAGAAAATCTATTAATTTCTTCAAAAGAATTCAAAGTGACAACATTTCAGAAATTCAGGCCAGGCACGGTGGCTCACACCTGTAATCCCAGCACTTTGGGAGGCCAAAGCGGGCGGATCACAAGGTCAGGAGATCGAGACTATCCTGGCTAACATGGTGAAGCCCCGTCTCTACTAAAAAAAAAAAAAGAAAAGAAAAAATTAGCTGGGCATGGTGGTGGGCACTTGTAGTCCCAGCAACTCAGGAGGCTGAGGCAGGAGAATGGCGTGAACCCGGGAGGCGGAGCTTGCAGCGAGCCAAGATGCGCCACTGCACTCCAGCCTGGGCAACGGGGCAAGAGTCCATCTCAAAAAAAAAAAAAAAAAAATCAGTGAGATACAGGAGAACACAGAAAAACAATTTATGATCTGAATAACAAATTCAACAAAAAGATAGATATGATAAAAATAAGCCAAACATAAGTCCTGCAACTGAAGAATTAGTGAAATAAAAAAAAATATAATGAAGAGTTTTAACAATAGACTAGATTAAGCAGAAGAAATAATTTCTGAATTTCTGAAGATAGGGCTTTTGAAATAATTCAGTCAGACAAAAAAAAAAAGACTAAAAAAGAAGCTTACATGATATATGTGACACCATAAAGAGACCAAATGTTTGAATTTTGGGAGTTCTAGAAGGAGAAGAGATGAGGAAAGGCAGAAAAAACCTATTTAATGAAATAATTGCTAAAAACTTCTCGAGTCTTGCAAAAGATGTAGACATCCAGGTATAGGAAGCTCAAAAGTCCCAACAAAGATTAAACTCAAAAAGATCTCCAATAACATTATAGTCAAACTATCGAAAGGCAGAGACAAAATGAATATTTAAAACCAGTGAAAGAAAAGTGTCAAGTCACATACGAGGGAATCTCTATAAGGCTATCCAGCAGATTTCTCAGCAGAAACCATATAGGCCAGGAGAGAATGGGATGATATATTCAAAAGATATATAAAATGATCAGAAAACAATTAACAAAATGACAAGAGTACATCCTCAGCTATTAATAACACATTTGAATGTAAATGGTTTAAATTCTCCAATTAAAAGATATAGACTGGCTGAAATAATAATAATTTGAAAACTCAGGACCCAACTGCCTACAGAAAACTCATTTTACCTGTAAAGACACACATATATTAAAAGTAAAGGGATGGAAAAAATTCCCATGAAAATGGAAACCAAAAGCATGTAGAAGTAGTGATACTTAGACAAAATAGACTTCAAGTCAATAAAACATAAAAAGAGACAATGCCATTATACAATGATGAAGGGATCAATTCATCAAGAGAATATATTAATAACAATATGCACCCAGTGCCAGAGTACACAGACATATATCAAATATTGTAAAAACTAAAGGCAGAGATCAATCTCAATACAATAATAGTTGAGGTATTTAATCCTCCACCTTCAGCATTAGATCATCTAGACAGAAAATCAACATGGAAATATCAGGCTTAATCTGCATTACAGACCAAATTGACCTAACAGACATTTATAGAACATTTTATCAAACAACTGCAGAATACACATTCTTCTCATCAGCATTTGGAACATTCTCCAGGTTAGATCATATATTTGGCCACAAAACAAGTCTCAAAATTTTTTAAAAATTGAAATTATGTCAAGTATCTTTTCAGACCACAGTGGAATAAAACTAGAAATCAACAGCAAGTGGAACTTTAGAAACTGTATAAATACATGAAAATAAAGCAACATGCTCCTGAACAATCACCGTGTCAATTAAGAAGAATGAAAAATTTCTAGAAACAAATGAAAATCTAAACATAACATACGAAAACTTGTGGGATACAGCAAAAGCAGTGCTAAGAGGGAAGTTTATAGGAATAAATGCCTACATTAAAAAATTGGAAAGATTTCAAATAAACAACCTAATGGCTAACCTTGAGGAACTAAAAAGAGCAAAAAGAAACCAAATTCAAAATTAATAGAAGGAAAGAAATAAGATCAGAACAGAACTAAATGAAATAGAGACTTAGAAAATGCAAAGGATTAACAAAATGAAAAGTTGATTTTTTGAAAGTATAAACAAAGCTGATAAACTGCTAGATTAACCAAGAATAAAAGAGAGAAGACCTATATAAATATAATCAGAAACAAAAAGGAGATGTTACTACTGACACCACAGAAATATAAAGGATCATTAGAGACTATTACGAATACATGCTAACAAATTGGAAAACCTAGAAATGAATAAATTCCTGTACACATACAATTTGCCCAGATTGAATCAGGAAGATACAGTAAACCTAAACAGACTCATTATGAGTAAAGATATTGAATCAGTAATAAAAAATGAAAACAACAACAACAAAAAAGCCCAGGACTGGATGGTTTGACTGCTAAATTCTATCAGACTTACAAAGAAGAATTAACATCAATTATTCTCAAAATCTTTTGAAAATTGAAGAGGATAAAATTCTTCCTAACTCATTATATGAGGCCAGCATAACCCTGATTCAAAACCAGACAAGAACACACCAAAAGGGAAAACTACAGAGTAAGGTTCCTGATAAACACAGAAGCAAAATCCAGAACAAAATCGTAGCAAATCAAATCCAACAACACATCAAAAAGGTAATACAACATAATCCAGTGAGATTTATCCTAGGGATGCAAGGATGGTTCCACATCACAAATCAATAAATGTAATACATCACATCAACAGAATGAATGACAAAATCCAGATGATTATGTCAACAGATGCGAAAAGCAATTGATAAGATTCAACATCCTTTGATGATAAAAACTTCCAACAAATTAGGCATAGAGAAAACATACCTCAGTATAATAAAGGCCATACATGACAAACCCACAGCTAACATTATACTGAATGGGTAAAAGCTGAAAGCCTTTCCTCTAAGAACTGGAACAAAACACAGATGCTGCTTTCACAACTCTTACTCAACATAGTACTAGAAGTCCTAGCCAGAGCAATTAGGCAAGAGAATGAAATAAAGGGGAATCAAATTGGAAAAGGGGAAGTCAAATGGTCACTCTTTGCAGATGGCATGATCTTATGTGTCAAATAACCTAAAGACTCCACCCAAAATACTCTTAGATCTGATAAAGAAATTCAGTAAAGTTGCAGGATACCAAATCAACACACAGAAATCAGTAGCATTTCTCCTTTGTATACACCAATAATGAACTCGCTGAAAAAGAAATCAAGAAGGCAACCCAACTTAAAATAGCTCTAAATAAAAATACCTAGGAATAAATTTAATCAGTAATATGAAAGACCTCTACAGTGAAAACCACAAAACACTGATGAAAGAAATTGAAGGGGACACAAACAAGTTGAAAAATATCTGATGTTCACGTATTGGAAGAATAAATATTGTTATAATGACCCTACTGCCCAAAACAATATGCAGATTTAATGCAATCCCTATCAAAATACCAATGACATTTTTCACAGAAATGGAGAGAAAAAAATAATTATAAAATTTGTACTGAACCACAAAAGATGCTGAATAGCCAAAGCAATACTGAGCAGAAAGAGCAAAGCTGGTAATCACATTACTTGATTTCAAAATATACTACAAAGCTATAGTATCCAAAGGAGCATAGTGTTGGCATAGAAACAGAGACATAGACCAACGAAACAGAATTGACAATCCAGAAATAAATGTATATATTTAGAGTCAACTGATTTTTGACAGAAGTGCCAAGAACAAACATTGGAACAGGACACTCCCTTCAATAAATGGTGATGAAAAAACAGAATATCCATATGCAGAAGAATGAAACTAGACCAATGTCTCTCACTATAAACAAAAATCAACTAGAAATGGATTGAAGATTTGTAAGACCCAAAACTATAAAACTACTAGAAGAAAACAAAGGGGAAATGCTTTAGAACATTGTTCAGGGCAAAGATGTTATGGCCGAGACCTCAAAAGCATAGGCAACAAAAGCAAAAATAGACAAATTGGACTATCTGAAACTTAATAAGCTTCTGCACAGCAAAGGAAAAGAATCAATAGATTGAAGAGACAACCTGTTAAATAGGAGAAAATACTTACAAACGCTGCATCCAACAAGGGATTAATATCTAGAATATACAAGGAACTCAATAGCAAAGAGCCCAATAATCCCATTACAAGTGGGCAAGGATCTGAATAGACATTTTTCAAAAGATGACACATAAATGGTCAACAGGTATATGAAAAAATGCTCAAGATCACTAATCATCAGAAAAATGCAATTCAAAATCACAGTGTGATGTCACTTCACCGCAGTTCCAATGGCTATTAACAAAAAGACAAAAAATAACAAATGCTGGTGGGAATATGGAGAAAAGGTAACTTTTTTACACTGTTGGTGGGAAAGTAAATTAGTACAGCCATTATAAAAAACAATATGGAGATTTCTCAAAAACCTAAACATGGAATGCCATACAATCCAACAATCCCACTAACTCAGTATTTATCTAAAGGAAAGGATATCAGCATAGCAAAGGGATATCTGTATCCCCACGTTTACTGCAGTGCTATTCATAATAGAAAAGATACAGAATCAATCTAAGTGTTCATTGATGGATGAATGGATACAGAAAATGTGATGTAAATACCCACTTGAATACTATTCAGCCACAAAAAAGAATGAAATCTTGTTACATGGATGGAACTGGAAGTTATAATGTTAAGTGAAATAAGCCAGGAACAGAAAGGCAGATATTGCACGTTCTCTCTCAGATGTGGGAGGTTAAAAAGTTTATCTCATGAAGGTAGAAATTAAAATACTGGTTACCAGAGGTTGAGAAGGGTGGCAGTGAGGAAGATGAGGAGAGGTTGGTTAATGAATAGAAACATACAGTTAGAGAGAAGGAATATATTCTAGGGTTCAATAGCAAAGTAGGGTGGCTTGTCAGAAATAATTTATTATGTATTTCAAAATAGCTAGAAGAGAACATTTGAAATAATCCCAACACAAAGAAATGATAAATGTTTGAGGTGATGGATATCCTAAATACATTGATTTTATCATTACACATTGTATGCATGTGTCAAAATATCATACGGACTTCAACAAATATGAATACTTTTTATGTACCAATAATAAAAATATGCTAAAAGTTAAAATCAAGATTTCCCAGGACATAAAGCATAATGACAACAAGAGGAAAATTAAGAAAGGAAAAAAATCAAAATCCTTAGAGGGCTAATTCATAAGGATTCCATGTGCAACTAATGGGTTCTAAAAAGAAAGAAGTCAGAATGGATGGCATATGTATTACCAAGGATTAGATGAGAAAACATGTCCCATGCCTGAAAAAAGATTTAATGATTCTGATTGAAATGGTCTCTAGAGAGAAAGAAGTTCACACTGCTGACATCATTAGGGAATTTTAGAATAGAAGGAAGTAAGAAAAGATCCTAAAATAAAAACCCAGTGAGAATAATTATATTAACAAGAAAGTAATGAGAACCAGATTGGAATCAGGCATCTCATCAGCAACACTAGATGCTGAAAGACCATTTAGCAGAGCCTTCTTCCAAGGGCCATCCATTCACCTTCTTTGCAATAAGTGGAGATGCTGATTGTATACCCTGTGTTTTCTAACCCACACCAGCTCAGACACAAAAATAAGACTACAATGGCAGTGACAAAATAACTATTTTTCTGATTTGGCCCTCTTCAGCGGAACTCCAGCTATCTTTTGAATTCCTCCTAAATACTTCATTGGTGCAACCTGCAACTTTGTCATCTCGGCTCCAAGAGGTAGCCTCGCATTCCACCTCTGCTGCACATGCCCCTTGGTGAGTTCTCCTGTTACTGCCAATGCCAATGTCTACCAGAGAGTCTGCCTTTGAGAATTGTCTGAGCCAGGTAGGATGTCACAGCACTTAACTGCACAGGCTCTGGCAACAGAATGGCTGGACTCAAATCCCAGTCCCACCACATACTAGAAGCTTAACCTTGATCTATCTCGGCCTTGATTTTAGCTTCAGTAAATTGAGGATAATAATAGTATTTATCCCACAGTGTGATTGTGATAATGAAATGAGATAATCCCATTTAAAAAGTTAGCACAGTGCCTAGCACAGAGTTCCCATTCGATAAAGTTTCAGTATATCCTATAAGCAAACACAAAACAAAATCTCATGTGTCATGCCACTGATACCTGCCAGCGTACACACTCAAAATGCTGGTGCCTGCTTATGGCAGCATCTTCTATCAGCACCATAGCTGCAGTTTCCTTGGGTAACACTTCACTCAAGTAAGCAGTCAGTGTAATTCTCTTGACTTGCAAGTTCACTTAAGTTCTACTTTACGCACCCATTTTGAGTGGTGATAGAAACTCGGTGAATTTAGAGCCCCCTTCCCACTTCCCAAGTTACATATATGTTTCCAAGGGATTATACACTACATTGTCTGGTGGTGGGAGGAGGCGGTGCTAAGTCCTTGTCTCCTCAACAATGATGTACTTTGGCCCCTCTGGGGTCCTCAGTCACCAACGAAGTCAGCGGATGCATCTCCCCTGACTCCCACCCTAAAGACCTTTCAGACCTAGCTCTCTGCAGATACCTGCACACCACTCTAGAGCCTCACAGATCTGACGATGGTTCCTGCTTTTCCTCATCACTGGCCCCATGGTGATTGTGGGGGAAATCCTACTATGGATGACCTGGCCATTCAGGCAAGTCTCTTGACTCCTGCTTGTTTCTCCATCTCTGAATGAGCACAGAAGCCCTCTATTCCCAGATTCCTTGGATTGATCTAGATTGTTTTGTCCACTCTTCGCTTCTCCTGGGGGATCTGGCTAAGAGTTAAGGGAAAGAGGCTGCTCCCTTGTTGAGTGACACACATTGGCATCTGCCTCCCCTGCTTCCTTCCCCTTCTTCTCCTTGCCCTACTCCAGGAGGAACATGACCTTGCTTTGGAGAAGGAGGGGAAAGGAGGAGGCTTGTGCTCCAAAGGCCCTGGAGGCCCTACTGCTATTGGCTCCTTAGCTGTGACATCCCTGAGGGCAGAAAATGCCAATGACAATGCAGAGAAAGGCAAGGAAATTCAAGGATACCAGACAAAACTTAGCAAGGTCAAATTGTTATCTGTCATAATCTTGATACATCATAGAACAGCGCCAGATAACATTTTTTGAGAACTTATTAGATGCCAGGCTCTCCTTTAAGCACTTTGTATGTATTAACTCAGTTAATAATCGTAACAGTCTGGGAGGCAGGTAGAATTTTACTCCCACTTTCCAGATGAAAACACTGGAGGCTAGGACAAGTTAAAGTAACCTATGCAAGGTCAGCGAATATGTCCACAGGAAAGCTGGGAAGACAAACCTATGCAGAGTGGTTCTAGGGTCTAGGTCTCCACCCACCTTCCATATGCCTCTCCTGTACTGTGACCCAAACAACTCCTGGAGTTCTCTCAGTCTCATATTGTGGCCCGCGGCCTGAGTCTATGGATGTGGGTCAGGGGACACTTGGAGCCGCAGGCATACTCAGAATCAGCACCCACCTCCTGCCCCCATGCACGCTCCTTGTTCTTAAAGAAAATTCACCTCCTGCACCTCTCTTTTGCTTTAGGTGGAGTAATTTACCTTGCCCATTAAAAAAAGCAAAATATGGGCTGCGCGTGGTGGCTCACGCCTGTAATCCCAGCACTTGGGAGGCCGAACTGGGTGGATCAGGAGGTCAGGGGATAGGGACCATCCTGGCTAACACGGTAAAACCCCGTCTCTACTAAAAATACAAAAAATTAGCCAGACAAGGTGGCGGGCGCCCGTAGTCCCAGCTACTCGGGAGGCTGAGGCAAGCGAATGGCTGAACCTGGGAGGCGGGGCTTGTAGTGAGCCCAGATCGTGCCACTGCACTCCAGCCTGGGTGACAGAGCGAGACTCCGTCTCAAAAAAAAAAATAAATAAGAAAAGCAAAATATTGTCTAATGGAAAATACAAGCCCAGCTTAAATCACCATTCCCACTCCACTATTACAGCTGTGAAACTTTAGTCAAGTTGTTTGTTATCTCTGAGGCTTAGTGATTTTATCCATAAAATGGGGAGAAGACATCATAGGGTCATTAGATATGTGATGTGCTTAGCACAATGCCTGACACATAGAAGGCACAAAGTAGATATTTATTTGGTTTGTTATTTCATCTAAGTTTGTGATGAGCATGTAGGTGCATTCTAACCTTCGGTGGCATAAAGTTAGATTGCTCTGTGTGAAACCAGCTTCTTGAGGTCCTTTGTCATAGAGGCAGTTCATTGCCTGATTATGTGTATGTCACAAGCATTGTACTAAAATAGTCACTCTTAGCAAGAGCTTTTTTCCTTAACAATGACTGTTCTGTTTAGATTTATCTATTTGGTTATACCTAAAATTAATCAATTTCCCCCCCCAAAATATTGAATACATAATCATAAATTAATGTACTTAATAATGCTAAGAGCTATCATTTGTATAGTACTCACTATGAGCCAGCTACTTTACTAAGGTGAATTTCATCTTTACAGTCTTGTGAGAAAGAAACTCTTGCACCTATTTTACAGAATAGGTTGTCGAGGTTTAAAGAGGTTAAATGACTTGTCCAAGGTTACAGAACTAGCTCTTGGCAGAGCTGGATTTTAAACAGAAGGGCATCCATCTGAATCCAAAGCCTGTGCTCTCCATCATGATTTAAAAACAAATAGTAACAACAATAAAACATAGGAAAAATCTTAGCTTCTATACTCCTTTTGCTTTCTAACAAATTGCATATTAATCTAAGTCACATGTTCCATTAAGCCTCGCAACATAAAAGCAATAGAAATTAAACAGAACTAGTCTTAATAGATGTGTTTTCAAGACCAAGGAAAAGAAAGTCCCATGAGAATTTTCTATTATCTAAGCATGCACAGGATCTTTCAGAAAGGATACTTAAAGCAAATTACTGGAATTTGGGGAGCTGGTTTTTCTCCCATGAATATATTCACTGGGCCTCACCAGCTTAGTGATAAGGAATAGTCCTCAGTTGACATCTAAATTAAAAAGTCAAATTTTCTAATTTATTAGAAAATAATGAAAGAAATAGTTGATTCATTTCTCCATTAGTGTTTACCATAGTACCTACTAGCATGCATTCATTTGACCAGTTTCCCGGGGGCATTAGTTAGCAAACTTCCTGGGGGTCTTTGGAACTTAAATAAATAAAGCAGATTCAACAGATAAGGTGCATTACTGTACGAAAATTTTTATGGCTTGAACAAAGAACAGAATCCAACACCCACACTCTTTTATAGACCTGATTAACAAGAAATTTTCTCCAAGTAGATGGAGCATGAAAATTGCTGCCCCTTGGAATCAGTTTTCTAACTGAGTTTAATATTTGCATTTGGTTTTCCACTGTTGTTATTATTATTGCCATTTTAACTTATGCATTCCTGCCATAGCATATGCCTCTAGGTACAAGAGGAAGGAAAAATTCAATTTTAGTGTTTGTCTTATTTGCACTTTACTTGATGCAATTTGGTTTGCCACATGGAGTGAAAAAAGCTGTCATGTTATTTTTTTTTTCAAGAAGAACACAATAACTATAATGGACTATGCATTCATTACTGAGTAGATTCATTTTTTTCTCCCATTGAAGGGCATAAAAGAGGGGATAATTTCAAATTGAATTGAATTGTGTCTGGTGAATCATGATGCGCATTTCCGACCAAGGCATAAAACACGTCCCAGCTTTTCTGCCAGCATTTTTTTCAAGAATATTACTCAGAATGCAATAAAACCACATTCGTTTGGTTTTTTGCTTGTATGTACTAATTTTCTGCAGGAAAATGTAAATTAAAATATAACCTTTGACTTCCAGAAACTATGCTCTATGATGAAGTCTTGGCTTGCTTTTCTGGGAGACTTGAATGTTTTCTTCCTTTTTCCTTATTTTACATTAACTCCTCAACATTTTCACCTAACATCTAGCCATTGCCAAATCTTTCCCTAGACATTAAAGGTCTTAGCTGTGTTCATACTATGATTCAAACATGCCTGGCCCCATCTGGAGAGTCATTGTAGGGGACCCTTCAGAGCTCTGTTGGCATGAAGTACTCAAGATCTCTCTAGGAAATAGCTCATTATAAGAACAGAGTTGAGGGTAATACATGTGAAGACAGTGGGATAGGGTTGGAGGAGAGGATCATTTGGACAATAACATTATCACTTAGAAACCCATTCGGTTTCCTTGGAGGAGGGCTTACACCTGTAATCCTAGCACTTTGAGAGGTCAAGGCAGGAGGATCACTTGAGGCCAGGACTTTGAGACCTGCCTGAGCAACATAATAAGACCTCATTTCCATTAAAAAAAAAACAAAAATTTTTTTTTTTTCTTTTGAGACGGAGTCTCACTCTGTCGCCCAGGCTTGAGTGCAGTGGCGCCATCTCCCTTCACTGCAAGCTCTGCCTCCCGGGTTCACACCGTTCTTCTGCCTCAGCCTCCCAAGTAGCTGGGACTACAGGCTCCCACCACCACGCCTGGCTAATTTTTTTTTATTTTTAGTAGAGACAGGGTTTCACCGTGTTAGCCAGGATGGTCTCCATCTCCCGACCTCCTGATCCACCCGCCTCAGCCTCCCAAAGTGTTGGGATTACAGGCGTGAGCCACCGTGCCCGGTCAAAAAAAAAACGTTTTAAAAAAATTTTAAGAGCTGCTTTTACAAAAAATCTTTAGATATTGAGAGCACAAAGAAGTGCTTTTGTGTAACCTAGGTAACTCATGGCAGTAATACAAATAATTAACATTTATTGAGCTCTTCTAATTAGTAAACATTTTGCATACATTATCTAATCCAATCATCACAGTGACCCAATGATATGGTCATTATTTTCTCCAATTAAGGCTTAAAAGGGATGTGCAACTTGCTTATGGACATATAGCTCAAACGTGACAGACCCAGGCTTCTGTGCACATCTCTCTGAATTTAAAATCCACACTCTTGACCATATAACAATACTGTCTTTCACCAAGAAGCACTGGAGCACACTGTAGTACAGAAAGAAATGGTAGACTGAGAAGCCATCATATGCGTCTACTTCTGCAATGGAGGAAGGGAGAACAATGGGCGTTAATGCACACTGAGAATGGATGCCCAATGCCTGCATGCACTTATCAGAAGCCTCTTGTTGGCTTCTTGGCAACCTCTCAGCCGCTAAGCAAGAGAAGAAATTGGCTCCTGGCAGATGGTAGCCAAGATGAGAATACAAGTGAAATAACTCCTGGGCTTCCCAGAACAATTAGGGAGAGATTCAAAGGCAACTGAAATTCTTGTAGGGGAAACTGGGGGCAAACTAAAGCAAACTCTGTTTTGTTACTGTTTATAACTCCAGGCTGGTTAAGCCTTGGGAAGCAGGTTACGCAAAGAACCCCACAAATCAGGATTTTGCTTATAATAAAACAAGGCAAATGTCCCTGCTTTCATCTTTTGATGCTCTTTAATTTTAGCTAGTGACTTCTGCAAGAATATAAACACCTCTGAACTGTTCTATTTTCTTCCCTCCGAGCTTGCTTGGAACAGGACACGTTTCTGCTTCTTTTTTCTCCCTAACTTCATTTATTATTCAAAAACTATTGCAAGCATAGGCCTTTTACCCAATGAAAAAGTTCTAAATCCTCTATCCTATTGGGCCGCCTACTCTGTATAAGAGACACTTAGCAAGGTACGGGGGTATTCCAAGATGACTAAGCCATGGTTCCCTGCTCTGACTCACTTTCATTCTCGTGGAGGGAGACAGATCAGACAAACCACACACAAGACAAAATAAGACAGATCTACACGGAGGCAAAGTAACAAAATGCACAGGGTGCTTTAGGCAACAAGTGGCATTCTTGCATGGGGGCTTCGCCTGTCTTCTGGTGTATGTTTTGGTAGGTGTTATTTCACACTTTTCTTCCCCGCCTTCCCACTCTGCTCTTGCAGTGATGTCATACTCCCTGGCCTCTCTCTACAGTCACTTACTTTTTCCCTTTCTAAGTAAATCCTGTCTCAGACACCCACTGAAATCTTTAAGATCCTTCTCAGAACCACCTTCAAATCAAGCTACTAACAGCATGTTCTTGCCAACCATTACTCTCTAAGTCCATCTGTCTTCCTGTCTGCTCAGATGAGTCCAAAAGTATTTCTAGATCTTTAACAATCTTTAAGCCACATGGGGAAAATGCATTTAAACTCGCTAATAAGACCACAGACTAAGGGCAAAGCACTAAGATCGAATTTTATGTACCCAATTACTGCCTTAGATGTCAACCGTTCAGCAGGGGGTTCTTAATACGTTATGTTAAAGAGAGTCTTTGAAATGGTTTGGCTTTTTCTCTTTCCTTTTTAACCCGGAGTCTATCCTACTCCACTGAATGAGCAGCTATAAAATGCAGAAGAGAGCAGCGGCTACGAGGAAAAGGCTTCATGATAGCAGGGGCTGGTCTGTGTTGCTCACTGCTGTATCTACACTACTTAACGCATAGTGCTACTAAATAAATATTTGCTGAAAGACAGAAGAAAGAGAGAGAGAGACAGATTGAATTACACACTGGACTGGACTTGTACTGGATGAACTCTGAGGTGCTTCTCACTGAGATTTTATGACCCAGTAAGAGTGAGAACTTAAATTTGAAAAAATTTACATTAAACTCATCAAATTGTATTGTTTCCTAACCCATGTTCTCAGTATAACAAATTGCTAAACAGTGTTAAGGCCAATATTGGGATCAAATAAGGGAGAACAGAATCAAGGCAACGGAAAGAATTTCATAAGACCATTTATTTTATCCCCAGTTGGCAGCTAAACCATCCCAAAAAAGGATGTAGGATGATCTAATGGAAAGAGTACAGGCTTTGGAGTCAGAGCTGGGTTTGAATTCCTATTCTGCCACTCACTAGTTGCATGACCTTGGACAAGTTCACATCTTTGAGTCTCTGTTTTCTCTTTTATAAAATACAGGCCATAAGAAAATATCTTGGAGTGTTTGTGTGCCTTGCACAGACTGGCCATAGAAGGACCTCAAAAATGGGTTGGTTCCATTTCTCCAAAAAGCTGTTTGTACGTAGTGAAATGGTTTCCAAAGTTGTGTCTCAGCTTCCTTTACGTATCAACATCTTTCAAATTTCCTGAGCCTTATAATTTTACGAATTCTGGAATTCTGAAATAAAAGGCCTTTTACTTTTTGTTTTGAATGTTTTACTTACTATTGGTTGGACAATCAGTTGAAAAATATCACTGCTTCCAAATCCTCATTTGTACAATAACCCTTCACAAATTTCAAGATCATTATCAAGTCCCTTGTGTGCCTGTTGTTTTCCAGCCCTCACTTTGCTTCATTTTTGAGAGGTTTTAAAGAAAAGAATTCTTTTAAATGCTTAGTGTATCTTTAGGTCTTAACCTGCTTGAAAACAGGCCCTTGTTTTCACTCTGGCAAAGCAGAACCTAAAACATTAATAGGAATTCTAACTATGGAAGATACATATCAAAGCCAGAGGAAAACAAAGTATATATTATCTCTTTCTACTAAATGAAGGTTAAACTCTTTCCAAAGACAAAGTTTAAAATAGTTGTTATGCAGCCAGTCGACATGCAAGGTGACTGGAGACAGAGGAATCTTGGCCCCAGACGGGAAGTGTTTAAAAATGGGCAGAGGGTTCTGAGGTAAACTCCTCCAGACCAGAGACTGAGTCTTAATCCACAGTGATTCTCTGAGACCAGACTCATGTCTAGCACCCTGTATTGGCTAGAAATCTGTTAAGCAGAATTGAAATAGTTGTTACCTCTATAAAAATAATAAGATTATACAGGAGTACTTTTATATAGAAAATATAAAAGTTAAAACCTAATAATATTAATATTATAATTATTTTAAAAGTGATCCTACCGTTTCCTTAACAAGAATATTAACTTTTTAAAGTAAAGAATATCACTATATTTTTTTTAACTGTTGAAAAAATATTTCAAGCCTCATTAGTTCTGGGTCATAAACCACTGTCTCTTTCCTGGCTTTGATTACAAATAATCAGTTAGAAGGTTTATACAAAAATTTCATTTGTCTATATGGAATAGATTCATTCTCATACATTTGGCCTTCAGTAGACAGGGCCATTCTACAGCACTAATCCTGAGCTGCCATTTTCTTTGATGGCTGACATTCATATGTATACATGACACTCATACGTATACATGTAGCAAGGCACCAATTTCATAAATATATGAAAGAAACCTACTTATAGCATACAATAATCCAAATACTTCAAATTCTTCTGCCTTGCAACTCTGTAAGAATAATAAACTCCCTTATGGGATTGTGGTGCAGTGTGAGATAATGAATATAAGTCACTTAATACTTGCCTGGCACATAGAAGATAGTAGACACTAAATTAATGTAATTAGTGATTATAGAAGCAATAGTAATAATGAGAACAGATTTAGCTGTCAGGCAGACCTGAATTCAAATCCCAGCTCAGCTACTTTACATCTGTATAACTTTGGGCAAGCTTTTAAATCTAAATCTCAGCTTTTTCATTTTAAAACGTGGACATGTTAGCACCTACCTTGAAGCATTTTTGAGAGGACTGAAATTAGTAAAATGAATGCTGCTTGGTATGTACTCAATAAATGTCTACTATTATTATCATATCATTATTAATAATAATAATTAATTAGTTTTGCCTGTAGTTTACTCCATAGGAAAATGTTGAATGAATTAGATCTCAAGAAAAAGTAGTCAATGAAACACTTCCAAACATCCTGCCTCAGAATATTTCAGTAAAGGCAAAATTAATTAATTAATGGTAGTATGAATGATAATTCTTATGCATTTATGATGTATTTGGTCATTCAACTTGAGATTCAAATGAATCTCAAGCCTCGAACAGAAAGAAATTGCTGATTTAGTATAGTAATTGTAAACGGAGGTAGGTATGTGTATATTGGGGACCTCTTGGAGCTTTCTCAAGATAATATTCCTCTGTCTCCTAAAACTGAGACATGCTAGACAGGCAGCATAAGTAGGCATAAGAGTTTGATAAATACCCACTTTTGGTCTATGTTATGTTCTCCCTTGCATTCTGAAGATCATTCATTTATTTATAAGATTAGTAATTAAAATGTATTGGTAAGGATTTGGGCTAAGTATAAAATGTTTGAAAAGAGATAGACCAAAAACAAAACATTAAAAGGATTTTGAAGGCTATTTATCTACCCTTCCATTTTAAAGATGACGGCACTGAGATAAAGATTGCCTTGGCATACAGCTCAGTAGCTATGGGACTCAGGCTAGGCTTCATTCCTTCTTTGCTAAACTACTCTGTTACAACTCAGCAAAAAGGAAAGATAATGGGCTCATTGCCAAGCCTGAGTCTGTATCAGCTAGAGAAATTAGAATATTTTGCTGTAATTCACTAGTGGATCCTTTGATCTCTGAAAATCCTATCATGTTTTACTTGACTACTGTTCATCTTTGGTATATAATATGTTATAACCGTATATTGTTTTGTGAATTGAATGTGGAGAAAATTAGTTTAATTATGGAATGAACCATTGTACCCTGTTACCCCATGAAACCTCAGCTAACACATGCGTCTGCTTTTCTTCCCCCAACTATAATTCATTTGTATAACCAACGATGGGACTTGGCTCCACAGCCCTCAAAACTTGGGATTTTCCGATTGTGTATTTATTTTATCTTTGGGGCCCTCAGATATTTCAAATTATTAACATCATCCTTCAGAGACTGAGAATTGATTATTACAGAACATTAATGACATATTAAGGTCCCAGGCTTCACTTTCTCCTGGGGTTGTGAAAGGCTACTGTTTAATTACAATGAGTTTCATCCTCAAAAAAAATGTCCCCTTGTGATAGATATCTACAACAGCCTCAGAACACGCATTGCCTCGTGTTTAATTATAACCCCCCAAAGCATGCTAGTCTCTTATCCAAGAGTTCTAAGAAATGTTTAATGGCATCTCAATGAACTGATTTGGTCACAAGTCTGCCTCTAAACAAATCACTGTAGACAGGGAAATATGAGACCTTGTATGGCCACACATGACTGAGATACCATCCCTAGGTCAGGGTTGATGACAGCTACAGTATATATATAATATATATAAAATATATATAAATATATATAAATATATATAAAATATATAATATATATAAATATATATAAAATATATATAAATATATAATATATAAATATATGTGTATATATAAATATATAATATATAAATATATATAATATATTAATATATAAATATATAATATATAAATATATAATATATATAAATATATATTATATATATAAAAAATATATATAATATATATATACTCTCCTGATATGCCACTCAAATCTCTATATTTTGTATATATACAGTATATACACTATATATACACATATATAGATGACAGCTACACATACACACTATATATAATACACTATAATACACTATATATACACTATATAATACACTATATACACTATAATACACTATATACACTATATAATACACTATATATGATATATACAGTGTAGCTGTCATCTATATATGTGTATATAGTATGTACTATGTAGTATATATACACACATTATATAATACACTATATATAATATATAGTATATACACTATATTATATATAGTTCTGTCATCTATATATGTATATACTATATATATACTATATAGTATGATATGCTATATACACTATATACTATACACTAAATCTATTATATATATTTTATATGTAGTATATACACTATATATAGTATATAGTATATATACTATTTGTATATAGTATATATACTATTTATATATCTACCATATATATAAAAAATAGATTTCCTGGTGGATAGTGTGTGTATATATAGTGAGAGTGGCAAGTGGTGGATCCCCATCGAACAACTGGGAATTGGGAATGAATTAGATTTTGATAAACCAAAAACTAATGAATATCCACTATTCTAGGGAAGGTTTCCGAGCCATGAATTGTCAGGATGACAAGACTAGAAATCTTTAGTTAGGAAAGATGAAGGCTGAGAGAGCACCTAATAGAAATCTTTAAAACTACACACAATTGTATATGAATGAAAATCAAATCCTTAGATATAAAATGAGAATACCACCTTTAAAATTCTGAAAGGTACTTTAGTAGTGAGAATTGCTATTTCACGTAAAAAGCAATATTTTTGTAGAATACCATCAAGAGGCTATACCTCTAAAGAATACTAATTCAAAAGATTCAGGAGAAATAAAACCTAAATTAGTAACGAAGCAAAGGAATAAAACACCTAAGATGCATGTTTAACTTCAGAACATCCAAGACTCCCATGACCCCCTCTGAAAACAAAGTTAAATGACCCTCTTGAGCAATCCATGTACTCTCCTGGATAGTCCCCCAACCTCATTAACCAGGTTCAACTCAACAAGCATGATGGAAACATTTTTACATGCGGTTTAAATCCCTTAAAGAGTTTTAGGGATTAAGCAAAGCAGAGACATGCAACTAGTCTAGGACGAAAAAGCGCTTTCTGTTGTATCATTTCTACAGCCAACAGACAGAAGAAAATGCAGCTGTAATCTGCATAAGAGAATCAAGAGGGTAACACAAACATGTTTTAAAATTCAAGGACATTTTGCTTGAGATCCAAAAAACAAACCAAATAATTGTGTATTAGCGCTAAACAATTATATTCAGATTTTTATTTTCTGTTTTTAAAATTTGCCCAATTTATAACCTACATATAGTTAATATAATTGTTCTTCAATTATATTACCGTTTAAATTAGAAGACATAAAATATTATATAATATTCATAGCCTCATAACTGACTATTGGATAAGTAAAGGAACTTCGGCTTCCTTTTCATGTGGCTCTCCTGAAATAAAGGTCTGATAAAGTTTCTGATTCATTCATTGTAATTTATTTCATCAAAAAAGCTAGAAATCCTTAAGAATGTAAATGCGTCCTTTGAACAGGCTTTCATTCTCCTTTCTTTTTTCTTGGGATATTATTGTGCTTTCCTGGTAATTGGGCCACTGAGGAATGATGAAAAGAATGATCTATTTCAACGATTTGTGGCTCATTATAGGCACTGAGGGACAAAGTTGAAATAAAAGGTCATAATGAGATTTAATTGTTCTTCAAGCTCGTCATAGGAATAGAGGCACACCTTGGGAAAGAAACTGTACAGAAACAGAACTTTTCCTTGTAAGTTATGCAAAATGCATTGAGAATGTGCATTTAAAGCAAATAAATGTTTTCAGGGATATCAAGTGTGGTTCCAAACTGTGGAAGGTAATTTGAAATAAAATCCTTTTTTAAAAATATGGACGTTACATTTGTAGAAATTTGGGATCCATGAACCCAGGATCCTTTTTTTTTCTTAATGGATGTGGGGTCAGTGTGGGGGAAGGTAGTTAATTTTTTTTTTCTGGGCTCATTAACAGTGATCAAACGTATAACAACATGAGTAAAGCCATACACATACTTGCTCATTCATTGAACAGCTATTCATTGGGCTTATTCTGTGTGGAAATACAACACTGGATGACATAAAGTCTTCGCCCAGTGGGGAGTCTAGTAGGAAGACAGAAATTAAATTTAAAATATTAAATTGTGATTGTAATAAGTGACACAAAGGATAAGCAAGAGTGTGATTGAAATGTCCAACTAGGATACCAAACTGGGGTGAAAGGAGGGACACCGGATTGCATCTTGAAGGGAGAGTGAAATCAATGGGTGGGGAGAGTGAGGGGCAGGCCTAATGGCAAGAAGGGGAAGGAGTGATATTCTAAGCAGAGGGAACTAGGTCGCTGAAGGTCCTAGGTGGAGTGAGAGTGAGGAATGGAAGTGGAGAGGGAAGCAGAGGCAGAACACTATTCCTTGAAGCATAAGAATCTGAAGCTTTATAAACCAAGAACAATGCACACTAGTGGGAGAGCTTTTAAAATGCATGCCACTGTATTTCATTTTGAAAGATCTCCTTTTCCACAGTTAGAGGAATCAACTGGAGAGGTATAAGCACAGGTACATGGAGACCATTTGGGTGTTCATTGCTATGTTCCAAAACCAGATGGTGGTGGCTTGGCCCACTAGGGATCGAGAGGCCGCGCCACCTGCGGGCAGAAGCTCATGGCCACGGCCTGCTGCAGCGTGGCAATGGCTGAGGTGACCTGCGGCGGCGGGCGGCGGCGGCGGGAAGAGGCCCACGCGCTGACCCAGCTCGGCCTGCTGCACCGGCTCGCAGTCGTACTTGGCGATCTCCTGGATGATGGCGTTCTCCTGGTTGTTGAATAATGGACAGCAATAGAAGGATTTGGAAGATATTTAGGAGGCGGAGTCAAGAATGCAATGGATAGAGTGAGGTAGAGTGAGGTGAAAGTGACCCCTATGTTTCCAGACAGGATGGACAGAGGGGAGGGGATCCCCAACATGGGGCACATCAAAAGCAAAGGATGTCTTTTAAAGACTGAGTTCTGGAAATGTTGTTAGTCTCATATCCAAGCAGAGGTAAGGAGTTGACATGCGGGTCTGGAATACAGAGGAAAAGTCTAAGCTAGATAGATTTGCAAGTTGATTTAGCAAACTGACTTGGAAACACTCACTTTTACCAGTCACTAAGCCCTTTTATCAGTACTAAATCATTTAATCTTCCTAACAACCCTTTGAGGCAAGTACAGTTGTTAGACTGACTTACCTACAAGAAAGCTGAGGCCCAGAATTATTAAAGTCACCCAGGTAGGAGTTCAGAGCCAGGATTCAAACCGGGACAGTCTGGCTCCGGAGTCCACACGCTGAACTGCTAGGCTTCTAGACAGTACACAGGAATCGAATGGGTGTGGGTAAGAGAGACAGAGAATAACAGGAGGAGAGAACGGAGGCTTGAGGAGGCCAAACTTTTAAATCAGCAGAGGAGAGTAAATTGGTAAAGGGGCCATATCACTTCCACAAATCGGTAAGACCCATTTGTCCCAAAATGTTTGTCCAGCAAGGCCTCACCCTTTCGAGGCAGCTGGGCCCACGGAGGAGTCACACGAGCATTCATCTCTATTAGTCTGGACACCCTCTCACAACCAGACACAGTCTCAGAGATTTATCCTGTTTGAAAAGCCGGGACAGATCTACCACACCGCTTTCCAGGTTCTGAACAACTGTTTCTCCAAGGCTAACTCTTTTGCCAATAACTTGACTTGTATTATTTTTAGTGAAATATCATGTAACAAGCTGCGCCTAAAATATTTCCAGCCCAGAGTGCTGGCAAGAAAAAGATCAAAAAAGAAGAAAGCTGGAAGTTGAGAGTAACAGTGGAAAAAGAAAAGGAATAATGGAAAAGGAAGGCCAAATAAATAAATAAATAAAAACAAAAATTGTTGAAAGAAGACATGATCTTTTCAGTGAGAAGGGTGAAGAGTCATCAACATGTCCCAGTCAATTTTAATTTCAAGGAATGCACACCCAGCCATGCCTGCAACTTTTCTAATCAAGCAGTTATCCAGTTCATTTTCAGCGATGTTCGTTTGCTCTCACTCAGTGTGGACTTTCACGGTAACCCCTGGCATCAGAAAGCAGTGTGGTGTAATGATTACAGGTACAGGCTCTGGAGTCAGTGCCGTGTGTGTGTGAGTCCTGTCTGCATTATGAGTTAATTGTGTGATTTCAGGAAGTTACTTATCTACTCCATCTGTTTCCTCAACCGTAAAATGTGGATGATGATATCTACTAATAAATTCTACTTCATACTGTTTGTATGAAGAAGAAATATTTGAAAGAGTATTTGACTTAGTATAATATATACTGCTCAAGAAGTGTTTGTTAAACTTCTTTTTTTTTTTTTTTTTTTTTAATTCCACGATAGAGTCTCGCTCTGTGGCCCAGGCTGGAGTAGAGCGGCACAATTTCGGCTCACTACAATCTCCGTCTCTCGGGTTCAAGTGATTCTCTCACCTCAGCCTCCCACATAGCTGGGACTACAGGTGCTCACCAGCACACCGGGCTAATTTTTGTATTTTTAGTAGGGTTTCACCATGTTGGCCAAGCTGGTTTTGAACTCCTGACCTCTGGTGATCCACCCACCTCAGCCTCTCAAAGGGCTGGGATTACAGGCGTGAGCCACCGCTCCCAGCTGCCTTTGTTAAACTTCTTATTGTTATTATTAGAAGTGCTGGTATTCTTCAGATGTTTTTAGCAACATATCATGATGCATTCTAGAGCACCAAGGTGCCATATTAAGAGTCATTTGTGTTTACCAGCCATTAAAGGAGGGTTTTTCATGCTTAATTAGAGTATTACCAATTGAATTACTCTCAATTATTGTATCAGCATTCTATCAAAGAAGCAGAAACTGTGTTTTTGTGTGTTTGTGTGTGTATGTGTGTGTGTGTGTGCTGGAAAACAGCAATCGGTCCCAGGTACTTGACTTTATGCGATCGTGGGATCTGGCTCAACAGTCTCTGCAGGGCTGTTGCCTTTCCATCTGACACTGGATCTTGAAGCCACAGAACAGGCTGGCAGGAAGGGAAGATGGATGGAAAGTTAGGAGAGCAAGGATAGACTGGAACCCACAATAGAAGCTTGAGCCTAAAAGGGCAGCCTGAGACCTACATCATCTCTTGTTTCCTCTGACCTATACGATATTGCTGTCCTGCAGAAGTAGTGGCCTTTCGTCATGGAACAAAACACACTGAAATGGCCCAGGAGTCAGGCAAGCTGCAGAAATTTCCAGGAAATGGTGGTCAGTTATAGGCCCATCAGCTGCCTCGTGCCAGTGGGGTGAGCTAGCAAATGGATGGCAATGAATGTGAACTACAGAGATGGCTGCTGCCTCACTCTGCTCTCCTGATATGCCACTCAGATCTCTCTGTGGCCTGCCCCAACTGGAAGTGTGCAGGAAAGGGAATTCTGGGAAATGTATTTCAGTCTAGGTGATTGCTGACACGTTGCAAAGCCACCAAATAGTTATTGCCACAGATGTTTAAACTGAACACTACGCTAACTGCTTTTCATTCCTTATTTCATCTATTTTAACCACAGCCCCACAAGCCTATCCATTTATCATAGGTGAAGAAACTGAGGAAAAGAACTCTGTCTTGAATAACTTGGCCAAGGTTAGATTTATGAGGTTTATTCATGAACGATGACACTTGCAGCCAGCTTTTTGAATTAGTGTCTGCATTAACTAGATTTCTCTACCATTAGAATTCCTCTCCAAAACAGCATAGCTAGTAATTGCAATAGATAATCATCTCACAGTTTCTATCCCTACTCTTGTTAAAAATAATAGGGCAAGATAGGCCCAAGGCACTGATGTACCAAATCACAATGTTATACTCTTAGAATCTTGTGAAAATGAAGTAACTTTTCAGGTACTGCTTAAATATAAATATTATTCTCTTACAATTAAATAAATATAAATGCCTAATAGAATTATTCCTTAGGCTCAATTAATTTCGTTTCAAAAACTGTAACTTAATTTTAGTTATATTCTAGTTGTAAGTCATAGCTAGTATACCATTATCTTATATGTGGGTATGTAATTTGTATCAATTTGCATTAAATTTAATGAGAATTTAAATGTGAATCATCATTGTCACTTAGCTTATAGTAATCAATATCTGTGAAACTGAGATCCCTGCAGATAGTCATGGGATGCCTCCCACACAGGCAAAATTCCAATTTACTAGTTAAAAGATGATTATAAAGAAAATATGGGGTAACTGCTGTGTCAGATATTGATCTGTATGCAGATAACAGCTATAAACTCTGGGCACAATGTAAAAAGTAGCTGAAGTCACTATAGAGTGAAGTGATACAAGCAAATTCTTATAAGTAGCTCATCCTCCTGGGAAAGGAGCTGATAGAGTGAGTTTCTATGTTTGTCCTTTTAGCCTGGGACAAGGTGCAGTCAGTGGGGACTGAGTAACATTGGGACACTGGTGGGGTAAAAAAAGGCAGTCTCTTTGTCCCAGGGACCCAGAAGACTGAATCTGAGGAGACCACAGTCACTACAGAGGAATAGCCTGTACGGACAAGGATCAGAGAGAAGATCTCCAAATTCTATCTGCTTTTATTTTCAATAACTCTTGAACCACACATGGGCAAAGTAGGCTCAAAATAGCTCTGCTAAAGACAAAAGATATGAACTGCATTTGGAGATGCTACATAAGAATTTGAGTTTTCATTTCAAACCAAGTAAAATTGCTTGCTAAAACTAACTAACAGTTATCAGAGAAAAGCATCAGAATCCAAGTTCCACAACTTAACATTCATAATACTCTGGGTACATCAACATTACTTGACAAATAAAGAACATGAAAAATGGGACATACTCATAAGAAAAATTTAAATACATCTATAAAATAATCCAAATGTTGGACTGATCAGACAAGGATTTTAAAGCCATTATTATGACCCTGCAATAAAGTAAAAAAAAAAAAAAATGTTTATAATGAGTGAAAGGATAGGAAACTTCAGCAGGGAAATTGAACGAGTAAAAAGAAAACAAATGTAAATTCTAAAATTGAAAAATATAACTGAAATTTTAAAACTATCAGATAGATTTAAGAGGGTGAGAGACCAGAGTATGTCACCCCAAAATACACCTCTTTGGCATAGGGACTGTTGCGCTGCTGGCAATTAAGAAGAAGCAGATGTAGGAAAACTCTTGTGTTCACCCCTTATTTGCCTAAAGGCGAAACACAAATTAGTAAAACCAAAAGATATCCCAGCTACCTTCTCTGCCAGGGAGAACAAAAGTTAACTTTAGACCCATGTAGATCTAGAGATAACACCAGAGAAATCTATATAGCCAGCTTTACTCACTAGTCTTTATCTATCAGTTATTTGCCTTCTCACTATTTAATGCCCCTAGAGATTCAAAACTCTTTTCATTTTCTTGTCATTCCTCTAAAAATTTACTCTTCTTTTTTTTTTTGAGACGGAGTCTGGCTCTGTCGCCCAGGCTGGAGTGCAGTGGCCGGATCTCAGCTCACTGCAAGCTCTGCCTTCCGGGTTTAAGCCATTCTCCTGCCTCAGCCTCCGGAGTAGCTGGGACTACAGGCGCCCGCCACCTCACCTGGCTAGTTTTTGGTATTTTTTAGTAGAGACGGGGTTTCACCGTGTTAGCCAGGATGGTCTCGATCTCCTGACCTCGTGATCCGCTGACCTCGTGATCCGCCCGTCTCGGCCTCCCAAAGTGCTGGGATTACAGGCTTGAGCCAGTGCACCCAGCCTAAATTTACTCTTCTTTGTTCAAGATGCTATATAAGCTGAAATTCAAAGCCACCTCTTTGAGAATTACTCATTCTCTGGGTATCTCTCATGTATATATGAAATACACATGTTAATAAACTTCTGTTTGTTTTTCTCTTGTTAAAGTGTCTTTTTTTTACAGAAGCCTGTTCCTACTGAGAATTTATGAGGGTTTAGAAAAGTATATATTTTTTCTTCCCCTACAAAAACAAAGTAGCAATGACAGAGAAAAGGGTAAGTGAACATGAGGATAGACCAATAAAATTATTTAAAGTGAATATCAGAGAAAAAAATAAGAAAATGAACAGAACCTCAAGGATCTTGTAGATTATATAAAATAGTCCAACATACATATAATTGGAACCCCACAAGAAAAGAGGAGAGAGAATTGAGCAAGGAAAAAAAATGTAAAAAATAACAACCAAAATTTTCCAAATTTGATAAAGCATAAAATGTTAAATATGATCAAGAAACACTCAGCAGGACAAACATAAAGAAGGCTTTGCTTGGGAACATCATAGACTTTTGAAAGATGAATATAAAGAGCAAAACTTGAGAAAGCAAGAGAACAACGATAGATTACATATAAGGGAACAATCATTTGATTTACAAATTGCTTCTCATCACAAATTATGGAGACTAGAAAGGAGTGTAAAAACATTTTTTAAGTGCTGAAAGAAAAACAAAAAAACAAAAAATTGTCAACCTAGAATTCTGTGTCTAGTGAAAAAACTTCTTCAAGAATGAAGGTGAAATGAAGATTCTCACATAAAGGAAAACTAAAAGAATGTATCATCAACAGGTCTGCACTTAAAGAAATGCTAAAAGAAGTTATTTAGTGGAAGGGAAATTATTCCAAATGGACACAGAAATCTTCAAAAAGAAGAGTATCAAAAATGAAAATATTTGGGTAAATTCAAAGGCTGTATTTTTTCTAATCCCCTTAATTTCTTTACCATACATATGAGTATGTAGGAGTTTAAAGGGTAGTCCACAAGACCACCCTCACTTCTGATACCAACTAGAAGTCCAAGGTCTCCAAGACCACCCTCAGATTCAATAGAGTAGATTTCACTAGAAAGAGTCCACAGAACTCACTGAAAGCAGCTATACTCATGGTTATGGTTTATTACAGATTACAATCAGCTGAGGAAAGAGACAGAGACACATGGGTAGAGTTCAAGAGAATTCCATGGATGGAGCTTCCAGTTGTCATTTCTCAGTGTTCATGGAAATGATGTATAATAGGACATATGGAGTAGTGCCAACTGAGGAATCTCACCTGAATCTTAATGTTCAAGATTTTATCATGGCTGTGTCACATAGATATGATGGACCATCCACATAGCTGACCTTAGTTTCCAGCCCCTCCAGTAGTTGAGTTGACACCATAGGACCCAAAATTTCCACTATATAGATTACATTGCTATATTTGATGTGGCTTAAAGCCCTCAGGTAAACAGACACTCTTATCAGGCAGGACATTCCAAGGGCTTCAAGATTACCTTCCAGAAGTCAAGGGCACAGGCCAGACCTCCCTTTGAGCAAGATTAATTCTTTACCATACAGTGTTTAAAGCCAAAATTATAACAGTGTCTTGTGACAATGTTGATAATGAATTGTTGAGAATGAATAATGACAATGTTGATAATGAAGGTAGATAAAGAATGAGGATGGGATATGTATCTATGGGCTGGCAGGATTCTATATTTTATGTGACATGCTATAATATTAATTGTTATTTGGTCTGTGAAAATGTTAAGATACATATTTTAATCCATAGAACAGCCAAAAAGGCAAAGTATACCTAAAAAGCCAATGGAAACATTTTTAAAGTTTCTAAAAATATTCAAATAATTTAAAAATAGAGATAAAGAGTACTAAACTAATTTTAAAAGAGGAAATAAATATAAAATAAAGAATAAATGTTTTTATTGGTTGGGTGGGTAAAAACCACACCCAACCATTACTAGACCTAATATACCCAGTGAAATGCAGAGGTTATCAGAATGTGAGAAAAAAAAAAACAAGACTCTAGTGTAGGCTATTTTTAAGAGACACACTTTAAATATAAAGACAAAGTTTGAACGTAACTAGGTGGAAAAAATATAGCATGCAAACAGTGTTATAAGAAGAATGGAAAGCCCAAAATGGGATGGCTAGTATACAAAAAAAAGCAGAGACCAGGCATGGTGGCTCTTTACACCCATTAGGATGGCTGGTATAAAAAAAGCAGAGGCCAGGCACGGTGGCTTATGCCTGTAATCCCAGTGCTTTGGGAAGCCAAGGTGGGTGGATTACTGAGGTCAGGAGTTCGAGACCAGCCTGGCCAACATGGTGAAACCCCATCTCTACTAAAATACAAAACTTAGCCAGGCATGGTGGCTCATGCCTATAATCCCAGCACTTTGGGAGGCCAAGGTGGGTGGATTACTGAGGTGGATCACTGAGGTCAGGAGTTTGAGACCAGCCTGGCCAACATGCTGAAACTCTGTCTTTACGAAAAATACAAAATAAACCGGACGTGGTGGTGCACGCCTGTAATCCCTATTACTGGGGAGGCTGAGACAGGAGAATGGCTTGAACTTGGGAGGCGGAGGTTGCAGTGAGCTGAGATCCAGCCTGGGCGACAGAGCGAGATTCCATCTCAAAAAACAAAAACAAAAAACAAACAACAAATATACAGACCGTGACATTAACTTGTAGCAAAAGGAAAGAAGGACAGAGAAGGGGGAGCACAGGCTTTGGAATCAGGCAGATCTGGGATCAAATCCTGGCTGAGCCATGCAGGCTTCGGGACTTTGGGTAAATG
>NW_012121821.1:4194681-4235164 GCF_000951035.1 Colobus angolensis palliatus | reverse complement strand
ACCCCATCTCTACTAAAATACAAAACTTAGCCGGGCATGGTGGTGGGCGCCTGTAATTCCAGCTACTCAGGAGGCTGAGGTAGGAGACTTGCTTGGACCCGGGAGGTGGAGTTTGCAGTGAGCCAAGATTGTGCCACTGCACTCCAAACTGGGCTACAGAGCAAGACTCAGTCTCAAAAAATAAAATAAAATAAAAACTTTTAAAAAGGCAGAAAATAAGTGTTGGTGAGGATGTGCAGAAACTGGATCCCTTGTGCACCATCAGTAGGTGATATGGTTTGGCTTGTGTCCCCACCCAAATCTCACCTTGAATTGTAATAATTTCCACATGTCAAGAGTAGGACCAGGTGGAGATAATTGAATCATGGGGGTGGTTTCTCTCCACACTGTTCTCATTGTAGTGAGTTCTCACGAGATCTGATGGTTTTATAAGGGGTTTCCCACTTTGTTCAGCACTCATTCTCTCTCCTGCTACCCTGTGAAGAGCCTTCCACCATGATTGTAAGTTTCCTTACAATCATGGAGGCCTCTCCAGCCATGGGGAAATGTGAGTCAATTAAGCCTCTTTACTTTATTAATTATGCAGTCTCAGGTATTTCTTCATAGCAGCATGAGAATGAACTAATGCAGTAGGAATGTAAAATGGTGCAACTGTTATGGAAAACAGTATGGCAGTTCCTAAAAAAGTTAAAAATAGAGTTACCATATGATCCAGCAATACTCATACTTCTAAGTGTATCACAGAGTCTTGAAGAGATATTTATACATTCATATTCATAGCATTATTCACAATGGCCAAAAGGTGGAGGCCATCCAAACGCCCATTCACAGATGAATGAATAAACAAAATGCAGTATATACACACAACGAAATATTATCCAGCCTTTTAAAGAAAGGAAATGCTGACACATGCTACAAAACGGATGGAACTTGAAGACATTATGCTAAGTGAAATAATCCAGTCCCAAAAGACAGCCAAATACTGAACAATTTCACTTACATGAGGGACCTAGTGTAGTCAAACTGATAGAAACAGAAGTAGAATGGTGGTTGCCAGGGACTGGCAGGAGGGGAAAATGAGGAGGTGTTGTTTAATGGGTAGTTTCAGTTTTGAAAGATGAAAAAGTTATAGATGTTGGTTACACAACAATGTGAATATACTCAACTGTACACTTAAGAGTAGTTAAGATAATAAATTTTATGTGTATTTTACAATTAATTTTTTTAAAAGGATGGAGTGGTTTTATTAACAACAGATGAAATAGATTTTATATTTTACAATTCCTTTATAAAAAGTTAGATGGACATTTCATACTGATAAAAGGCAAAGCATCTGGAAAACCTAGCAATCACCGATGCATATGTGCTTAATAAAAAATTTCAAAATACAAGAAGCAAAAATTGACAGACTTAAACAGAAAAATAGATAATACCACAATTACAGTTAAAGATTTTTCTGTCTTCCCCACGGCAATTAATAGAACACTCAAACAAAAATCAAAGAAGTTCTGAACAATACTTCCGGCAGTCTTGTCCTAACTATTGTATATGGAACGCTATACCAAACAACTAGAAAATAAATTTTTTTCAAGAGTGCGTGGTGAGTTCTCGAGGGTAGACTGTAGTCTGAGCCATAAAATAAGTCTCAATTGAAATCATAGAGAGTATGTTCTCTGATGAAACTGCAACTAAATTAGAAATTAGTTGAATATATAAGAAAAGTTTAAATATGTGAAAATTAAACAACACACTTCTAAATAGTCTGTAAGTCAAAGAATACACCACAAGGAAAATATTTTGAACCGAATGACAATGAACAGACAACGTAGTAAAATTTGTGGGAGGCAGCTACAACTGTGTTTAAGGGGAAATTATAGCTTTTAATACTTGTGAAAAATAAATATAGGACATAGAGTCATGCACTGCATAACAACGTTTTGGCTAATGATGAACTGCGTATATGCCAATAGTCCCATAAGATTATAATGAAGCTGAAAAATTCCTATTGCATACAGATCTTGATGATCCTGACCTTGTATAGACCCAGGCTAATGTGTGTGTGTTTTGTGTCTTAGTTTTTAACCAAAACGATTTTTTAAAGTTTACAAAGTAAAAAAGCTATATACAATAGCTAAGATTATTATTGAAAAAGAAAAGGGTTTTAAAAATAAATTTAGTGTAGCCTAAATGTACAGTGTTTCTAAAGTCTGCAGTAGTGTACAGTCATGCCGTAGGTCTTCACATTCACTCACCACCCACTCACTGACTCACCCAGAGCAATTTCCAGATCTGTAAGCTCCATTCATGGTAACTGCCCTGTATGGGTATGCCATTCTTATCTTTTATACTGTAATTTCACTGTGCCCTTTCTGTATTTAGATACACAAATACTTACCATTGTATTACAATCACCTACAGTATTCAGTACAGTAACATGCCGTACAGGTTTGCAGCCGAGGAGCAATAGGCTAGATCATATAATCTGGGTGTGTAGTAGGCTGTACCATCTCGCTTTGTGTAAGTGCACTCTGTGATGCTCACACAATGATGAAATGACATTTTCCAGCCTTACTTACTTTATCTTTCACAGATGTTTTCCCCAGTAAGTCATTACTTGCAGTTTTTTGGACCATTTGATGGGTTATAGTGAACGGAATATATAGAGAAATGATATAAGCCACTTTACAGCACGGCTGAGAAAAAACTTCCATATGTAATCCTCCATTCTCATTGTCCTTCTCCTGTCTGGTGTTGGGTAATGCTAGTGTGACTGAAATCTCAATATAATGGAGCCACGAGATGGGAGTAGCCTGAGTCATGAGTCACTGCTTAGAAGAGAGCTACTGCAGAGTCATCCAATTAGAAACATCTACACTGGGTGTTAAGTAGCTGAGATTTGGAGGTTACTTTTTATAGGAGCTTATGTCATGACTAAGGTAGTCAAATAATAATTTTATTTGGACCCATGTCGTTCTTAAACAAGATTTTACAGACATCGGAAAATAAAGCTTTTAAGGCCTTAAGGTAGAATTTATGCCATTAAGTAGTGCTTAGTAACTCTAATTATACTGTGTTTGCAAAAGAGTAACTGAAAGTCGCAAAGGAAGACATTTCAGAAAAGAACAGAAGACATGCACCAGGTCTCACAGGAGACCTAGGATATAGTATGTGTGCTGTATCAGAGGTATACCTATGGAGTGGTTTTAAGCAAGTCTCTACTTTTCTCTTAGGGCCTGCATATCTATATAGTCAGTGGAAGTTTTGAACTCACTTGGATCTTTTAGTGAGCAGCTAAGAAGAAAACAAAGACTGTAATTTAAATGAACCCTGAGACTTCTGTAGATGGGAAAACCAGAATCAATTATATGTCGCAGGGGAGGAGGATTCTCCTTGGAATATTGGGCACCTCTTCTCCCCATCAACATGCCATTTCTGATCTTTTTCTATTTTTAGCTCCTGTTTTCCTCCATGAAAGCAGTCATGTTTCTGCCACTAAAATCATGCTCTGTTTGTTGTTAAAGTAGCAGCCAAAGTGTAGCTCTAAAGATATGGTTCCTAGCAAACAAGAAAACAGAG
Organism: Colobus angolensis palliatus; assembly: GCF_000951035.1. NCBI lineage: Eukaryota > Metazoa > Chordata > Mammalia > Primates > Cercopithecidae > Colobus > Colobus angolensis. The sequence continues at coordinate 4,231,588 of NW_012121821.1, read as the reverse complement.
CAAACCAATGAGTGAATCTACTTACATTAGCAAAACAACCTAGGGTCAGACATCTTACATATCATTACCCAAGGGATGACTTTCCTATGATACTGTAGAGGACATTTGATTCAACTCTATTTCATTTGGTAGGATCTTAACATAGAATGTGACAAAACAGGATAATGCAAAGCCAAAGCCGAATGGATATTAGAAATTACTGAGTCTGATAAGACCCATGGCTTGATACCAATAGAGCCTCAAACAGAGGCATCACTCAATTCTCAAGAGTTCAACCAAAAAGGCAAATGCAGAGGACATCTCTTGGGGTGACCTCCTACTTGTCTGTGATTCTCTTTTATTGAGGAACAGCTCTGTGGCAGCCATGGAAGTGTACTACTCACATTTCCTGCTATGAGGGATATCATTGATTGATGGCCCCAGCTGCTGCACTCTGAATCCACCACAATACTTACATCCAAGGCCATCTTTTCCCTGGGCTGCTCTTGGCCAATGACTGAGAATGGTAGAGATACTAAAGCAGGCTCATTCTAATGAGGTTGTAAGAATTTTCTGATAGGTGACTTTGGCTCAAGATTTCAAATTGGCTTGGACAGAATTTCCTTAGTGCTGCAGTCTTAGGTTCTCAGGAAGCAATTCAAATCTGCTTCCTTTTCTCTCTCCCTCATAGGAGTGAGACCTGCATCATGGTATCTTCTGTTCCATTCTTTTATTTTTCATAGGTGTTTTCCCCAGTAAATCATTTGCATGTCTAATGCTGTCTCGGCATCTGCTTCTTAGAGGGCTCAAACTAATATCTGCTTACTTCCACAGGTGTGGTTCTAAGAATTGAGTCTGTGTTCTAGGATCCTGCCATAATTGCCACAGAAATATACAGCTGACCAAAATGGAACCATTGGATACTGAGTCCCAGGAATCTGAGGTGTGAATGACAGAGACACAACGACTGGGGTCCATGGAGCTCAGTTATATTCAAGAGCTCTTTGAAGAAAAAGTCCATGGGCTTTGAATGTTGAGGTCCCCGAAGCTGCTATCATACCTTCTCCTCCTATAGTTTTGTTTTTAACTGTTCTTTTATATATTTGTGATTCTCCAATTGCCTTCTGCTGAATTCCCCTTTTTTCTCCTTGTGTGTAAGCTAGCCAGAGTCAATTTCCATTACTTACAACTAGGCAAATCTGATCTACTACAGTGAGGCATAGCCCAGAGTTTATCTACGTCTTTTGTGACCCTGCAAACTTTATCCAGATCCTTTCTTAACACATTTATATATCAGGCCTCTGGTGGCATCTCTGTGGTATTGAGTTGTGCCCTCTACATGAAGTAGCCTTTATTTTTAAATTGTGAAAAATCTTTATTTTTTGCAGGGTATGGAACATAAATCTAAAACTCCCAAAGTAAAGGTAAAAAGAAAATATGACTCACGAAAAGGACATTTTAATAGTTAGAAGTTATGAGAAAGGATTTGTCAAGCATCATTTGCTAAATCTCCCACATAAAAAGAAGTCACTCAGAAACTATAAAAGGAGAATCTTGTCCTATATTAGGCATCTAGTGAGGAAGGTCATAGAGTAAGATTACCTAAAGCAATATATTAGGTTCAATCTGGATCTTACAGAGGAGACTTTCCACATTGGATGTTGAATCACAAATCAAATAAAAGATGTCTTTGATATTAGAAGGGGGAAAAACACAAATACCGCAAGAAGACACAAAATGAAGCAAAAGGAGAAGAAAATGTCATACAGTTTATCTTCGTTGAAAACCCTTTGCACCTACCCACTGCTCTTTGCCAACTATGTTAGTGCATTTCTAAATGCCCCGAGGCACACACACCTATGAAGACTGGACTTCTCAAAGTGCAAATGATACAATAGTGCTATAGCATAGCACTTGTTTGTTGTTTAGTGGGAATCAGAATCAGGATTGGAACCCCAGAGTCAAGAAACTGAGAGATCCACATGAAAAACAAGTCACACACACCCTAAGAGTAGAGCTGCTGATATGTCACCAGTTTTACGAAAAAGGTTTGCATTTCTTCACTTGGTTTTCTGAATGATTCAGAAACAGATGGCAGTACTTTTAAGGATTGTTTTTAAATGCTTCAGAAATCCCTTTTTCTATAAGTGGAATACCAGCCCTTTGACTAAACTTAATGAGGAAAAAGCGAAAGAAGTAATAAGCATAATATACACAGAGACACAGACGCTTTGTCAAATAAAAAGATGTGGTCTAGATTTTCAATCAAAAGAACTAGGCTAGAGGCTGAGAATCTATTCAGCCTCCAAAGCTCCCTCAGGAGTTTACAAATATGTTTTCAAACTCCAGACAAGCTCCAAACAAACTCCAGACACGTCCCTCGTGTCTGAGAGGCTCAGTCCAGATCTATACCTCATTACAACATGAGGACAGAGCCCCAAAGCTGTCCTGAGTTATACTGAAAATTTTTCATTTGACTTGGAAACAGAGAGAAGGACAGGTGATTAGTCATCATCTGCTTAATCTCCAATGACAGAAGTAAAGAGCAGTTTTATTTCTGGCTTGACTTCTGCCTTAATCTTTTCTAGAAGCAGAGGAAGGAGGACAATCATACTGTAGAGCATTCCTTCCTGCAGACTCTCAGCAGAAACCAAAGCATACTTTTTTGTCAAGGGCCCAGTGACATATTTTCCTCTACAGAGGAGCTGCAGCAAGATGAGAACCCCTCTGGTCTATGTGTAGCTAGTATGTCAGCCCAGGACTCTACTGTGATACCTAAAATGACATTGTATTGACAGATAACATCCAAATTATGAGGGCTCTGCTCCACTCCTGCTTGATTATGGGAAGGCAAAACTTCTACCTGGTTCTCCTTCCAGTGAATTCTGGCAATCTCCAGGGAATGTTTCTGTATTCTCCAAATTGAGCCTGGTTTACACTTACTCTGACAGTGATGACTTCTTTCTTTCTGGGTGCCTGCTTCTTCAACAGCTCACCTCTTCCTGCCTGGTGGGCTCCAGGGTCTCTCTCCACCTATTCCAAAGACAAGCAATAATTTATAATCCATTTAAAGGGAAGTGTAAATCTAGATTGAGATGAAACTTTATGTATACATAGTTGACAAATGAGCTAATGTTTAGGGTTCTTCTTATGAGCCCCATGCTCTACGTGATTTAATTTGTTTCGTTTATTTAATTTCCTTACTATAACTCTGTAAGTCATACATTCTTACTAACACAAACTTAAAGAAACAAATAGAAACAGAGAGAGGTTAAGGAAATTGTCAAAGTCACAACAGTTACTAAGAGGTGGAGCTGGGATGGGGTCCAGGCAGCCTGGTTTTAAAAGCATGGCCTCTTCACCACTCTCTACCTCCTAATTAAACAACTTGCAAAGGTACACGTTTTTCCACTGTTAAAATAACATTCTGCATTACCTTTTTAAACCTTTTGACTCCTTGGTGCTCAAATTCCTCCATTCCAGAAAGAGTACACTCTTCCTTTGGATATCTATAGAAATCCACAGGGATGGTCTGCCCCAAGGTTGAAGTCCCCAGCTCTTGTGAAATGTGAACTATTCTGCTCAGAACTCTGAAATTACTAGGTTGTGTTTTTATTGTATTTCTCTTCCTTCATTTTGCTTGTTTTTTAGCTCTGCCCTCTCCATTTGAAGAAGGTAAATGACTCTTCCCTATTACAAAAGAAGGAAACTGCCTCACCTGCATTCCAGTGAACTTGGTTTAAGCCTTTAACCCCCTTCTTGACCATTCTTCCTTGGCAGATAATGTTCAAAATCAGTGTGTGCAGCCACTGATAATACGCACGCTTTCTTTAGTTTAGGTGGCCTCTCTCTTCTGGTTTTGTTCAGAGAGGCAGTCTTTGAACTCTGCAATTTTATCTTCTGTCCTGGATTCCACACTTGGTCTGTTCTGGCTCTCTTCCCCACTTCGGCCATGCTCATTCCTTCAGATGGAAACATGTTTCTCAAACATGGGTCTTGGGTTTTCACCTCTTCCCTGAATTCCTTTTCTATATACTAAACTGCCTTTTGGAAGTCTCTACTTGGACGCCCCAAAGTCACTGCAAATACAGCACCTCAGAGCATGGCATTAGCAGTTTCTCTGCTCAGACTGAACTTCCACCAGATAGCTCAAAGATCTTGTTCTAGAGCCTTCCCTAACCATCCTCCTTAAATTAGTAGTGCCCCTCCCCCTCACTTTGTCTGTATCTGTCCCCTACACTAGAATGTAAGTTCTATCAGTGCAGACTCTTTTGTCTGTTCTGTTCGACATTGTATCCTCAGCATCTTGGGCACTTAACACATGTTAGAAGGGAGAGAAAAGGAAGCCAGGAAGAAAAGGGAAGAAAGGAAGGAAAGAAAGGAAGGGAGAAAGAGAGCGTCTATTGTAGTTGCATAGAACATAGCACATGCTCTAAAATGTGTGAATTTCTGTAAATTGTGTCAGATTAAAAGGGAGGGAAAGGAGGGAAGAGAAGAGAAGGGAAAGGAAAGGAAAAGAAGGGAGGGAGAGGAGGAAGGAGGGAGAGAGGATAAACAAACCATCTCCTTACTCCCATCTCAGTCTCTTCAGGCCTCAGTCACTCTGCTTCTAACACAACTACCTAAAATGAACATTTGGTGACATGGTGGGGCTGTGTCCCCACCCAAATCTCATCTTGGATTGTAGCTCCCATAATTCCCACATGTTGTGGGAGGGACCCAGTGGGAGATAACTGCATCATGGGACGGTTTCTCCTATACTGTTCTCGTGGTAGTGAATAAGTCTTATGAGATCTGATGGTTTTATGAGGGGAAACCCCTTCTGCTTGGCTCTCATTCTCTCTTTGCCTGCTGCCTTGTAAGATGTGCCTTTTGCCTTCCACTGTGATTGTGAGGCCTCCCTGGCGACGTGAAACTGTGAGTCCATCAAACCTCTTTGTCTTCATAAATTACCCAAGTCTCAGGTATGACTTTATCAGCAGCATGAGAACAGACTAATATATTTGGTCATGTGGGTCATAATATTCAATATATTCTAAATCCCTCCTGTACCCATAAATACTTAGCATGAATATAGGTTTTACATTCTACCCTTACTGTCCTTACTAGCCTCATTTCTGAACACTCTCCCATAAGCATTCTATACTCTACCCAGCATTTCCCAAATAGATGTGCCACAAACAAATGATGCTATGGACAAAGAAATCTGATCATGTCATCAGACTCTACCCCCATTTTAAAGAATCACAAAGCACATTGTCATTAAGAAAATCACATAATAAGAAAAAGCAATAACATGTTTAAAAAGGAAATCTGCTTCCATTTATTTCATCTAGGTTTCTCAGACTTTTTTGTCCATGGGCCCCTTTTTCCAAGGAACAACTCTGAGCTGGACCTCGTGGAACACAGTTTGAGAACTACCACTCTATAAGGCTACTCGCAGTTCCCTGAACACCCAGGCTCTCTCATTCCTCCAGACTTTACTTTCACAGTTCCTGTGTCTAGAAGGCCCACCCCTCTCTTGATGACTGAAGAACTTCTACAATTTCTATAAGGCCATCCTACAAGTATTAATGCAAGGCTACTTCCTCTCTGAAAACTCCCCTCTGGGAAAATTAATCAGTCTCTCCTCTGGCCCTTCATGGATCTTGTATTTTCCTCTTTCACAGTATTTCTTCTGTCTATTATTACTGTTTATTTTCTGAATCTCTCGCCAGACTGTGGATCACTTAAAATTAGGGTCTGGGGTCACTCAAGTCTCTATTCCCCATCATTTATTATAGTGCAGAGATCACTGCAGGGGCTTAAAAGTGGGTGATGAAAGAATAGTCTATTCCGGTGCCATAATATTGACATAATTTTCCTGACATCAAAAGTGGAGGTGGGTAAAGGTTATAAGGAATGTACAAATATATATTTTCTCTGATTCAGTTATGTGGAAAGTGTTTTGCCTCCTTTTGTGGGAAGGTAAAAAGGAAACAGAAAACACAGTCCCACCAGATGTAGGGACCTACTCAACTGGACTAGATGCATTCAGTAGTCTGTAAGTGACTTAATAAGTAGTCAAGACTCCTAGAGGCAATAATGTCAATTGTTTGTCACTGCCTGTTTCTAGAGAAAGGAAATAAACAGCCTATCTCCAGCCCACGTAAAACACAGATGCCTCCCAAACCACAAGTTTGCCCTGAAAACTTGTCACAGTCATGCCAGCCGCCTGTGTAGTTACTCTCTACAGATCGACCCACAGACAGGGTGACTTTATTATTGCAGAAAAAAACAGCCTAAGGAAGCAAGCCAAAAATAAACATGTGATGCTTTCCAATTTAATAATGAAAAATTTCAACATCGATCTCAAACTTCATATAAAATGGTAAGTCAAGGAGTTTGCACCTTCATACTGTCTGGCATCTATTATGTCATCCAGCGTCTATTATAGTTACATAGAACACAGCAAGTGCTCTAAAATGTGTGATGAATGAATTTCTGTAAACTGTGTCAGATTAAAAGATTTTCAAGAGGTACACAAAGTCAGGCTATAAACCAGCTATCTTGCAAAGGCATCTGAAAATAAGAACTAGTCCTGACTTCCAGACAACAGAGGGAAGACTGAGCAGATCACTGCTTCCAACTTTGTTAGTCTACTGTTGGATCAGCAGGACCAAGTAAGGGGAAAGGCCACATGGAGGAGGGTGGAGATTGCTAAACAAAGTGTCTTGACATTCCACTGATTAATCAACTACCAGCCTGAATTTTTTCCATGCATTTAAAAATATATTGTCATGCAAATTTATTATCCTTGCTTCCTGCTTCCTTAAACAAGGCCCATTCTCTAGGGTTCTGCCTAAGGTAAACATAAGAAGGTAAACATAAGAAGGGCAATCATTTTTAGGAACTACTGTGATTTGAATGTGTCCCCTCTAAAATTCAGATGTTGAAACAAAGAGGTGAGGTCTTTAAGAGATGATTAGGTCATAAGGGTCCCTCCTCTCATGAATAGAATTAAGGCCTTCATAAAAGAGGCTTCACACAGCGGTCAGTGTGCTTGCCTTCTGCCTTCCGCCATACAAGGACACAGCGTTCCTCCCTCTGGAGAAGGCTGTGACAAGGCACCCCCTTGGAAGCAGAGAGCATTTCTCACCAGACAACGGAACATGCTGACACCTTGATCTTCGACTTTTCAGCCTCCAGGACTGTGAGAAAATAACTTTCTGTTCTTAATAAATTATTCAGACTCTTATTTATTTTGCTATAGCAGCACAAATGGACTAAGACAGTAGCCCAAAGCAACTTAATGACTCTGTTGTCTAAGCAACCAGGGATTTGGGTGGGGGACAGTGATCTCTTACCCATTAGATTACTTTAAAAATTTTTAAATGTATTCCAAATGACTTAGACTAAATCTAATTTTATTTGTGGTGCTGCCCATGAAACGGTTCTGCCCTATAAGTATCCAAATCGATGTTCTGCTCTTCTCTTCCCTGTTCTGTGCTCTGAGAAGCTCACCCCTGTGATGCACCACCTGGGCTCTGCAGCCTTCTAGTCTTAAGTCTGGGTTAGCGAATGAGAGGCAACAGCAGGAGAACAAAAGGTGAGAGGAAGGCAGTCAGGGTATTCATTCCTGCTCTTCCTGCTGTACCATGGCTCTGGCAGTGACGGCAGGCTACTGTGACCACAGCTTCTTCCTCAGTTCCAGTTCCCTCCCCTTCGCTCTCTGCCTAGGGGTAGGAGTGGAATCCCACAGCTGATTGTTACTGGCGGTTCCAACATTCCTTGTTGATTCCCTTAAATCTTCTCCCACCTCTACAATAGCATATTTAATAAATTGTGTTCAGTTAAACTCTTTTGAGTGTACCTTCTGACTGATACAGAATGTTAAAGAGTTTTATTTTTATCCCAAGTATATCATGAAGCCATTGAAATGTTTTGAGCTTGAATTTCAAAAATATAATTCTGGCTATGTAGTTGGGGAATAGGTTTAAAAAAGAAGAGAGTAGATATAGGTAGGTCAGGAGATTATTATAGTGATCCAGAGAAGAAATCCTGGTAGCTTGACTAAAGTGTTGGTAAAGTTGAAGACAGAGGATTCAAAAGACATTTGAATGAAAAATGAACAGGACTTGTTGATGGATTCAATATGGAGAGATGAAGTGAGAGATTGAGGTGTCAAAAGTAACTCCTTGTTTTGTGGCTTTCGATCATGCCCTAGGATAAGAAATACAGCATTGGAAGACTAGATTTCATCATTTTGATTTCAGACATTGATTTTGAGTTTTCTTTAAGATATCTAAGTAGGCAAATAAATACACAAGTCTAATTACTTGGAATCGAGGTCTACACTGGAGACAGGCACTTGAGAGTTGTCTGTGTATACGTGTTAATTGACCCTGTGAGTTATCACCCCTGGGAATGAGAAGTGCTTTCAATGTCCTAGATAGAAATTTTATGGAGACTCTTTAGGGACTATAAAAAGAAGAAATATGAGCAAATATGTGAAGTTGAACCTGCCAGTTGGTTTTTTGTTGCCTAGATCAGATGCAAACATCTTAATACAAACATTAAAAACATAAAATGATAAAAAGAAGTATCTTTTATTAAGTACATATTATATCAGTTTTTATTACCCAGGTCTGATGCAAAATTTCATAATGCCTTAAAGAAGGCTCATGGTAAGTGAACAAAGTGATATACTTATGTTCTCAAAGAACATTTTTTTTTCACCCCAAAGTGTAAGGACTTTATAATGCACAAATTTAGGTGAAGCTGTCATCGTAACTAACTGTAGAGGGTTGCTGTCATTATTTGTGCTATTCCATGTTCTAGCAGTATGGCCTAGGTTTTGATCCATTTCATCCATATCCAAGCCAAAAACAATTTCTTCTGGATCCATAGTCCTTTCTTCAGAAATTGCCAGAGATACTTTTCTAGCTTCTTATTCTTATATCCTCTAAGAATATACACTGAATCTGACCAATGCTATAGGATCTCATTACTACTTATCCTATAATTAAAATGGCTAAATCTGAATATATGTAAAACAGAAATATTCAGTTTTATAAATATAACCAAACAGGGTTACCTTTTGGTACAACAAGAAATATCATTTTAGTTATAAATGTACATACATGTACATATGCCTACATACAGGTACTGAAACACCTCATAATACACAGTTCATCTTTGCCATTTGCAATTCACTCTGAACTTTTCTAATCTATTCTCCTTCATCTTAAAAGCACTGATTGGGGCCCACCATCTTGATTTCATAATTTACTCCTAGGTCACAACCCCCAGATTGAAAAAACATTCTCTTAATCCTGGTTCCCCCCACCAATTTCATAGTTTTCGGTTTCACTATTAATGCATCCTTGGACTCTCATGATGATGTAGGTATTGTCATTGATTTCTTGCTAATTTTTGACCCACAGTCACAAGATGAGAGAATAAAGAAGAAGAATTGGTGACACAAGCAACTTGATGAGGATGCAGTTATGTGTGCATGTATGTATATCTGTGCGCTTGTTGCAGGCACAGTGAACTTGTCACTTCATCAGCACTAAAGAGGCTGACGGTTTTGTTCACTGTATCACACATGCACATTTAGGAGAAATTCTTGCCTGGGCTTAATTACAAGAGGAGTTGTGCTTCTGCCAAGCAGCTGCAAATTTTTTTTTAATTTAAGAACACATTACCTTGCGAGAATGACCAGGTTTCCATTTTCTTGTTGCCTGCCACAGACCTTCAAGTTGAATACAAGTATATACATTCCCTTCATTTCTAGATCCAAGTTCCATTCTCATCCTTATTTTTTCTTCATCTCTGCCTATATGCCATGTTATATTTTATATGTCTTTGGAAGTTGCCTCAGACTTTTTTTAATCTAGAACATTAGAAGATATAAAAAAAAACGAGGGCTATAAACAAAAATGGGAAGCATTGCAATCAGGTAGTAAGAACATGAGCTCTACAATTAGGCTGCCTGAGTTCAAGTCCTGACTCTTTCTCTCACTAGTGGGAACTTGAAAGAGGGCATGTTCCCTGACCTCTTTAAATATGGGTTTCCTCTCCAGTTAAATAAAGGAAATAATTGTGAGATGTTAGTCAAAGGATGGTATAAACCAATGAAGAAAACAAACAAAATGAAAAGAACTGAAATTTTAAAATAAATAAATAAAGGAAATAAGAGCATCTTCCTCAGAGGGTTAGCGTGAGGATTGTGAAGTAATGCATGTGAAGTACTCACAGTTTGTCACATGTAGTAAGTGCTCAACTAATGTTGTAGTAAAAACAAATATACGTGAGCTTGTATGTGACTGTTACATGAAAACACACATCGACATGCGCACATACACAAACACACAAAACATTCCTCATTTAGGCAGGCATGCAGTCGGAAGAAGCATTAACAACTCTTTTGTTGTTTTTCAGACTCCTGAATCACAGACAGTTTTTTTCAAAGAGACAGGAAATGTTATTTATTTGTGTGTTTATTTTTAGAGAGAGGGGGTCACACCATGTTGCCCAGAGTGAACTTGAACTCCTGGGCTCAAGTGATCCTTCCACCTCAGCCTTCCAAGTAGCCGAGGCTACAGGTGTGTGCCACCATGCCCAACTAACATCTCTTTATCGATCTGAATCTACCAAAGAAATAGTATTTTTGTGACATCCTAGTGGCTTAGGAAGGTTCACATGACATTTTTTTAAGTAGCTGTATTAGTCACCTTGGGCTGCCATAATAGAATACCACAGATGGTATTAAACAACAGAAACAACATACATCTATTTTCTCAGAGTTCTGGAAGCTACAAGTCCAAGACCTAGGTACCAGTAGGGTTGGTGTCTGCTGAGTCCTATTCTTGATTTGCGGATGGCTGCCTGCTCCCTGTATTCTCACATGGCCTCCCCTCTGTGTGAGCTCAGAGAGAGATCTCTGGTGCTTCCTTCTCTTCTTGGAAGGACTCCAGTCCTATTGATTAGGGCCTCACCGTTAGGACCTCATTTAACCTTAATGACTTCCCTTAAGGACCCATCTCCAAATATAGCCACATTGGGGGTTAGGGCTTCAACATATGAATTCTGGGGGACTGTCATTGAATCCATAACAGTAGTCATTGGTAGAAAGGAAAGAGGGAAAACACAAACAACCAGAGAGTGAGATTTTTGCAAGGTGGAAAGGGGAGGAGAAAGGGGAGGAAATGGGGTCACCTAGGAGAGACCCTTGTCTATCAGAACAAACAGTTCAAAGGGAGACAGGGCTGCCGGTTGACACTTACACAGGCTTTGCTGAAAATGTCCTGGTGATCCCAGATTTGAGAATCACAGCTTCAGATAATGTGAACTCAGCTGGGGCATTTCATGAGAAGAGGCATTTTCCCATGACTTATATAACTGTTTCTGGTCAGGCCAGAAATGCCATGGGAACTATTTTTTAATGGCTCTGCTTGGCTTAGGATCAGTAAAGTATTCAATATATCCTCAAACAGCACCACCTTGTCATTTTCTCTTGACCAGTTGTCATTCGGTAGGGCACGTTTTCTTTTTTTCAAATTTCATTTGTAAAAATCTCTAGGCAATGTCCTTGGTTCGAAATGACAATAGGGAGGAGAGAGTGACTATCAGCCAGCAACCTGCCAACTCTTACAAAACCATACTGGTGTGTGTGAGTCTACATGTGTCTTGAAAAGCAGTCAAGTTTTATTATAAGAAAATCCTCAAACCAAACACCTTACTTAGAATGGGTCAGTAGGAAAGCTGATATGAAAAATCTGAGTTCAAAATATCCTTAGATTCAAACCCTAGCTAGAGCTAAGATGAACTGGCATTAGGTTAGGACAAATGGCTAAATCTTTGTTTACATAAATATCACACAATAATTTAGCTGTTTCTGCCTTAACCAACAATAAAAATATATATAGAGAGAAGATAAAGAAGGCAGAGGAAAAACGGAAGAGGGAGAAGGAAGAAGATGAACCAGAGGAGGAAGAAGGTAAGAGTAAGAATAGAGAGGAAGAGAAATAAGAAAAAGAATAAGAGGAGGAAGGTGATGAAAAGGAGGAAGGAGAAGAACGAGAGGAGGGCAGAGGAGGGAGGGAGGAGGGTGGGGAAAAGGTGGCAAAAAGAGTTGTGGACAAAAGGTGAGGTCTAGGTCCAATTGTTATTCTTGAACTTATGGTCTTTGAACTTAAGTGTGAATTTTTGACACTTCTTGGCCTCAGTTTCTGGCTGTGTATACCTACTGGCTATCTCATATCCGAGTTTTGAAGGCTTTGCTTTTGTTTATTTTTTGTTGTTCTTTTATTTCAACTTTTTGCAACAAAATTCTTTTTATTAAACAAACGGTTTTGGATATTCATTATGGAATTCAGATGAAGACAAAGCCCAGAGGCTCACCGCCCTAGGCAGCTACTGCCCCAAGGGACCCCAGAGGGCATTGGCAGACATCTGGATGTGTCTAAGCCCTCTCCAAATGACTCTACCTTTGTTATGGTCCTTTAACAATTCTACAACAGGAAGTCTCACTCTGATGCCATTCACAGAGCCCACGTAGTAAGCCGGCTTTCTAGGTGACTGGGCTGCCTAAATGAGTTTCTTTGGATGCTTCAAGGCTTAAGATCCCTTCAACAGGAAACCAGCAGCCCACTCTATGCTGGAATTTACTGTCTAAGAAACAGCAAGATTACAGTGCAATTTCAAATGTTTCCCAAAATGTTAACAAATTAATATCTAGATGCTGAGTGTAAAATGCCCCCAGTGTGGCAGATACTTTGTCATCAGACATCATGGCAAGCCGCCAATCACGGCTTCAGCTGAGACTGCTCAATACTGATGCTCTCTACCACTGCACAGCCTGACTCACCATCATATAGAAGACCCACACTGAAAAATCTGTCCTGAAATGAATGCTAGAACAGTCCTGGGAACCATTCCACCAGCACCATCGTGCATATGCACAGCTGCTGCAAAGCCTAATCGGAATTCAGAATGCTGCAAGAAGGGACCCGCCTAAGAATTCTGTAACTCGAACCTCAGTCCAGGAGCCAAACCATTTAACCCACTGGCAGTAAACAGAAAATGATCTAAATTTAGAATGTCCAAGTAAGCACTGAAGTTCTTTCCTTCGTGTTTGGTTCCAAAGAGCTATTCTGGACATCATACCATTAAACGAAGCAATGTAACTGACAAGCAGCAATGGCCAAAGTGAACTCAGTTTTGGAAATGAGTGAGGTTCTCAGCTACTCTATAGATGAGCCCTGCAGCTGCCACTCTCTGGCAAGGGACAGAATAGGTTGTATACATGAACACACATTTGAAGGGTAACTTCAGGACTCCCTGCGTTTGGCTACACTTGTTTACAGGCTGTCAGAAATAATCTACTTGGGCCACTTAAAAAAAAAAAAAAAGGAACCCACATCAGATTAAAACCTTCTTCTCCAATAATTTACTCCAAGCACAATGTGTTTTCAAATAAAAAGCAATTATGTGAAATCTACCATCAGGCCAGAGAAAACAGAGTAAACATTTAATGTAATTAGACAATCATGTCTGTATTTTTCTTTTGCAGTTTAAAGCAACTCACCGACTTCAAGTATTTCAGCCCTAACTTTGAGTAGCTGCAAATATGGGAAAAGGGTGTCTGCAAGTGAATTTTAACATTACAGAAAACCTCACAGAAAGAATCTGGTTCCTTAAGATAAGACTGCAGAGGCTAACTTTTGTATCAAGGGTCTTTGCTTTAGGCTGGAATTATATCATCTTAATGATGTAAATATTCTTTTTTAAATCTCAGCTGATCCAAAGTTTTGATAAGTAGTTATCAAAGTCATTGGTTAATTAAAAAATAGTAAACTAAATTTCTCCATACCAAATGTAGTTTGGTAGATTGTATCTTTCAAAACATGTGACCCAATAAAAGGAGTCCTTGAGAGTAAAAATGTTGGAAACTACTGAGAAATTATTCTAAGAAAGTAATTAAGGAAAATGTAGCTGTAATACAAATTATTCTAGCTTTGCCTGTGATAAAGAGAAGCTTAAAGCAATAAGAAAGACTAGTAATAGAAGAGTTGTTGATAAATGAGGATGTACCCAAATAACAGACATATTAATCACTAAAAGGAAACATGTTCAAAATATTGTGCTAACCAAAAAATAACAGATTATGTAGCAGTTTAATGAGTGTAACCTCTAACGAGGGTTTTTGTCTAGGTAGTAAGGTTGTGTGTATTTTATCATTTTCGTTTTATTATAATTTCTAAATCTTCTATATTACTTTTGTAGTAAGGAAATTTTTTAAAGTTTTACTTTAAGTTCCGGAATACATGTGCAGAATGTGCAGGTTTGTTACATAGGTATACATGTGCCATGGTGGTTTGCTGCACCCATCAACCCGTCATCTAAGTTAAAAATGAATTTAAAAAATAAACATCAAGAGCAGTAGAGGAGGGAAAATAATGATACTGAAGAACAGGTAGACTTAGGGTCATCAAAATTGCAAATAAAATAGAGTAAAATGTGGTTGAAATATGTAGTAGGTTTGAGAAAATCCAAGAGCATTTAATCTGGGTACCCCATGCCTTTGCTCCTCTGATCTAGAATTTCTTCCCCACAGCCCACCTCTACTCCCATATGCTTAAAGCTTCCTCCTACTTCTCTAGCTCTGCTTTTGAAAATTCCTGTAATTTTCAGAATCACATTAAACATTTTATTATAACTTTTTAAAAGCAGCCACATTTTATTTTCCACTTAATGTTGTTATTTTCTAGTTATTTCCCTTTTTCCCCCTTCTAGTTTGAAAACTCTTTGTACATAGAAAATATCCTTATAGCACTGTTTTTTTCTGTGTACTTTATCCCCATTTGAGTCTTGCCACAATAGGGAACATAATTAGTACAGTACCTTGCATGCAGTAGGCATTCAATAAACACCTGTCACAATTGTCCACATGACCTTTTCCTTCTTTACCAGACTGTCAATTTCTCCCTGTATAAGTCATGTCCTCCCAGTCTTTATACCTCCTCTAGTAACTTATGGTAGCTTACATATGCAATCAGAACTCAATAAATGGTTAACAAAACAAGTGATCAAATTAAGAGGTCTGATTCTGGCTTCTTCTATGTTTACTGGACAATTCTAAGCCATTTCTGTTTCCCTTTTATTCAGGAGTTCTCAATGGGGGGCCAGCTTGACTGCCCGGGGAACACCTGGCGATGTCTTGAGATGTTTTTTGAAAGTCATGACTGGGGAGTGAGGAAACTACTACTGGCATCCAACTGCTGCTGGATAAAGACCATGGATGATGCTGAACATGCCACAATGCACAGGGCACCCTCCCATAGCGGGAATCTAGCCCAAAACGTCAGTCGTGCTGAGGTTGAGACACCCTGCTTTCCCTCCCGCTGTATATCTAAATGCCATCAGCACATCACACGAGTGTTTTTTTCTTCTCTTTTCCTGCCCCGTCACACATACATAGCTTTTAGAGAAAGAATCTCCAGGACTAAGACTAGAAGTGTTCAAATCTATCTGGGCCCAATTTTGTCATCTATTTACTGATAGATAAGTCCTGGCCCACCTACCTTTGAGGGCGATTGTGAGGATAAAATAGAAGAATAAATCTTCAAATCCTTTTAGAAACAGATGGAATATATTAATAAACTGTGCCAAGATACATACTGAGGGGGAAATGGGATATTTAGTAGAACACGAGTATCATTCCCTCATCAATAAACACATTTATTTTCTACTCTGAGTCATCCAACAAGCAGTTATTAAGCACCATCCATACAGAGTAAAAAATGCTATTAGACTTTTGATGGAAAGAAATCATATAGTTTTAGAACATGAAGGTGAAATTATAATTATTTCTGGGCTCCAGGCAACTAGAAATGTTTTCATTAAGCTGAAAAATGCTTTCCTTATTTCTCTATATGAGCATGAACCAGGGTTGCAGAAAGTATACCTGAATTAAAGCCAGAACTCATTACCATACTTATGTAATCAGACAGAAATTACTTTTGTTGAAGACTTTGCTGAAGTCTTATTTATATGAACTCTGCTTCCTTTGGTTTGGCTGCCAATATCTAAGGCTCTTGAATTCCTAATCTATACATCACATATGTTGAGAGCTCACATCCAAGGAGCTGCCCAAAGACAACACCAGAGTCTTCTGAATGAAGGGGCTTCTCAGAACTTAGGAATTTAGACCTTATACAGGGTGTTTGAACATAGAAAGTCATAAACAATCGTTTGTTTGCTTGTTTGTTTTTGTTTTTTAAGTTTTAAGTTCGGGGATACATGTGCAGGTCTGTTGATAGGTAAACTTGTGTCACGGGGGTTTGTTGTTCAGTGACATTAAGTATATTCACATTGTTGTGCAATCATCTCTACCGTCCTTCTCTAGAACTCTTGTTTATTTCTTTTTTTTTTTTCTATTTAACTTTTATTTTAAGTTCAAGGGTACATGTGCATGTTTGTTACATAGGTAAACTTCTGTCATGGTGCTTCGTTGTGCAGATTATTTTGTTAGCCAGGTATTAAGCCTAGTACCCACAGTTATTTTTCCTGATCCTCTTCCTCCTCCCACTCTCCACCCTCTAATGGGCCCCAGTATGTACTGTTGCCCTGTATGTGTCTGTGTGTTCTCATCATTTAGCTCCCCTTATAAATGAGAACATGTAGCACTTGGTTTTCTAAGTTAGTTTGCTAAGGATAATGGCCTCCAGCTCCATCTGTGTTCCTACAAAGAACATGACTTCATTCCTTTTCACGATTGTATAGTATTCCATGGTGCATACGTACCAGATTTTCTTTATTCATTCTACCATTGATGGGCATTTAGGTTGATTTCATGTCTTTGCTATTGTGAATAGTGCTGCAGCAAACATACATGTTCATGCGTCTTTATAATAGAACAATTTATATTCCTTTGGGTGTATACCCAGTAATGGGATTGCTGGGTGAAATGATATTTTTATTTTTAGGTCTTTGAGGAATTGTTGGACTGTTTTCTACAATGGCTGAACTAATTTACACTACCACCACAACGTATAAGCATTTCTTTTTCTCCACAACCTCCCCAGCATCTGTTATTTTTTGACTTTTTAGTAATAGCAATTTGGACTGGTGTGGGATGGTATCTCATTGTGGTTTTGATTTGCATCTATGAGCAATTGTTTTAAGACAAACCAGGTACATTAATTCTTTATTCCGTTTCTAAAGTATTGGTTTGAGATGTCTGGATGATCTAAAATACATATTATTGTGTCTCAAGGAATCTAAAACTCACTAATTCTGCTATGGCAGAACCCTAATTGTATGTGTATGCTTAAGAGACTTATTTTTTACATTGTGTTCTCCAGGTTTTTTCCTCAATTTATGGCAATTTTTTTTTGCAAATTGGGTATTGAAAATAATAGCCAGTGGGGAGCTCTGGAGGAAGAACAGCTGTTTTTAAAAATCTATGAGAAAACAAAATGCCAAACACACTTATGACAATTTTGAGTCAAAAGGGTAGCTGAGTGAATTGATAGCTTTGTCATCTGTTCGATGAGTATTCATAGAATGACTTTTATATAAATATAGCAAAAGGAAGCTAGTGAGTTACAGGGAAGGAAATAAAGAAGAGCTTGTGATGTATCTGGGAAGATACATACATGCATGAAAATGTCATCTGAGTGGCTTCCAAGATGGCCAAATAGGAACAGCTCTGGTCTGCAGCTCCCAGCGTGATTGACCCAGAAGATGGGTGATTTCTGCATTTCCAACTGAAGTATCTGGTTCATCTCACTGGGACTGGTTGGATAGTGGGTACAGCCCACAGAGGGTGAGCCAAAGCAGAGTGGGGCATCGTCCCTCACTGGGGAAGCACAGGAGTCAGGGGATTTCCCTTTCCTAGCTAAGGGAAGCTGTGACAAACTGTACTTGGAGGAACAGTACACTCCTGCCCAAATACTGCACTTTTCCCACAGTCCTAGCAACTGACAGACCAGGGGACTCCCTCGCATGCCTGGCTCGGCGGGTCCCACACTTTCGGAGCCTTGCTCGCTACTAGCACAGCAGTCTGAGATCAACCTGCGAGGCTGCAGCCTGGCAGGTGGAGGGGCATCTGCCATTGCTGAGGCTTAAATAGGTAAACAAAGCGTCCAGAAAGCTCAAACTGGGCAGAGCCCACTGTAGCTCAGCAAGGCCTACTGCTTCACTAGACTCCACCTCTGTGGGCAGGGCACAGCTGAACAAAAGGCAGCAAACAACTTCTACAGACTTAAACGTCCCTGTTTGACAGCTGTGAAGAGAGCAGTGGTTCTCCCAGCACGGCGTTCGAGCTCCAATAACAGACAGACTGCCCCCTCAAGTGGGTCTCTGACCCCCCTGTAGCCTGACTGGGAGACACCTCCTAGAGACAAGACTAGAGAAAAAAGAGTGAAAAGAAATGAACAAAGCCTCCAACACATGTGGGAATATGTGAAAAGACCAAATCTATGTTTGATTGGTGTACCTGAAATTGACAGGGAGAATGGAACCAAGTTAGAAAACACTCTTCAAGGTATCATCCTGTAGAACTTCCCCAACCTAGCAAGGCAGGCCAACATTCAAATTCAGGAAATACAGAGAGCACCACAAAGATACTCCTCAAAAAGAATAACCCCAAGACACATAATTGTCAGATTCACCAAAGTTGAAGTGAAGGAAAAAATCTTAAGAGAATCCAGAGAGAAAGCTCGGGTTACCCACAAAGGGAAGCCCATCAGACTAACAGCAGATCTCTCGGCAGAAACCCTACAAACCAGAAGAGAGTGGGGACCAATATTCAACATTCTTTAAAAAAAGAATTTTCAACCAAGAATTTCATATCCAGCCAAACTAAGCTTCGTAAGTGAAGAAGAAAATGTCATCTGAGATGTATCACCAGAAGATGAATGTGATATGTTTCGTGAACAGCAGAGTCAGTAACATCTATAGGTGAGAAGAAAGATTACATGAGATTTAGAGCGACAGGAAAAAATACATAGGAAATAAAAAACTTGGCCTTGACTTGGGTGACAGGTAGACTTTGGCCGGGTGAAAAGGAAGGGAAGGAGAAATATTTTTGAGAGGAGCACTAATGGAAAAAAAAAAGATGCAGAGGTAGAAATTGTTAATGCATTCAAAATAGGGATCATTAAGTTATCATGATGTCCAAGATGCTGTGATAACTTTCATGGACACAAAATTGAATTAACCATACTCTGTACCTTTATAGAGTGTGCATCTAGAGGACACAATTATAACTACCAGTACTACAGTACAGTTTCTCCAAAGTGAGGGGCAGACTTTCCAGGAAATGTGGCAGATGATCTTTTGGTATACAGAAGAAAATAATAGATTTTCCAGTTATATTGTTTTTTTAATTTTTATCATTTTAAATTTGTATATGTTTTATGTATAAAATGCAGTACTATAGTAATATGCTTACATACTTTCAAAATAAGAATACATATTTTAGTGATGAGTGCTCAGAAATATTTGCTGATAATAGGGCAAGACCAGAAACTACTGTCATGGACTGGATGTTCAGGTCATGTCATGACTGGGTCCCTGCTGTCATGTTACACATGCCACACTGGTAGTGTAAACAAATCCTCTGAGAACCAGACTCCTGACATGGGGGAATATCCACAGGGTACTGGAGGAGAGGGCGAGGAAGAAGTGATGGAGAGCAATGGATACAGGTCAGAGACTGGGACTACATTTAGAAGGTCATGAGTAGCTTAATCGCACAAAGGCCTACAGGTCTTATAGATCATATGCGACTACTAAACCGGGCTGCCTTTCTGACAGTGCAAAGATAAATTGTCATCTGTAGAGGAGTCATACCTCATTCAAAAATGCTGTAGAAATTGTAGCTAGATAATTAGCCTATAAGAAGGCTGATTTTTTTTACAAGTTCTCTGATTCTAAACTAGATATAAGGGTCCCACTCATTACAGTAAGCTAAACCTTCATTATTCATATCCTTTTGAAGCTTATATCCACAAACTGTAATATTTTCTATTCAAGAAAGAAGACTTCCATTAAGAAATCCATAACGCTGAAGTCCTGCAGCCTGTTACTTCCAAGTAAGTTACACTCTGAACAGAAGACACTGCCAAGGTTAAATCATTCCTGCTGTCTACCAAAGTCCCCTTAACTTGTCAGAGAAAAGACTACAGACACATTAATGCTCAATCTTTATACTCAATTTAGCTCTTCTCCAGTAGGAAGTCAAGTTCCTTGTTTCTCTGATTTAGCCCTGATGTGAATGCGGATGAAAATCAATTTACAAAACTCTGCATCCAAGCCCAGAGGAAACACTGCTAAATACCTTTATTTTGTTACTCTGGAATATGAGAAGCACTAGAAATAAACCCTAGTGACAGAAGGAGTTCATATAGTTGGAGATGCCATTGTGTGGCAGAACATCATAGGATTACTGTAATTATATTGCACTGATATACTACTGAATTTTAGGACACAGAAACAAATCCATGTCACTTGTGGCTGCTGTTTTGTGTAGTTGCTAATGTATTAAATTTATTCTTTTTATTGTGTTTTAATTTTAACCATAACCTGTACGAGCTCATAAGTACAATTAGAATACAGACTATCACTAAAGATTGTTGTATCAGCTACTATCCATTGAGATTCTATTGGCTGCTAGAGAAGAAAAGAAATTCCTCTTCTAAGAGAGGTATGCTACTAATCAGCTGTGACCTCAGTAACCAAAATGCCAACAGAAAAAGAAAACTTCAAATTATTCTAGAAAGACCCTTTGAATTTCCATGGTCTTCCACGAAAGGACAGTATTTCCCAAAATCAGTGAAATGGTAATAAATCTCTAGCCATCACTGTAACATGGCTAAAACTTTTCCACACATAAGTCTGAGAGTTCTGCTAAGACTCTTCACCATTGCACCCAATGAAAAGCACTCTGAGTGTCATCAGAGTTTCCTGTAAGAATGGAAATTGTTCCAGTGGACTGATTCCATTTCTCAATGTCAAACTAGAGTGAACTAGCAAAACCACAATGGAGAAAGTGGAGAACAGCACAAGCTAGTGTTCAGAGCTGAATCAGAGATGCTTCAAATTGGTTATGTAAAATGGGACCCCATAATTAGAAAAAACATACAGCTAGAAGGGTTATTTAGTGCAAATTAAACAAAGTGAATCATCTTTCAAATTTAGCTAGTTAGCATTCTCTAGATAGGAAAGCTATATACTTAAATTTTAAAAAACTAAGAAAAAAATACACACATCTCTAAATGTTCTTACCGTATTGACCCCAGAAATAAGATCTGGAAAGAGTCATTCATTCTTTCCCTCAATTTAAATATCACTTTTGCTTCATTTATCACCTGTCTGAAATTTCTTGAATGTCTTTCGCTAAGTGATAACATAGGAATCCATTACTGCTTCTCAAAGAGAGGCAGACCACCCTAATAATCTACTAGAGGACTCAAAAGTTATATTTAGTCACATGTATGCTCCTCTGGAAAAGTTCTGAGTTCTGCATTAGAGCACATAATAAATAAGAGGCTAGAATTTGGCATTTTTCTTAGTGAAGTTTTAATACTGTAAATTCCTTTTTCCTTCTAGCCTCAAAGCAGTTTCTCAGACGACAGGATGACAATCTAGGTTTGCGGGCTACATCTTTCTAAGCTAGTTGCACAATTACTCACTATTTCAGAAGAGCCATAATTTATATTAACTAGGATGGAGAAACAGATGAATTGATAGATGAGAGCAGAGATGGATGAGTAAGTCTGATGAGAAGCAAGGCAGGTTGTGCTCTTACCCAGCAGATGAACACCCACAAACTCATTGTGTACATACCAATGATTGTAATTGTTAATAATGTGTATTTAACAACAAAGAATCACTCAGTCTTCATTTTTTCTTATTAAGATAAAACTTGGCCGGGCGCGGTGGCTCAAGCCTGTAATCCTAGCACTTTGGGAGGCCGAGACGGGCGGATCACGAGGTCAGGAGATCGAGACCATCCTGGCTAACACAGTGAAACCCCGTCTCTACTAAAAATACAAAAACTAGCCGGGCGAGGTGGCGGGCGCCTGTAGTCCCAGCTACTCTGGAGGCTGAGGCAGGAGAATGGCGTAAAGCCGGGAGGCAGAGCTTGCAGTGAGCTGAGATCCGGCCACTGCACTCCAGTCCGGGCGACAGAGCGAGACTCCGTCTCAAAAAAAAAAAAAAAAAGATAAAACTTAACCCCCACTTAAATGGAACATGTCAGAAACACAGAGTGGTTTAAAATTTCCAAAAATATATCCCTTAAACACCATCGTGTGGGGATTATATTATAACTAGTTCACGGGAAAATGTAATGTCCTTTCAGCTATGGGATGATAAAAAAATATCCAATGTAGGCTATTAATAGTAAATGTGAACTGTACATGGAATCCACGAGCTGAAAATATCTGTGGAGATAATCTAGTCTAAAGTCCCACCCAGTGCAGGAATTCCCAGTAAAACATCCTGGACAGATGGTTATCCTGTCTGTCTACACCTACCAGTGGTCAGGAAATATCTTAGAAGGCAGCTCATTCAGGGCAGAACAGTTTCAATTTTTGCGAAATTTTCTTTCTAGTGAGATGTGCTGCTTTGTAACTTGTTGGTTACCTATCAGGGTACTAAATCTGTGAAAATGTTTTTGAAGAGACCCTGGCTCATAAAATCATAGTGATTGTCACTTTCTTTCAAGTGTATTTTACCCATTAGATTATGAGGACAACAACAAAATGGGGGAGTCAAAAAAGATTCTGATATCAAAGTTATGGTGCAAAAACATTTGAAACTCTTGTAAAGCATGTTGCTGTGACATTTAATAGAAGCAAATTCAAGGCTCTAACACAATTCAATACACTGATTGCATAAGAAGTGATAGAGCAGATCTGACTTGGCAGAAACATATGTAAAACTCTGCTTCTCTTTCTACTCAAATTTCAAATACTGAGGCTATACCTAATTAAAAATAATTAATGAGAAACTACATGTGAGTCAGCAGTGAGACATGGCTAAAAAAGTCTGAATAATCTTAGCTTAATGTTAATAGAAACATCATTTTCTTGAAGGAACGATGTGAGATTGCCTTTCTTTCTTTCTTTCTTTCTTTTCTTTTTTTTTTTTCATCATGGCCAAAACATGTCTTTGAACTCTGCCTAGAGGTCTGTCTTAGTCCGTTTTCTGTTGCTTGTAACAGAATACTTGAAACTGGGTCATTTATAAAGGAAATAAATGTGTTTCTTACAGTTATGGAGCCTCAGAAATCCAAGTTTAAGGGGGTGCTTGTGGTGAGAACCTTCTTGCTGGAGGGGACTCTAGCATCCTGAGGCAGCACCTGGTGAGGAGGCTGAGTGTGCTAACATGCTAGCTCAGGTCCCTCTTTCTCTTCTTATAAAGCTACCAGATCCCTTCCCATGATATCCCATCAATCTATCAACCCATTAATCCATGAACAAGTTAATCCATTCATGAGGTCAGAGCCCTCAAGACCCAATCACTTCTTAAAGGCCCTACCTCTCAATACTGCCATGTTGGAGATTAAGTTTCAACATGAGTTTTGGAGGAGACATTCAAGGCATAGCAAGGTCTTTGGACAAACTGAATATGTCTAAAAGTGATCAGGATAGCAAAGGATCTGAAAACCATGTCAGAAAAGAAAAGGAAACTGTGGTTAAGAAAGACTAAAGATTGTGCTATGGAAGAAGAGTTAGCCTCAGAAGCAGAGAAACAAGGACACGTGAAAATTACAGGGAGTCAGATTTCAGCTCACTACAAAAGAGGACTTTCTCAGACAGAGACAGGAAGGCTGTTTTATCAAGCATGAAACCTCCAATATTAGTGGTCCTCTATTGAATGTCCTTATGATAGAAACATGATTGAAGAAAAGCAAGCACTAAAAACAGAATCAAATGTTTATTGAATGCCTATACTTACCAGCTCCTAGGTGTCCAGGATTTACTGAATGGAACAGACATGAGCGCGGTGCTCACAGGTTTACTGTCTAATTAGAAAGGGGTTGAACTAAGAATCTTTAAAATTTCCTGGTAGCTTTGAG
The DNA here is from genome assembly GCF_000951035.1 of Colobus angolensis palliatus. Lineage (NCBI taxonomy): Eukaryota > Metazoa > Chordata > Mammalia > Primates > Cercopithecidae > Colobus > Colobus angolensis. The sequence goes on along the minus strand of NW_012121821.1, from coordinate 4,207,530 downwards.
ATTCTTTGATATTATTAGTCTAAATGTCCTCTATAATATTATACAGAGTTGGGAAAATGTGTCATATATGACTTCATAAAACACTTTGGGGGAGAAAACCTTTTTATTACATTAGATTCCTTTTTTTAACATTGGATTCTTAATGCAACATTTTCTGAGTGCATGTTATGTTCTGGGTACTGAGGCACCCCTGTGAAGAATAACCTACCCTAAAAGAGGTCACTATCTGTCATCTTCACCTCCCTTTCAAGCCTCATTCTCTCCACTATTTTGGTCAGTTCGGAGTCCCAATGAAAAAGACAACTGCATAATTTATCTTCCAAATCAGGACATGTTTTGAAAGTGATAAGGGTGCTCTTAATAATTGTACCAGGACAACAGGTGTAAAAAGGGACTTTCCAGACAAATGAGGACATCTGGTCACACTATTAATACACCCTCAATCCTCTTTGAAGTTGAGTGTGCAGACTGGGCATCAATTGCTTTGTCAACACAGCTCTTTCCACCCCCTTTTTTCTGTAGAGTGCTCCTCCCTACTTTGCCCATTCCAGAAATGTGATTCCTGGTTGCTCTTCAGCCACCTACCAGACCCAATCAAGTCTGTCCCTGAGGTATTTTTAGCACTGGCTCTCCCTAACGGTAAGATATAAACTTGGGTACTGTTGGTGAGGAAGTGGTTTATGTAGAGAGAATGAAGTTAACATGAAGAAAAGAAGAGGTGAGGAGAAATTGAGAAAGAGGATCCTGGCAGGACTTGACTCTAGTTTCCATTTTCCTGATGCTTATCTGCATACCATCGTTTCTGTGATTTCATTATTCAATCTTTTAATTATATGAGATATATCATATTCTTCCAATATTGCCCCCTTTTTACTTTAGCTAGTTTGAGTTGGGTTTATGGTACTTTCAATCCAAATTGCACTGACTAACCCAAGATGCAAATAAATGATTTAAGTAGAAAAGGTGGCTCCCAAAAAGCTTCCATCATTTGACTGTCACCTGTAAGTTTGGACCTATTCTAGTAATATATTTAAGTAAGTCTGGGACTTGGTGCCAATTCACCTATGCTTTTCACTGACCCCCAGCCTTGAACATCTGTTTGATAAATGTGCTCTCTCCTGGTCTGAGACCAGCCTCATCTTTGCCACCAACTTGTGTTGTTGGGCATCTTTCTTGGTCTTTGTTCCTGAGTCTCTGTTTTGGTAAGTTGTACCTATCACAGGTCCCTCCTAGGTTAGGGTCCCTCCTTGATTTTATCCATCCACAAGACTGACTCCTTCAGCTGTAGATGTGGCCTTGTTACCTGCAGAGGATGCTTCTTGGTCCTTATTGTACCTGCCCTCTGTACAGCATTAACACTGCTGCCCAGATATTCTTTCTTGTCTTTACTTCTATGACATTAATTTATTCCCATTCTCATCCTACTTTTGTAAGTACTTCTCAGTGTGTTCTCATACCACTTCTACTTTTGTCTGCTGCCAAAACATTAGTGATTTAGGAGAGTCTACTTATTCCCTCTTTTCCTCTAAATATTCTTCCTAGATGATTTAATTGAATCTTATGACATCAACCACCAACAACAGGCTGATGACTCCCGATCGTGTTTTTCCAAGCCAGTTCTTTCTTGAGCTCTTGATTCACAAATCCAACTGCCTGTTGGACAGCGTCCACTGGGTGGCCCATTAAGTGCCTCAAATTGAAAGCATCAAAAACTGAACTTGCCTTTTCCACAAAACTGTTCCATTTCTGATATCCTCATTTTCTTCAAATAGCATTACTATCCATACTAGCAGTTAAAACAGAAACCATTCTAGCTCCTTCCACTTCCTGGAATACAGTTCAGAAGTCACTTTGCCCTCTTAATTCTACCTCCTAATAATTATTGAAGCTGTCCCTGTCAATTCTCATTGCCAATGCCTTACTTCTTCTCCCTTCTCTTAGTTCCTTCTCCCTTTTTTCTTTAATTATTTCAAAGGTATCTTAAATGGTTTTTATTCATCCAGGCCAGCCTTCTTAAATAACTTTTCTTTGTACTACTATCATAGCATTTCTAGAATACTCTGAAATTCAAAATTCTCCAGTGACTATTGTCTACAAAGCAATGTACAAACTCCTCAGTAAGGCCTGAGAAGTAAGGCCTGAGAAGTCACTCTTGATCTGGCCTGGCCATACTTGCTATACCTTTGTTCTAACACTCTACCAGCCAGCTGTGGAAGGGCAGCCACACTGAACAGTTGGCCTTTTTCTTAATGGCCATGCCATAGTGTCCTTCTATTTAGCTTCTTGAAGAGTATGTTTTATTCATCTTTGTCCAATGAAGATTTGACACGAAGATTTTTCAATACCTGCACTTGATGTAATCTCTGAACTGTCTGTTTGGTTACTCATCACTGTGTCTTAGCCACCCCGTGGGACCTTCCACAACTCTATCATTCACAGACTGGAGGAAGGTCCCAATTGCTGTTAGTTGCCCCAGGATCACCTGTGCCCCTCACATTAAGTCCTTCAGCAAGCATTGCTCCAGAACTTTACCCAGTTTCTTGCCTACTGCAGTTGTCAGTCTAGTTTCAACCCAGCTTCTTCCTAGTGAGGTCTATGTAATGGAGAAAGGCTTGACATAGGTCCTAAGAAATGTCATGAATCCATGTCATGTGATATAAGGAAAAGTAGGGGAGGGAGACTTATCTGAATGCAACTATGTTTCAGGATTTGTGCTAGAATGTCTGCATTTGTTATTTGACCTAATGCTCTCAGAAACCCTGTGGAATAGACATTACAATTTCCATTTTAAAGAGGTTCAGTGAGGTTCCATAATCTACACAAGGTCACTTAGTTGTTAATTGGCAGAACAGATGATCCGAGTCCGCTTGCTCTAAAGCTTATATAATTCCTACATGCCATAATTTCCTCAAGAGGGCTAGTGAATAAAATTTCACAAGTCAAATTATATTTTGATGACTTTAACCACAAAAGAGACTTATCTACTGATAAAATGTAAAATACCTAAAAATAACACAATTAGTATAATTGATCAATAACACTTCATGATATGTGTGTTTATTTAAGGACAGGTCTGACTAGGGAGGGAGCCAGGGAAGGGACAGGAAGGAAGTGAAAGAGCACAGAAAGTTTGAGAGAGAGGAAGAAGTTGTCTCAAGGTAAGGTCAGAGGGAAATTGCAAAAGGGAAGGCCTGGAACCTAAGACAAAGGGACTTTCCCTGGAGATTTAGGTGGGGTCATCTCCTCAGGAAGATCAGAGGCTCTAAGACATCCTTTTGTATAACACAGACAGGAAGCTGAAAATTTATTTTACCTCTAGGCAAAGAAGCTTTAAAACTTTGTTAAACCAGACATATATGGGAGGAAATATCCCAGAAAGCAACTAGGTAGGTAGGATTCTGTGTTTCAATTTTCATTTATGTTCATTTTTTATCATTCTTTTTAATTACACATAAATTGATTTTTCATGGCTGTCAAGAGACTCACGCACAGCAAAGTTGGGTTCAGTATCAATTTCTATGTCTCTTTTATTAGATCAATATATCTTAGTGAAGGACAATTGATCAATATTTTAGGGGGAAAAAAAGGCTCCATTCCCCTGGCTGATTTATATCTAATGAATTACCAAAGGCCAGTCTCTGTTTTGTCTGTTGAATAAGTCCTGGGATCTTGGATCCAGCTGCCATATTGATGCCATTGGAAAATCAAATGAGTGTATTTTGGCAATCTGTAGTGTGTCTGGCATTCTCTACTTGTACCTTTCTTTCCGGGAAGCATATATGTCTGTGGATCCAGGGAACTAGGAAATAAGATATCGTGTTTGAAATCTGGTTTCTTAAGTAAGAAGTTCAGAGATTGCTCAATAAAAGCTGGTTATACAAAATTAGTTGATTTTTTTCTAAGTGGAGACTCATCTCTCTCTGTATGCCTTTGAGTAGAAGTTATGGTTATGCATCGCCTTTGCTGAAGCTTGTTCTGTCATTGGGTGAAAATCTCATTGGGTGAAATGTCATTATCCACTTATGAAACATACACATATCCACACTAAACCTAGAAGATTTCTGCAGAATTCCTTTAAACACTGTAGAAAGCATGTCAGAAAGCAAAGCCTGCAGTGCTCAGCCATCCAGGTGGAGGCATACCAGCTGCCGGGACTCAACTCTGTTCTTTGCTGCACTCCACTGTCGAATGGCTATGGGAATCCAATGGTGACTCAGTTAAAGAGACAATTTTATCTCACCTACTTTGTTCTGTATCATTCTCTCACTCAACAAAAATTTATTAAGCTTCTTTTCTGTGGCAGGGACTTTTCCAGGCCTTGGAGATGGGAGTAAGAATAATTAGGTCCCCTGCTCTTATGAGCTTACATTTTAGTGTCCTTAGTCAGACAATAAGGAAAACAAGTAAATGAATTAACAATACAGTTACAGATTGTAATCATTGCTGTGAAGAACATAGGCAGAGTAATGGGATAGAGAGGGGTTGGGGGAAGGCAGAGGTTTATTTTAGGAATATTAGTCAGGAAGACATTGCTGGGAAGATAACAAACAAACTGACCCTGATGGAGAAGAAAAAGCCAGCCACAGGAAAAGTCAGAGGTAGCGCATTCGGGTCTGGGACTGGCCAGTGCAAAGGTCCTGAGACAGGGTGCACGATGGCATGCTTTAGATATTATGAGGAGGAAAGAAATAGTAAAGACTTCAAAACACATAAAGCAAAAAAAATCAACAGAATTAAAAGGAGAAATAGGCAAATCCACAATCATAGATGGAGATTTTAGCAAATAGCAAAGTACCACTAAACGTAACCACTTAAAATTACTAGCATGTATTTGATCACAGTTTCTGTAAGGCAGATATTCTGAAGCAGTTTAGCCTGGTAGTTTTGGCTGAAGGGCTCTGAATAGGTTGCCATCAAGGTGTCAGCTACACCTGCTGTCATCTAAAGGCTTGACTGGGATAGGAGGCTTGACTTGCACTCTCAAAGCCTCAATTCCTCACAGGCTATAAGCAAGATGGTTATACACGCACTTCTCTTTAGGGCTGCCTGAGAGTCTTTAAGACAGGGGAATTGGTCCCTCAAAGTGAAGGACCTAAAAGACAGAGGAAGCCAAAATGCTGCTTCTACCTAGCCTTCCACTATCACTTCCATCATAGCCTATTCTTTAGAAGCAAGTGACTAGGTCCAGTCCACATGCAAAGGGAGGAAAACAATATCAAAGAATGTGTGGCCAGTTTTAAAAACCACCCCAACAAGTTGATTTAAACACATGGTTGTGGAACACCCTCATGGTAAGACCAAGAAAGCACTAGGAAATACTGAAGTGAAGGGAAAGAGGCCTGGAATGGAGATACAAATTTGAAAGTCACCAGCATGAATGGTGTTAAAGATTGGGAGACTGGAGGAAATCATTGTATTAGTCAGGGTTCTCTAGAGGGACAGAACCAATAGGAGATATATATATATATACATATACACACACACACACACACACATACATATCCTATTATATATCTCCTATTATATATCTCCGTATATGCACATATGAGCTTATTAAATATTAACTCACACAAATACAACGTCCCACAATAGGCCATCTGCAAGCTGAGGAGCAAGAAGAACCAGTCTGAGTTCCAAAAATGAAGAACTTAGGGTCTGATATTCGAGGGCAGGAAGCATCCATCACAAGAGGATGATGTGGGCTGGGAAGCTAGGCCAGTCTAGCCCTTTCACATTTTTCTACCTTCTTTATATTCACTGGCAGCTGATTAGATGGTACCCACCCAGATGAAGGGTGGGTCTGCCTTCCCCAGCCCACTGACTCAAATGTTAATCTCCTTTGGCAACACCCTCACAGACAAAACAAGGATCAATACTTTGTATCCTTCGATCCAATCAAGTTGACACTCAGTATTAACCATCGCAATCATCTAGGGAGAGAGAGCTTTAAAGGAAAGAAGTGCACCCAGCACTGAGCCCTGGGGCCCAGTGGTCTGATAAGGGAGGAAGAACCAGCAGAGAAGAGGGAGGAGGAATAGCCAATCAGGTAGGAGGAAACTAGAAACATGTGGTATCATGGAAGCAGAGGGAAGAGTGCTTTACCAATAATCACTAGTACAACAAGACTCATGATCCATAGTATATATTGAGCACTCTTTATTGTCCCATTGTTCTAAATACTTCACATATATTAACATCTACCCTCCTATTTAATGGAGGATAGACACTTTATGATTCTCTGTTCATAGTTGGAAATTGAGACACAAAGGTGTTAACTTTTCCACAGTCTTACCTGTAATAAGTGAGGAACTGGGGAAACGAAGTGGTTGCTGGGCTAAAACAAACCATGATTAAATCTGACTATCTGCCTATTCAGTACCTATGCCTATGCAGCTAAAAGTTTTTAGACCTTCTATGTCCTTATCTTACTCAGTTCTTAACAGCATTTAGCAGAGTTCATTTATGCATCAAGCAAATATCTATTTGGCACCAAGCACTGTTCTAGGGACTGAAGATACTGTGGTGAATGAAATATTTTAAAATTCCCATCCTGGCCAGTCATGGTGGCTCAGGTCTGTAATCCCAGCACTTTGGGAAGGCAGGAGGATTACGAGGTCAGGAAATCAAGACCATCCTGGCTAACACAGTGAAACCCTGTCTCTACTAAAAATACAAAACATTAGCCAGGCGTGGTGGCACTCATGTGTCTGTAGTCCCAGCTACTTGGGAGGCTGAGGCAGGAGAATCGCTGGAACCTGGGAGGCGTAGGTTGCACTGAGCCAAGATTGTGCCATTGCACTCCAGCCTGGGCAACACAGCAAGACTCTGTCTCAAAAAAAAAAAAATCTGGTTCATCCTATGGAGCTTGCCTTCCAATGGGAGCGGCAGATCATAAGAGAAATAAATAAAAGATAAAGTATGCAAAATAGTGGTAAGTGCTGTCATGAAGGGAAAAGCTGAGAGAGGGGAAAGGAAGTGTGTCTAGGGGATGGGGGGTCATTTTAGACAGGCTGGTTGGAAAATGCCTAAACAGAAACTTGACATTTCAGTAAAACCTTCAAGCGAGGATGAGCCACACAGATATCTGGCGAAAAGCATTCCAGACAGAAGGAAAAATAATTGAAAAGGTCCTGAGGCAAGGATGTGCTTGGCACATGAAAGAATAGCATGGAGGCCACAGTGGTAGAAGTGGAGGAAGTGAGGAGAGACTATCTAGAGGAAAGATGGGGAACAGGTTCAGCATGGCTAGGGTTTCATAAGCACCATGTGAACTTCATGACTTTTATTCTGAATGATATGGGAAAGACATTGGAAAGTTGCAAACAAAAGATTTACATGATCTGACAGGTTTTAAGTGGGTCGCTCTGGCTACTGTGTTAACAACAGACTACACAGGAAGCAACAGAAGTAGAGAGACTAGTTAGGAAGCTGTTCCTCATAATCTAGGTAATACATGATGATGATTTGGCCAGGATATTAAAAGGTGAGTTGATAAGAGTACTTAAACTTGGCCGGGTCCAATGACTCATGCCGGGTCCAACTCCTCATTACACATGTAATCCCAGCACTTTGCAAGGCCGAGGTGGGCGGATCACTTGAAGTCAGGAGTTCAACGTCAGCCGGCCAACATGGCGAAACCCCTCTACTAAAAATACAAAAATTAGCTGGGTCTGGTGGCAGGCACCTGTAATCCCAGCTACTCACAAGGGAGGCTGAGTCAGGAGAATCGCTTGAACCCAGGAGGCAGACGTTGCAGTGAGCCAAGATCATGCCATTGCACTCCAGCCTGGGCAACAGAATGAGACTCTGTCTCAAAAAAAAAAAAAAAAAAAAAAAAGAATGGTTGAACTCTGGAAATATTTTGAAGGTAGAGCCACAGGACTAGCCAATGAATTAGATGGAGGGTGTGAGAGAGAAAAAGAATGACTTTAAGAGTTTTTGTCTGTGAAACTCAATGAATGGGGTCATTTCTTGAGACAAGGAAGATTGCAGGAGAAGCAGGTTTTAGGGGAGAAAATAAAGAGAGTCGTTTTGGACATACTAAGTTTGAAATGCTTATTAAATGTCCCTGTGGATAAGTTAAATAGGCATTTGGACACATAAATGAATCTGGAGTTCAGGGAAGAGGTCCAGGATATGATATGAAATTGGAAGTAATCAGAGCACATAATGTGGAATTTAAAGCCATGAAGCTGGATGAGACCACCAAGACAGCAAGAGTGGAATGCAAAAGGACAAGTTTCCTGTGCTGACCCCAGGACTTCTCCAGTATCTGAGGTCGGGGCAATAAAGAAGAATCAGAAAGGGAGGCCCACAGGAGCTCCCAGAGAGGTAGGTGGAAAGCTAGGCAATCATGAGGTTTTGCTTGGCAGGTGAAGCAAATGTTTCAGGGAGAAGAGCATGATAAAATAAATACTCAGGTAATGTCAAGTAAGAACACTGTTTGGATGGAACAATTTAGAGGCCAGTTGTTGACCTCATAAAAACCAGTTTTGGAGTGGTGGTGAGAAAGCCTGATTGGAAAGGATTCAAAAGAGAATGAGAAGAGCAAAACTGGAGATATCGAGTGTAGCTTACTCTTTCAAAGCAATTTGGTATAAAGGAAGAAGAGAAATGGAGTGGCAACTGGAGGAGAAATGAGGCCAAGACAAGTTTTTTGTTTTTTTGTTGTTTTGTTTTTCTTGAGACAGGGTCTCACTCTGTCGCCCAGGCTGGAGTGCAGTGGCACAATCTCAGCTCACTGCAACCTCCGCCTCCCTGGTTCAAGTAATTCAAGAGTTTTGTTGTCGTTATCTTTCATGGAAGAAGGGATGCATATTTGAAAGCTGCTGGGAATAATCACACAGAGGGGAAAACATTGATGATAAGAGAGGAAAGGGCAGAATTGCCAGGGCCATGTGACCGACTAGGCAAGAGAAGACGGAATTTAGTGCACAAATAAAGCAGCTGACCTTAGCCAGGCCCATGGACACCTGAGTTAACAGGACAGAACATTGGACACAGATTCAGATAATGAGTCTATTTGCCTGTGTGCACCTGTGGATGTCTCTTAGATTATTTCGGTCTTCTGTAAAACGGAAAAGTAAAATAGGAAGCGAGGTCATCAGCTACAGTAAGAATGGGAAGGTGCTGAAGGTCCAAGGAGAAAAGAGAAAGTATGAAATGGTCACAGGCTTGGAGGGTGAATAAATAAGAGAAATGGAGTTTAAGTCCCGGGCAGCATTAAGTACTTGCTAGTAGTTAATGATCACAAATTTAAAGTGAAGTCAATCAACATGTGTGTTTTTCTCCAAACCCCCTGAGCTCTACCTATACAGGTGCCAAATAGGTCTAAGAACAGTTTTCAGTATAGTAGTAGCAAAAGAAGTCAAATTGGGATAACTTTAAGAGGAAATAGGAGGTGAGGAAGTAGACAGCCCAGATTTAAACAACTGGTTCCGTAAGTCACTATAAATCACAGCTAAGAAGGTTGGGCGCGGTGGCTCACGCCTCTAATCCCAGCACTTTGGGAGGCCAAGGCAGGCGGACTACTTGAGGTCAGGAGATCGAGACCTGGTCAACATGGTAAAACCCTGTCTCTACTAAAAATACAAAAATTAGCCAGGTGTGGTGGTGCATGCCTGTAGTCCCAGCTACTCGAGAGTCCGAGGCAGGAGAATCGCTTGACCTGGGAGGCAGAGGGTGCAGTAAGCCGAGACCATGCCACTGCACTCCTGCTGGGATGACAAAGTGAGACTCCGTCTTAAAAAAAAAAAAAAAAAAATCAGAGCTAAGAAATGACACAATATTTGGAAGGAAATGTGGGATTGGGAAATGTAAGGTATTTTTGTTAAAGGTGGAAGACACTGAAGCCTGTTTGTACACTGATTGACTGATCCAGAAAAAAAAGAAATTGACAACATAGAAGCAAGAGAGACTCATGGAAGGGATAAAGTCCCTCAGGAGGGGACAGGATATAGAACACAAACGTACAGGAACTGGCCTCTGCCGTGCATAGGTGGAGTAGATTTATAGGGAAGATTGGCAGGAAGATCAGGTTATCTGCTCTGAGAGGTTTTTGTGTGTTTGTTAGTTTTGTTTGTTTGTTTTTGTTTTTTTGAGACGGAGTTTCATTCTTGTTGTTCGGGCTGGAGTTCAATGGCGCCATCTAGGCTCACTGCAGCCTCCACTGCCCAGGTTCAAGTGATTCTGCCGCCTCAGCCTCCCAAGTAGCTGGGATTGCAGGAGCACGCCTCCAGGCCTAACTAATTTTTTTGATTTTAGTAGAGACGGGGTTTCGCTATGTTGGCCAGGCTGGTCTCAAACTCCTGACCTCAAGTGATCTGCCCTACTCGGCCTCCTAAAGTGCTGGGATTACAGAAGGAGCCACCACACCCAGCTGAGAGCTTTTCTTTTCTTTCTTTTGTATGATTTGTTTTTCACTGACAAATTTAAAAATCACATGTATTTATTGTGTGCAACATGTTGTTTTGAAATATGTTTACATCACGAAATGTCTAAATGAAGCTAATTATATGCATTACCTCACATATTTATGGTGAGAACACTTAAAATCTATTCTCTTAGCAATTTTTAAGAATTCAACACATTGTTATTAACTGTAGTCACCGTTTTGTACAGATCTCTTGAACTTATTTCTCCTAACTAAAATTTTTTGCCCTTTGACCAACATTTCCCCCAGTAATCCCCTCTACTCCCATCACCCAGTGATCACCATTCCACTCTCTGCTTCTATGAGTTCAACATTTTTACACTTCACATCTAAGTGCAATCAGGTTGTATTTGTCTTTCTGTGCTTGGCTTATTTCACTTAACATAATGACCTCCAGGTTTAGCCATGTTGTCCCAAATGACCAAATTTCCTTCTTTTTAAAGGCTGAATCCTATTCCATTATGTAGATATATCACATTTTCCTTAGCCATTCATCTATTGATGGACATTTAGGTGAATGCCATATCTTAGCTATTGTGAATAATGCTACAATGGACATGGGAGTGCAGATATATCTTTGACATGCTGATTTCATTTTCTTTAGATATATACCCAGACTGGGATTACTGGATCCTATTTTCTTAATAATAAGACAAAGTCATTCATTGAGAAGAAGAGGGGAGATGTGGCCAGTTGGAAGAGAGAGCAGATGGTGTGAAATAACTATCTGAAAGAATAGGCAAGTACACTCACTATGGAAGCACAGTAGAATTCCTGGTCATTGTCAAGTGTTCATTTGAGGTTTATTATCCAGAATTTAAGGTTAAAGCATCAATTTAAAATTAATCAGTCTGGTTCTGTGGTTTTCTTCAACAAGTAGCTACCGAGCAGGTGGAGAGTTGAGTTCACCAGGGAAACCTACAAGCCTACAGGGCTCTACCCATTTACAATATCCTATCTTTAGAACCAAGGGAGGGTGGCAGAAAGGAGAACCAGAGAATGACACTATGTGGTATTCAGACTGCTGATCCCTTTAAATGAGTTTCTATTTTAAGAGCCTGGATGTTAATAGTGCTTAATTTAATCAGCTTCTTACAGGTTAAGAAGGAAATTGAAAATCTTAGTGAGTACTGAGACAAGTTTTCATCAGAAGTTCAGACTAATGAGCTAAGAGTGTTATAGGGCAAAGGAGGATGACTTATCTATTTATTCCAAAAAGCAATTATGACCCTGCAGGACAAATTCTTTGCCCTGGACCCTGTTTACCTGGCTCTTATTAGGGTCTGCTAGTTGCTTGTATTGGGATCTTTTCTTCCCACGAGCTATCATTTCTTAGACTGGCCTGCAGAATCATCCCGGTAGCTCTGAGTTCAGTCCAGACCTTAGGACAAGGAGATTTTAGGAGCTCTTGTTCAGAACTCAGTGGATTCTAATCTCCTTACTCTGGCATACAAGCCTTTTACATAACATAGCTTCAACCTGCGTTCTCAGGTTCATTTCCCACCACGACAGGCTGGTTGTAGATCCTTGATGACTTCTACCTTCAGCAATCCCCCCTCTCCACCTGTGACATCCTTCATGGCCTTGTCCACCCAGGGAGCTGTTATTGTTCCCTCCAGGCTCCTCAAATATTCGCTCTTCAAGCTTTCTCTGATTCTATTCCTCCTTAGTTTTCCCATCAGCACTTAATATCTGGCTCTCCAAGTACTTACCACATCACGTTGTGAATTCATGTATTTGTCTACACAATGTTTCTTCAGCAACTATGTCAAACATATCTCTGCAGGCCCAGCACTTAGCACAATGCCTTGCATATAATGAGCACTTATGTTTGATAACTAACAGCATCAGATCCAATTTGCTGTGAGAAAAACAACAACTCTAGAAAAAGAGCTTCTACCTTTTTCTTAAAATAAAACCCCCAACTGATTTTAAGATCTACAGTTTGGCAGTTACTATAGTGAAGAAATTAAGTTTTGGAGTTCTACTCAGAGACCTGAGCTTACATCCCAACTCTACCACTTACGAGTCAAGTACCACTGGAAGCCTCAGTTTCCTCATATGTTTAACAATGAACATAAGAGAATGGATTTCATAAGCTTGCTGTATAAATTCGTGGAGGCAGCGCATGCAACGTGCCCTCTCAGTGTTTGCAGTGCTTAGCATATAATGGGCAATCAACACTAGTTATCATGATCACTTATTATGAACTGTAATTCTCAGGAAGCTAGATTCTTACTGATTTATCTCCGAATCTTTGTCTTGAAATCTTCACTATAAGCCGGGCGAGGTGGCGGGCGTCTGTAGTCCCAGCTACTCGGGAGGCTGAGGCGGGAGAATGGCGTAAAAGCCGGGCGAGGTGGCGGGCGCCTGTAGTCCCAGCTACTCGGGAGGCTGAGGCGGGAGAATGGCGTAAA
>NW_012121821.1:4172327-4194630 GCF_000951035.1 Colobus angolensis palliatus | reverse complement strand
AAAAAAAAAAAAAAAAGAAAGAAATCTTCACTATTTTAGTTTATCAATAAATGCATCTCTGCCTTGCGTTGCCCCTTTCCCTCCCCAACCCCCAGTTCAAACTACTACCCTAAGATGAGCGTAGGTGCCGAGCACCTGGTTAACCAACCTCACCATCTTCACTGCTGGCCTGGATCTCTCAACACTACCTTCCAAAGTTCCCTAATGTCAGACTTTCTTCCTGCCTCTGCAGACACCGTCATCTCTGGTGGGGTGTCCTCCTGACTCCAACTTTTCCTGGGCTTCTCTCCCCGGCGATTTGTATTCCTTAGCCTTCCCGGTTGCCTTTCCTTCCCTCCTCCGTTGAATCTACTCCCTCTCCAATATCTGCCCCACCCCCAGCTTTTCCACCTCCCTCTGGGTCTGTACTGAGTGTCAAGGTTAACCCTGTTTCCCATCATGTGGCCACTATGTACATCTTATATTTGCTGTGAACACTTTTGCTGAATCCTATCACTGCCCCCAAGAGAGTGTGCTGACCTGGCTAAATTTCTTGAGATTCTTTTCCAGCAAGGATCCGCAGATAATCACACATATTAGATTATACTACACTTTGTTACTTTTAACCAGAGCTATCTAAATAATCTAATCATCTCCTCCCAGCTGGAGCTCAGAAGTGAAAGAATTCTGGCTGTAGTAGATGGTAGTGAAAAAAAACAAGGGCTTTGCCTTTTAGGCAAATGATCTTCCCAGCCAGCGCTTTAGGCCTATGTGATATTTTGACTAGAACTCTCCGCTACCAAATAATCTGGGGAAATTACGTAGATTTACAGCAGATGTAAATATGTGGAAATAAGGAGAACTCCATATTCTAAATGTTTACATGTTTCCCAAACCTCAAAGTTAGAAATGGCCTTAGTCTATTCATTTAAACTAAAGTCTCAGTCAATTGAAATGGCAAATTTAGCCGAGAGACAGAGAGAGGAGAGAGAAACAGAAAGAGAGAGAGAGAGAGAAAGGAAAAAGAGAAAGAAAAAAAAGAGAGAAAGAAAAAAGAGAAAAAGAAGCACAGCAAAGCAAAATGGGCCCAAAAGCTGCCCTGGAACTGACCTCTAGATAAACAAATTACCCTTAAATAGAGCTGTCAATTAAATAGGCATTTGCTTCCGTACCATCAAATGTATTAACCACTTTATCTATAAGACTATTTTTCCTTAATTTTTACTCTCATAGAATTTTGTATAAATTTGCATGGACTTGTAAGAAATCACTTCATACATAATAATTATGTCCTGATTATATAATTACATTCTATAAAGAAGACATTTCTAGACCTAAGGACCTCTATAACCTGAAATAAAATGCTTGTACTACCAAAAATGCATTTCCTGCAAAACAAAAGGGAGTTGATTATTTTTATTTCCTAAGGGAAGAAATCATAGGGCAATAAAATTATTCCATTCATCCTATTAGTGGTTAGTTAACCAGATATGGGAAAGGAGGTGAGTGCTTAGGGGAGAAAAATCACTGTTTACAACATTTTGAGTGATGGTTCCTTCAACAAGCACAATTCTCTTCCTCCACGTTAAAAAAGGAGCAGAGCCGAGAGGGACTGCATTATGCTTTCCAGACTTGCAAAGGATGCCATCCAGACAATGTGGAGAAGGTTGGGGGAAGAAGAGCCCAGATCTCTCCTAAGGCTTCAGCTTAAAGCTTCCATGGGGATTGGAGTAGAGATTCACTACACATCTGCATTCCAGCAACCCACTCCCACGTTTAAGCTGCTATTCCCAAGTGCCTGTTACTAAATATAGCTCCTGCCTTTCAGACTGACAGGAGAGCTCCCGCTGTGTACACCCGGAGCTGAATCTTCACACACTCCTAATATGGTTAGCGCTGCAGCCTATCAGCCCTTGAGCACAGAAGGGAAGCAGTGCTGCCTTTACAGACTTCCTAAGGTTAACCCTGTCGTGGAAGACAGGATGGAAGACTGACCACTGGGAGCTGCAGATTCTCTGGTTACAAATAATAATGCATAAAATCGACATGATCTGGAAACCAGGATCCAGTCTGCTTTCCAAATACAAATACTTACGGATGGTAAGCATCAGATGGAGGAAGCAGGGCAAAAGGAGCTGCCTAAACCCCATGGGTCATTGATATGAAACAGGTAAAGAAAAATAAAAGTGGGAAAGACAACGTTCTCAGGTGGGTGGTAAAGGCAATAGAAACAAAGGGACTGACCAGTGTGTGCCACCCCTTCCCCAGAGACTGTTCTGTGGGAGCAGCTGCTGCCCAGGACAAAGAGGAAAACAGGTGTCCCTGCCTACTTTACAGCAGAACCCAAAAGAAAGCACAGAATGGGTTCCATGGGCCACTCAATATGCTTCCCAGTATTTATGAGACCCCACCACCCCAAGGACAGGGACTGTAACTTCCCAGCAGGGTATCCTTACCTGCTGCCTAGATGGAGCTGATTTATCAAGATAAGGGAATTGCAACAGAGAAAGACTAATTCATGCAGAGCCAGCTGTATGGGAGACAGGAGTTTTATTATTCCTCAAATCAGGATAATTTAGTAGGCAGGGGGTCAGAAAGTGGGGATTGCTGATTCGTCAGGTCAGAGATGAAATCATAGGAAGTCGAAGCTGTCCTCTTGCTCTGAGTCAGTTCCTGGTTGGAGTCCACAAGACCAGATGAGCTAGTTTATAGATCTAGGTGGTGCCAGCTGATCCATCGAGTGCAGGGTCTGCAAAATATCTCAAGCGCCATTCTTAGGTTTTACAATAGTGATGTTATCCTGAGGAGCAATTGGGGAGGTTTAGAATCTTGCAGCCTCCAGCTGCATGACTCCTAAACCATAACGTCTAATCTTGTAGCTAATTTGTTAGTCCTACAAAGACAGTCTAGTCCCCAGGCAGGAAGGGGGTTGGTTTTAAGAAAGGGTTGTGATTGTCTTTGTTTCAATGCTCAACTATAAACTAAGCTCCTCCCAAAGTTAGTTCAGCCTACGCCCAGGAATGAACAAGGACAGCTTGGAGGTTAGAAGCAAGATGGAGTCGGTTAGGTCAGATCTGTGTCACTGATCTGTGTCACTGTGTAATAATTGTCTCAGTTATAATTTTTGCAAAGGCAGTTTCAGGACCGGTCTATATTTCAGAGCGCTGATCAGAGGCCAAAGGGTCTGGAAGAAATAATAAGAAAGCACCAGCCAGCAGTTAGGCCGTGAATGCCCCTAATAACTCGCTCAAGTGTTAGGGTGAAATACTAAAATCCTCTTCCTGCCTCTGGAAAAAAGAGAAATCCCTGTGCCGGCTTCCCAAGAAGAGGGCTGTTAGAACTGGTGAGTTCCTTTCTGAGAGGGAGTGATGTGTAATAAAATGAAGTGAAGTTTCCAGAGGCTGTTGCTCAACACACAGATTTTTGCTGCTGCTTCTCAGCATTTCACAGGTGTCCATAATTTGGTAGAGAGGTTATATGAATGGAAGATGGAAAGGGTAAGGATTTTTGTAATGAGCATCAAGTATTTATTCCCTCAAGAGTTCAAATGTGGGTGCTCTTGAAGGTGGGTCTGGTCCTGCTCCTCACTGCAGGCCAACGAGGCTGTGACTATTTGCCTTCTGAAGTCCTATGTTAGGAAAATGGTTTTCTACATTTTTATCAAGGCCAGAATCCCAAGAAGCACATCAGAGGTAATTCTAAATTAGAAGTGACAGAGGATGGGCTTATCTGTAACAAAAAGCATGACCTAAACTGCTGGATATCATCCTATTCCTAACGAAAAATGGTTGGGCACATGCAGTGAATTTCTCTGCTGTCCAGCCCCGCCCAGGTTTGTGTCTGTTCCACTTATTACTGCCTCTCTTGGGTGGCCAAGGACCCCACCTTTTGTCCCGCTCAAAAGCCAGGGTGGTTTTTTGAGCAAGACAGGTAGATGGGAGCTCAGCGGAGTCTCAAGTTGCAGACAGGTGTTCTTCTGCTGAGGACTGAACCCCAGGCAGCTGTGGAAGAAAGGCTCCCTCCTGGCACAGGTGAGACCTGCCTCAAAGGCTCTTTGCTTGGGTAATGATAAAAGAAAGATGGCCACCTGCAGCTTTGGCTTGGCTTCCATGTGGCTCTTGGCCACTGGCCATGCTCTGTCACCTCTGCAGTCGTTTCTCCCCTCCTGGTAACCCAGATCTGGCCCTTCAAGGGCACCTCCCACCTAAGTCTTTCTGTGTTCCAAGAGGTAGGGTGGGCAAGATCTCCTACCCTACTTCCCCCTCTCAACCCCTCCCCCACAACACACACATGGTTTTCTTCTTCGCCTTTGTTGTTGCATAAACCCGCAAGTGGGACACTGAGTTCCTCTCAAAGTCTTTACTTTTAATTCAAATGAACCCTACAAGTAAATAAGAAGCAAACCTGTAATTAACCATTTATTTCCCTTATGGTTTTAGAGACAGCAATCCTAATTCTTCTTGGATCAATGTGGAAGCCTCTAGCAACTACAAAATGTATCAGGAAATATGAGGAAGGAAGGAAAGCATAGAAGTTAATAGATAAGATCTTGTACTATCTAATAGACACTGTTACAAAAGGAATAAATGGCATGCAATTGGCAGAAAACAAACACCAAGAGGAAGTTAAAAGCGTGACTTTGGGCTGGGTGTGGTGGCTCACGCCTATAATCCTAGCACTTTGGGAGGCCGAGGCAGGAGGATCCCTTGAGGCCAGGAGTTCGAGTTTCCAGTGATCTATGATTGCACCATTGCACTCCAGCCTGGGTGCCCGTGTGAGACCCTGTCTCTTCAAAAATAAAAAATTTTAAAAAAGACTATTTTCCATAAAGCTTAGATAAAAAATGCTTTGTCAGAACTTCTTTCAATACCCATATTTGTAGCTCAAATGAAAAATTTAAAAAGAGGTTAAGGGATACTTCTCTCAAGTTCTTTCGGTGGTTACAGTTAACCTCACTAAATCATAACCTCAAAGCTACAACCGAACTTTAGCCAGCCTTCCCTACCCCACACAGGGTTGGTGAAGATATCTATAGCAAAGGTTGGTACTGCTTTGGAGCTTTGCATGTCAGGAGTACCAGGTTGTTTAAAAAATGTGGACCATGAACCTAGCATGTTCATATTTGCAAATGGTTTATATTAGAAATTAATATTAACAAATAAGGTTTCTTTACTTCATTCAACAATTATATTTTGAGCTCTGCTCCATGTTGTTCTTTATGGTTAGCCGATAGAGATAATGTCATGACTGAAGAGTTCCTACTCATTGGAGCTCTTAGTGGAGGAAACAGATAAATAAAAAGTAAAAATAAATACTGATTTTCATCATTACTATGAAGGGAATAAATAGGGTGATATGATGAGTAAAAGAATACCTGCAACAGGGGCATTATTTTAGAAAGTACAGTCTGAAGAGGAAGACCTCTCTGAGAATAGTACATTTTGAGTTAAGACAGGTCTGGAAGTACAAAGGTCCTCTGTACAAGAGCCAGTTTAGGATGAGGACCGGAAGCAACATCAGTGCATGGCTTGAGTCTTTGGCAAAACGAGGGGAAGGAGGAGAGAGAGAAGGTTGGTCAGTAGGGAGGGACCAGAAAAGGCCACAAAGAAAGCTGACGTTTTAATTCTAATTTCAGTGGGAAGGCATGGAAGAGATTTTAGCAGAGAAGAAATGTGATTTGAATTCCAGGTTTAATGTCAACAGTTTCTAAGTTGTGCTCTAATTATTAATAACCACAGCTTTATCACCAAAGTGACGACCATGCAGACACCCAGAAAACTGTGCCGCGCTCGCATATCATCTGATACAAGGAAGGTGCTCTTCCAAGTTTAGCCTCTTAAAGTTTGAAAATTCTGCATCACGAGGAACTGTGTCGTTTTGGAAGTTAACCTGTGTCACAGACTCCCAGGTAGAAATGCTCCTTTCTTCTCCCTCTGGGTCAGGAGCTAGTGAGTGTCTTCCTCTCTGATTATATCCGGGAAAATAAACAGCCCCCGTGGCCAACCTACATAGATGAACTGACCCACCAGGTTATACAGAACAGCAGTCGCCAAACTTTTTGGCACCAGGGACTGGTGTCATGGAAACAATTTTTCCATAGACTGCTTCAGGGGGAGGGGGTGATAGTTGGGGGGGTGGGGGAAAGTGAGGGTGTAAGGGGAGTAGGGGGAGGGATGGTTTCAGGATGGAACTGTTTCACCTCAGATCATACCAGCCATTAGATTCTCATAAGGAGCACGCGACCCAGATCCCTCACCTGTGCAGTTCACGATAGAGTTTGTGCTCCTGAGAATCTGACGCCCCCGCCGATCTGACAAAAGGTGGAGATCAGGTGGTGATGCCCACTTGCCTGCTGCTCACCTCCTGTTGGGTGACCCGGTTCCTAGCAGGCCAGGGGCCAGTATTTGTCTGTAGCCCGGAGGGTTGGGGACCCCTGATACAGAAGACCTGTTACCCTGATCTTGGTACCATATTCCAGGCCTATGAAACTACACAGGTGAAGACAAGCAAGCTCCCTATTTCAGACATCAGACCTGGGAATGGACTATTTGTAAAAATGGTACATGAATAATATAATGATTTCAGCAGCTGTGCTTTGGGTGAACTTTCTTCCTTCCAATTTTGCCTAATATCTTGATGGCATTTTTATAGCTTCTGATACTACAGCTTGTTAGCTCTTAGTGAAAACATCTATACTGAATTCTTACCTTCCTGAGTCTAACTTAACTTCTGGTGACTTGGGGGTGAAGAGAAAGGGGGCTGACAATATTTAATTTGGAATGGGCTGAGATATATTTTTTTGTGGGTAGATATTTTCTCTGCAGAATTGACCACCTAAATGTTCAAGAGCTACAAATGAAGAATGACGTGCTTCCCATGCCATTGGCAAGGCCTCCAGGGTCTCAATGAAACATCACTTAATATTCATGAGGTTTCTTTCATGCATGCCCTCCTTAGCCTCAGGCTACAGAGCGGGTTAGGTGGAGGTGCTTATGAAGTACTCTCTGATGAACAGAAGCATAAATCTCGAGTTTAATTAGTAATGCTATTCAGCTCCAAGACGAGCTGACATGCCCTTTGTAAGGCTTTGAGTTGGTAAAGCCAGGGGATCAATATCAGTTTAAAGGTTGTTCCTCTCTGTTCACATGTAGAACACAACAAAGGAAATAATTCTTCTAGGAAACAGCAGAGAGATCAGTTTCTTCAAAAGTGGGTGAAGACGTAGACAATGACCATTTTTCACAACTAACATCAGCAGAACCATTATGTGTTTGAAACACAGATTTAATGGGTGGGTTTGTGTGAATGTGTGCATTTGGCAAAGTTCTCAAGAGCTGTTCTTTCTTCATGGGGGAAAAAAAAGAAACTCAGCAAAGGCCAAGGAAACTATTTCAGCTAAGAAAGGAACTGCAATGGTTTGTAATGTAACTCATGAAATAATTGTAACCAGAGCCAGAAAATGCAGTCATTGGAAAAGCCTCAGTAAGAGTAAGACTCTGAGGGGCCCCAGACAGCTGTGCTTTCATCTTTACAGTCTCTACTACAGGAAAATGACATTATGATGACTTTCAAGACCTATATTTCTTTATGAAAGAAACTATTAGCGAGAATAAGAAAATTATAGACAGGCCCTAAAAATGTAATAGAAGAGGAAGTTCTTTTGGGTTTACTTAGAGAGAAAATAATTAAACTCCTTTGAAATGATCTTTTATCTTAAAGTACAAAAGAGTCCCTTGGGAAGGGAAAAGACCGTGGCCAGGACACATGGTCAGATCAGGCCTTCACAGGCCAATTACTGAAATACATGAAATTAAAAGCCATCGATTTAATTAGGTCACCTTAGCACTTTGATCAGAAAGACCATTTACCAAGTGTGACATTGCTCGATATTTGGCTATTACAACAGAAAGAAGAAAAGTAGGATCAATGGTTGAAGAAGCGCTCATGGATACGTGCAGAGACAAAGTGTTTAATGAGCAAGTGAGTGTTCCCTGTGGTTGCTGGGGTCTGGATTTGCATTTGCTCTCCTCAGATGCCCTTCTCTGCCTTTCTCTGTCCTGTTCTGTACCGCAGAGACGGCTGACTCCTACACACTGTCTAGGCTACTGGACCATTGGCTTTTGATTGGAATTGAGACTAGAGAGTGGGCGGAAAGACAGATATGGGTATTTTCCTCTGCTCTGCCCTCTACTTTCACTGCTAAGCTCTGACAAGGCAGCATCTTCTTAGGCCACTGTCTCCAGACCTCTAGTTCTCAGTGGGCTCTGGGAACATCATTCCGCTGCCTTTCAGCTCTGCAGGTGATAATGGTTTTCTGCTCTTGCCAGTCTCTGTGGCCTTACCATCTGCCTTCACCCTACCCACACCTTTCACAGTAGCCCCTCTTAACATTTGCTTCACTCAGACCTCTGGAGTTGAACTGTTTTTTTCTGCCAGAACACTCATACAGTCCCAAATACCTTGTCACACACAAGACAAGACTGCAATTGTATTCTAAGGCAAATGGCTACAGTATACCATTGGTACCTTACTTAAATGCAATGCCTTCATGTGGAAAATAATGTGACATTAGTACAGAACTTGGATTGGCAGTTTGTTGTTTTTTCATTGTTTTCAGCAGGGGTCCATGTTCTTTCTATAGGCATGACAGAAGTCTGGGCCAGAGCTCCAGATACCCACTATAAAATTTACATTACTAGGAACCCAGAAAGATAAAACAAAACAGCAGAAGTTAGTTGTAGCAAGTTTTCTAAGTAGTGTTAATGTTATAGTCTTGCCAATGCACCGCAATGTAGCAGTCTCTTGTTGTTTGAGGTATACCAGGGTTCTTTGCCTCGTGACCAAGAAAATTAAGGAGCATGGACACAAAGGGTGAGGCTGGAATGAATGTTTAATAAGCAAAAGAAGAAAACTCTCCACCAAGGAGAGAGGGCCCAAAAGAGGGCTGCCAACTATGAGGCTGAGTCCCGGGTAGGAACGGACTGGGAAGGGGAGGAGCATGCTGACTGGTCTGCAGGCTGTTTTGGAGAAAGCACCGCTTAGAAAGAGGTATCATAGTGTAAAGAACCAATTGGAGGCAGAGGTGAAGGCTTGGCTTGGGACCTTGGCCTGGGACCAATCAGAGGCTGAAGTGATGACTCAACCTATGTAAATGAAGACTTAGCCCACAGCCAATTACAGAAAGGTAGGCATATGTAAAATAAGTGAAAAGTAAGAGACCAGTAGGTGAAAATAAGTGACTAAGGCATGCCAGGGAGAGAGAAATGTGTCCAAATAAGGGTAGAATTTGTTCATCTGGGTTCACCGAGTAAGCATCTTCCATTCAAGGATGCAGGCTCTTTCTTATCTGGGGCCTGCAGTTTGATTTTCAGGCTGTTCTTTGTTTGATGGAATTTTTACCAGGGACTCACCCTAACCCTGCCTGATGGGTTTCTTACTTTCTCTTTTCTCATTGAAAGAGTTTAGGACTCTACAAATATTTCCCAAAGAATCATTTACAAAGGAATAGAGGCATTGTGCATTTGCTTTCCCCCAGCTATAAGAAGGTAGTCAAGACAAGAGACTGGTACATAGACAAAAGAGAGATAGAAGAGGAGAAAGCGGAAGACGAGGAGAGAGGAAAGAAGGAAAGAAAGGGTCGGGGGTGGGGAAAAGAGAGAACTATAAATTCTTTCTTAAATTTCAGCTAGGGCTAGTAAATTTTCTTTTTTTTGAAAACTGAATAATTTATTTGCAGAATTAATGGCAGGATTTTTGCTTTGTAGAAAGGGCCAGCCCACATAGATACTTAACTTATAACCTGGAACTGAGAAGCCTTTCCTGAACAACTCTATCTAAAATATTTCACCCTCTCCCATCCTTGGTCCTCCACCATAATCCACTGCCCCAAGATGTGTTTCATTGTTTTCACCAGGCACTTGGCACCACCTAACATTACATGACAGTGCTTATGTGTTTGTGGATTATTGCTCTTGCACCTGGAATACCAGCTCCATGAGGCCAGGTGTCCCGTGTGCTTGTTCACCAGCGCCAGGTAGACAGTGGGCATCAAGGTTCACATGAACAGGGGAACACAGCAAGGCTGGAAACCTGCAGTGGTGATTTCTCCTGAAAGGCACGTGGATGACTGATGTTGACCAAACAGCTGTGATGACGTTTTGTCTCAGGAAGTCTGAATCCAGGACACTTACTTATTCAAAGGCATTTCTCTCCAAAAATTACTTTTTTGTGAAAACCTGTTTCAGGGCTTGATTCACATGTTGTTCGTGGCAGAGAATGAAGTGTCTCTTTTCTCTTCCTTAGTGCTGTGTTTTCTTCCTATGAAAAGAAAAAAGAAAAGACTCCAGATGGAGAGCCTCAGATTGTCGGCAGATTTTTTGAAACTCCCCTGGAATTTGTATTGGTGACACAGAGTTTGGTGCAGACTGACAAGTGAGTAATCTTGTATCTTATCACTTTAATTTCAGGCTTCAGAGATGCCCAACTCTGTTGTTCAAAGAGTTTTATTAAAAATTTGTGAGGAGGGAAAAGCAGTCTCTCTGGGCCTGTCTGATTTCATTATCTCTGACAGAGCATGCAGATGGAGTGGAGCCAGTGGAAGGCCACAGACAGCCATTCATGGCACCGGGCTAAATCAAAGGCCTCTGGAGCCTCCCCGCACTGATCATACATGTTCTGATCTGTTGGGATCTTAGTCCATGTTCCATTGCTTATAACAGAATGCCTAAAACTGGGTAGTTTATTTAAAAAAAAAAAAAAAATTACTTCTTACAGTAATGCAGGCTGAGAAGTCCAAGGTCACAGGGACACGTCTGGTGAGATGGGGACTTGTTGGTGGGGCCTCTGCAGCATCCCCAGCAGCACAGGGAACCACAGAGCAAGGGTGCTCAGCGCGCCGGCTCAGGTTTCACTTCCTCTTACAAAGCGTTCCACACCTGTGATAATCCACTAATCCTTTAACCCATTCATCCAAGGATCTATGAATAGAGTAATCTATTCTCAGCTCTGCCCTCATGACCTAAACACCTCTTAAAGGCCCCAACCCTCAATACTGCCACATTGCAGATAAAGTTTCAACATGAGTTTTGGAGGGGACATTCAAACCATAGCAGGATTTCTCACACATGAATTCACATATGAGAAGCATACATGAATCTCAATACATAACCCGGTGTATGCTTCTCAGTTATTAAACCATAGCAGTCTAGTCAAAAGACACAGACCTACTAATCCCCAACCTTCAAATTGCTTCACTTAGTACAGTTTCTGCTGTTGCTCATCTCACCAGCAAAACTGCATTCTCTGATCATTTTTCCTATAAGTCCAGATTGAGCGACAAGCTGCCAACAGTTCCTCTGCCAGCTTTGATGCATAGTTGGAATCTAGCGTTCCATAAAGGCATTCGGATTGCATTTGGACAATGTTTGAATCATCCTAAGTATAGGTACAGACCTCACGATACTCTTAAAGGCAAGGATTGGTCTGATAGCACCAACTAAATTGGAGGTCCTGGGGAGGGGGCAGAGTGGCTTGCCTGTCCCATAAGAAGGAGCACTAGGTCATATGAAGGCAATTAGCCCAGCCAAGCAATCTGCCCCTTCCCATACATATTGTTCTAGTTGCCAAGAGGGGTCTCCAACTTTAAGAGTGGCCATACTGAAGGATGTCCAATGGAGTTTTGTAAAGAATTGGGAGGAATAAAGTGCCGGAAGGAGTGCACTGGTGGTACAGAATGGGCAAGAATGCAAAATGGGCAGGTAGATAGTCAAGAGCCCCAACCTGGCAGTCTGGATTTAAACCCTAGCTCACTCACTGGCTTCATCCTAGCCTTTCTCAACTCTCAAGAAATGGTAAGCTCTCAATGGAGAGCTTTATAAAAATGTCCAGGTCTAGGCACAACCCCAAAACAATTAAAACAGAATCAAATTAGAAGCTCTGCTACTACCTGAAAGTTCTAGCAGAATGCATAAGGTTGCATGATTCAAGATATTAAAAGTGTGGGAAAACCGTAAATGCAGAAAATGCAAAGCAGATGAAGAGGTTGAGTTTCTTTGGTTCCCCTGGCTACACTCACTCTGAGAGATGGCGGTAGCATTGCTAGAACCAAAGGGTTTCCAACCAAAGAGAAAAGTACAGCTAGGGTGACCCAGGACAGGGAGGGTCACCTCCTGCTCAGGCCCCAGTACTCCCTAGCTGCCTTGAGGTCTTTGGATACTCCCCGGCCTACACTCAGGCTATAAAACTACCTCATCCACCTAAGGCCAGGCAGCACTACCTCTGATTCTTTGTTAAAATCCCACTGACCACCAAAGATAAAAACATCACCACTTCCTCAATCGACCCCTTCCATCTTATCTAAGAACTTTGTTCTTGCTTAACCTAACCCATTTCCTTGCACAAGAGAAAGAGGATGGCTTTTTTTTTCTTTTATGTTAGAGACCGTATTAAACTTGGCAGTGTACAGACTTTCATTCAAGGATTCACTGCCCTGTAACAGTCGGGTTGTACAGGGCACTGTCCATGTCCATAGAGCTACAGGTGATAGCCTTGGCCCTAAGGTCCCTGAGGTAGACATAGATTAGACAAGCATGCTACAGACACAAAGTGCAAATGAGTGAATTAATAGACACACACATACACACGCAGGAAGCCATTAGCATGGCAAAGAAAGGAACATCATAGCAATAACAAAACCAGGAGAAAACCCATTTTCTTTTTCTTTTCTTTTTCCTAAGTGAACTCAGTAAAGGTAGAGAATGACCCATTTTAACCTAGACAGTGATCAGATGGTTCATGTAAACTGTGATTTTCACTGCTTCTTCCCCAGCCCAAGAAATAACGGTTTTCTTTGAAGAACTGATGTTGCACTCTAAATGATACATTGGGCACTAGAATTCAGTGTTCTGTTTCTCTGTAGGATGATAATGGGAACTGGAAACGTATCTAATTCTCAAGTTACATAATTAGTAACTTTACACCATGCAAAATTAAAAAACAAAAAAAATGTCCTGCTACAAGATAGCATCTCAGGAGGTAAAGCTGAAGTTGTTCTGTAGATTTGAAATTATTTAGTACGAAGGCTTCTTTAGCCCTGAGTGATTACTGTTTGCTTCTTCTGTTAACATTGCCATGATGATGATGATGATTATCCCTGTTGATCACTGTGAGGAGGAAATATCACCATAAAAATTTGGAGACTAGAGAGTGGGAGGGGGAAGGGGAATGGCTCTGACACACAGACCCAAAACCACAGCTCTCTGCATCTCCTGAGAAGTCTTTCAGAAAGGTGTTTCCTTCAAAGAGAAGAATTTAGGATTAGGTTTTCTATTTCTAGTTTTCATGAGACCCAGAGAATGACACAATTCACTCTTTGGTGAATAACCCCATGGAAGGCAGAGCAGACCAAATAAGAAAAGAAATGATATGAAGATAAGCTAGAAGACACTGCATCTGTAATGGGATAAATGAACCAGTCCCCTTTTCTTCTCCTTTTGCTTCTCCAGGTATGTAATTATTATTTCTTATCCACAGACTCAATGTGCCTTTTTTCCAGAACATGTAATCTGAAGTTGACCTAACAAAGTTATACTTTTGACCTCAAATCTTCTTAAAAGTTGGGTTTCAGTTCTCTGAGCACGTCAGGGGATTCACAGAGGTCTATACCACAGTCAGTCATAATTAGGAAATGACTTGGGTAACAACTGGAATCAGGACCTTTTTTTAAAAAAAAAAAAATATTTCCCCTGAACAAAGAGAAGTTCCTCCTTCGGTGAAATGCATCTTTGTAGACCTAATGGCTAATGTCTTGTTTCCTTAAAGGGCATTTTATCTCCTCCCTGGAATCTCAATCAGAGAAGTAGGGTCACTTCCCCACCTCATTCTCCCGTCACCCCAGACACACACGCTTGCTTTCCAACTCTTTGCTGCTGAAGGTGTCCCTTTGGCACACACAGAAGGGGAGAACAGCCTCTCCAAGCATATCTTTTAAAGTGAGAGGAGCAGGGTCGGCAACTGCAACCACAGCAAACAATCTACATCAAAAGTGCACAGTCTTGCCTCATAGGTGAGAATTTAGGCCAATTCAAATATTTCCAAAACACCTCTCAGAGCCAGACACTCAGTCCCGCGCACTGAAGTAGCAAACACTGCAGTCCTCAACTCGGGGAGGCAGTCCTCCCTGTTCGTGTTTGATTAGGTTCGCATAAGAATATTGACACTCCCGATTTCAAGTTACTAGTAGGTCTAGTTTCTGAGATTTGCAGAACTCCATACCATAGCTGTCATTGAATGCAGTCTGTACTAAACTCTTAATCACAATCATTAATGTTTAATAGAACCAAACAACGTACAAGTAGCTTTTACATCCACTGTATCTGGTGCATAGTAGGAGCTGTGAAATGAGAAATGGATGAATGCAAAATGACATGATTTTTAAGAGATTAAAATGACCTGCCAATGCTGAGGAAAAGGGGGATGATGAGAACTCTCCCTGGTGTTAGAGTGAGCTTCACTTTCCACAAGAAAGTTCCAAACATCTATATTTATGACAATGTTCCATCTAGATTTCCAAAAGAGTTCCCATTTTGATTAATTTGGCTTCTTGTTGCCATAAATACCCTTGTACTTGCCATATTGGGTACCTTGTATTCTTAGTTTATTGTCAGCATAACTAAGACTTGCTGCAATTTTTGCTGCATACCCAGGCCTCTTAAACATAAAAAGCAGTCCTAGGTCACTCTCAGTTTCTAGGCTGCAAGTATACTATACATATATATGTGTGTGTGTGTGTATGTGTGTGTGTGTGTTGTGTGTGTATGAAGAATGCCAAATCAAGGTTACAAAAGTTGTGAGATGATTTATACATCAGCATTAAATAATTGAATACTTCGAAGCCCCCCAAAATACAGTGTAATTGTGCTATTCATGTGAAATTTATATAATTCTGTGTATGCACACACACACACACTCACCCTCTTTGGATGGTGTGGTTTGTTACTGGGTCACCAGTTTAATGATATATAAACATCTTTTGGTTGTATCCTTGGATCCCCATATTTCTGGCTGGCTAGAAGTTCATTTGGATATTATGCTAAACACCTAGCTGGGAGGTCCTGTATTGATACTAAATGCCCTTCTGGCTGCCAGGTGAAAGGCCTTAGGGTGCATGCTAATAAACCAGCCCTGAAGAGTAGTACAGGTTCCGAGTAAACTGTTCTGCCTAAGGGGAGACAGCACATTCCCAGAAACGGACTGGGAGTGTTGTCTCAGCTCTGTCCTTTGCTGTCCTTGCTTTGAGCTCACAGTTTGGGAAGAGCTGGGAAAAGCCCTGTGGCCTGGAAACAATTTCGTAGGCTGAATCATTTTGAAAACTAACTGGAGAGTTGTTAGAACCTCTGCTATGGGCTCTCTTTTCCACAGTACCTTCAAAGGGGGCGATGGGTAAAGCGCAAACAGAATCAGCTTTCAAAACCTCCCTGGCTTCCCATCTGCTGCTTCTGTGGGCTTCCTGTGGGAAAAGGGAACCTCTGGCCTGTGGGAGAGGAATCAACTATTTCCCAAAGCCACTGGGAGAGCACTTTTCAAAGGCAAAAGGAAATCTTCCCATGAAGCTGTTAGTTACCAAGTCCGCACTGAGCAAGACAGTGGTGGTGAGTTTTAGGGATGTTTTAAAGCCTAGGAGGGGAGAGTTTTACTTCTACGTCTGTTAGCATTCATAATCTGTGTCCTCACAGCCCCTATTCCTGGGGCACCAGTACTTACAAGTATTATGATAAAAAGATTTTTAGTCAGGTGCGGTGGCTCATGCCTGTAATCCCAGCACTTTGGGAGGCTGAGGCAGGTAGATCACCTGAGGTCAGGAGTTCGAGACCAGCCTGGCCAACATCTCTACTAAAAATACAAAAATTAGCCAGGTGTGGTGGTGCACACCTGTAATCCCCACTACTCAGGAGGCTGAGGCAGGAAAATCACTTGAACCTGGGAGGTAGAGGTTGCAGTGAGCCAAGATCATGCCACTGCACTTCAGCCTGGGCAACAGAGCAAGACTCTGTCACAAAAAGAAAAAAAAAAGGATTTTCTACTAAATTAAGGGACAGAAATATAACATGGCAACAGGTTAAAATAAGACTTAGGAACTCCTGTATGTTCCTTCTCTCCCACCATCCTCCATGAATGCCGGAATTGGTGCTGGCTTCGTGAAATATCTTTCCTCTGTTAGGAATGCTGCCCCTCCCCTCTGACTCTATCCTTGTCGATAGCTGTCCAGGGTCTGGACCACTTCATTTGGTAAAGCCTTGGGTCAACTTATTTAATCACTCCATATTCATTTTAGTGATTAAACCATGGCGAGAGTGAAAAGTAAGGGATACTGAGAGTTTAAATACTGTTGCAGCTCCATAGAGGCAGACATCATTGAAAAGTCTGAAAATGTTATATTAGCCATGCAATCTGTGTCTCTCATGTGCCTACTCATAGCATTGAGGAGTCAATAAAACTGCTAGGTAACTAACAATAATAACAGTTTTTATTGAGCACTCGTATGTGCAAGGCAAGGTGTTAAATGCTTTTTATACATTAATTTATTTAACTCAGTCAACTCCTGAGAAGTTTGTATTATTTCTTCCCCTTTTGCAGATGAAAAACTGAGGCTTAGAAAGGACAAGTGACTTGTCCAAGGCCACACAGGAGTGTCGGTGAACTCAAGATTCAGACTCACACTACTTAACTCTAAAGACAGAGATGAGAGAAAAGGAAATATGTGCCGAAATTCTCACGGCATTTACCACCTATTCCAGTCATCTGAGACTTAGCATAGTCTCACATGTGTCAGTTATCATTTCAAGTTTTATAATCACATTAAGATTGCAAATTCCTTGAGGTCAAAGACTGAGTTTTCTACTTCTTTATGTTCTTCAGAGTCCCTAACATAGCAATTTGTACAAAACAAGCAATTAATATGTGCATTAATAAATCTAAAAAAGGGGAGTTAAATTATTATCAAGTGAGTTGAAGAAAAAAATGAGCCTACTAAGATAAAAGAGGGTGAAGATGAGGATGTGTCTTCCCCATTTTCCAGGATATGGGTCATTCTAAAAACACAAATTCCAGGCCTCTCTCAGGCTCCAAAGGAGGGAACTATCCTAGGTTCATTAACTTTTGGAAATAGCTACCTTGAAAAGGAAGAGGGCATTGGACGCTTCCAACAGCCTCCTGAATATGCCAGTGGGAAATGATTCTAGCAAAGCTCCAATGTAAATCAAGCTTGGCTCCCCAAAGCCCCAGATTCGTACAATTTCAGAGGCTCATCCCTTTAATCTTTCTGCTCTCTCCTGAGGGCTTATAACTTCTACAGTGGCTGGAGGGCAGAAGGAGTCACAGAAGCTCAGCCCTGATACAAAAGTAAGCAGAAGAGAGACTGTGAGCCATCAGGAGTGAGCAAGATAAGCAGCAGAATCCTCTAAGCAAAACCCCCAGGCAGAAATGCCAAGGACCAAGGTCCCAGAAAGTTTATAGATTCCAATAGGCTTGGAAAGAGAAGCACCCTTAAGGCACAGCCTCAAAGTCAAGCAAAAAGGCCATGCTGCTCTCATCACAAGAGGGCTGTGTTGTCTACACTGTCCGCTTTTGAGAAGTGTGTCTCCCATATGTGCACACGCACTGCATGCACAAGGCTGCCCTAACTGTACTCAACTCTGTCTTTCTTGTCTATATCAAAGTACACAGCTGTGATTCTTTTCAACAACACTGGACTCTAGGTGGCCATCGTGCTTCCTGGGGGCAGCTGCACACAAGTCAGTATAAAGTGGGAAAAGTAACATCAATAGATTAAGGTGAGTAAAACACCCCCTATCTTTGGTCTTCTGATAATTCAGCAGTAACTGTTGCCTAGATTTTGGTATCTCTCCTTCATATGTACAAGTAGGATGTGTTACTCTTTGAGACAAAATTCTGGGAACGAGGGGAGGGACATTCTCTTTTCAACATTTGTCTGGTGCCATTTGTGTATATAATCTGTGGCTAAAGCCCAGCCCTATGGCTGGGTAAGTGTCCTAAGGCTGGGCCCTCAGGACACCACTTCCCTCGCAGACCTATATCCTAGCCAGCAGGATCTCCGCCAGCAGTGCACATCTGTGATCGTGGCCCAGGGAGGAGAGGCTTGCCCTCCCAAATGCTGCCTTTGTGGACAGCTTGCCACTCCTCTTGTGGGATGCCAAAGCCTACCACTGAGCTCAGGTTTCCCTCACTGCAATGTGATACACTGCCGTTAGGTGCCTGGTGCTATGTCTGCTGTTTTGAAAATGAAAATATTTGCTTCTAACTCCAGCTACCATCTGTTAGTAACCTTTACTCCTATCCATATGCCAGCTTGAAACTGCCACTGTAGCCTTTGGGTCTCCCTGGACTTTCACAACAGACTAGACACCATATCCTTGTAGAATGGTTTGGACAGCCAACAGCCATTGTCATGAGCTATTCACCACCACAAGCATAGTCTACTTTTTTAAAGGGCTGCAGTTGTGTGCCACTTCCAAGCTACCATGGGGAGGACCAAGAAAGAGAAACAAAGGATTAGAAAGTAAAATATGAGAACATAACAAACCTATGGAATTCACTACATCTTTCAGAATATAACTGGCTAGACTAAAAAAAATGTGCATGCTATCAAAGAAAGTAAATGGAAAAAATAATATCAAATATGTTTGATATTTCAAGATAACAGTGACACAGCAAAAGAGGAAGACCCTATTTAAGAAGTGGTACAACCCATGGGAATTTAAAAACAGGTGAGGATGTGTAATATTTGACAACACTATCTCCAAGAAGAAACAAGACTCTAAGCAATGCAATAATGATACTGTTTCGGATATGAATAAAGTAGGTCTAGCCTAAAAGCAGGTGTCACAGGCAAATATTCCCTTGTGGGTAGTAGGCATCTTAGCAATGAGAACAATAGGAGACATTTAGTGCTGGCATAGATAGAGGTCCCTGGTTGCCAAGTTAGTTGTTCATGATCATTACTTATCATTTCTTGTTACCAAGAAAATTATCAAAATATGAGTTTGCTCTGTGATTTAGACAGGGTTTGCCACAGACACAGAACCAATAGAATATGTATATATATTCATATATATATATATATATATATATATGTAGAGAGCGAGACAGAGAGGAAAATGAATTTTTAGGGGAATTAGTTCACTTGATTATGGAGGCTGAGAAGTCCCATGATAGACTGTCGGTGAGCTGAAGAACGAGGGAAGCTGGCAGCGTGCTCAGTCCAAGTCTGAAGGCTTTAGAAGCAAGGAAGACAATGGTGTAAATCTCAGTTCAAGGCCAAAGGTCCAAGAGCCCAAGGGTCCACTGGTATGAGTGCTGGAGTCCAAAGACGGGAGAATCTGGGGTCTAACCTCCATGGGCAGGAGAAGATAAGCATCCTGGCTCTGGAAGAGAGAGCAAGAAGTCATCCTTCCTCTCCCATTTTGTTCCATCTAGGCCGTCAGCAAACTGGAGAGTGCCTACTCACATTGAAGGTGGATATTCTCCACTCAGTCCACTGACTTACATGCCAGTCTCTGCAAGCATCCTCACACCTTAGGTAGCCCAATCATTCTAATCAAACTCCAAGTCACCTGGCTTTGCTATCAAAGCAAAGAAGCTTTGTTCCATGAGAGGAACAAGTTTAGTGTCTACTGAAGTAGTAAGAATAAATAACGTTTTGCCAGCTATCTGGGTGCCTCTTAATCTGGCCAAGTTGATACTCAAAACCAACCATCACACTCTGGCACAAAGCAAGCTGGGACCTCAATACCCTGTGTCACTGGGGAGGACTTAAGAGTTTTAAGTCTAGATTTGATGGGGCAGTACTGAAAGAGAGAAGGGACTAATCCAGTCAACCCTTCCTCAGCAGCCGAACTGTCAGAGGTACAATGTAGAGACGGCATGGAATGTTCAGATAGAATTCAGCAACCCCGGTACAGAGGAGTCCATGGTAGAAATCAGGAATCGAGTAACAACCAAATATAGCAAGTGGCACCACATTTCTAGGCATATAAAGAAAGAATAACACCTAGAATGTGTAAACAATTTGCTGGGCTCTGGGCTAAGGGTGTCACAAATCTTGTGAAGCTACCCAGTGAGAGAGGTACTATTTTTATCCCCCATTTCTAGATGGATAAATTGCAGTTCAGAAATTGTAACCCCATTGGTACTTGCCAAGTAGGGATATAAACCAAAGCTTGAGCATTTCACCCTGCACAGTCTGATTCTTCAACATTCGCCCCACCCCTTCCACATTAGATACCTGCAATAAAGTTAGGACTGGTTTTTACTGGTCTTAGTCAATCATGGTGATTCATTAACCAGTGGTGGTTCGGGAACTAGACTAGTCAGCATCTAGCCTTTCCCTACTAAAATTATTGACTCAAGAAGAGCATATGACTTAAATTGGTCCAAGGAAATGAACAGGAAGGACTTGGGCTCCAAAGATCAGTGAGAAATGTTGATTTTCCCTCCAGAAGTGAACAGAGAAGTGCATGATACTGTTACTTAAAGCCACCATACTACTAAGTAGAGCGTTTACCTTAGGATGAAGTCTTCCTTGTGGATTGTTGTGTGGAGAGACAGAAGGACCCTTGTTTATTGATGACATAATTAAACAGGAGGATCAACAAGATTTGTGGCTGTCCTACCTCTAGATTTTGTTTTGTGTGAGCCAAGAAATATCCTCTCTGTTTAAATTACTTTGAATTGAGTCATCATTTCCCTGCAACTGAAAACATTCTAACCAATATCTACTTCATGGGACCTCCTCAGAAAAACAAGGAAGGAGTAATAAAAACCCATATAGATGATATCCTTCATGTGAGCCATTCCTTAATATGCCCTTTCACGGATGAGAAGGGTAAAGTCCAGCAAAGTTGAGCAGTTTGTCTTAGGTGACACAGACAGTAATTGATAAGGCTGGACTGAGTTCCTCTGAGTATCTGACACTAAAGTCTGTATAATTTCCAATATGCACAATGAAAATCTTGGCCAGTAATGAAAGGTATGCAGATCATATTCCAGTCCTATGCAGAAGTTAGGCAAAGGTTCACTGAAGATAAAATCTAATAAGTAATCTGGTTTTCACAGCAGAATACCAGTCACAGCAAAGAACTTGTGTGCTGGGCAGAGAAAGCCTCTTGTATGGCTGGGTCAACATGGCAGGAGAAAGGAAAGCTGTGATTCAGAGGCTAATCCCCAGCACATTGGACACTGGGTGGAAGGCCAAAATGTGACCTTCAGACTCTACCAGCTGCTGTATGAGGCTACTGATCACCCTTCCTGCCCTGGTCAGGACTGGCTCAGCCACCAATGGGGGAGCATAGCGCTCGAATGAAACATGTAGAAAAGACAGAAGATGGTAAAAAGAAAAAAAGAAAAAGAAAAAAAGGGAGGAGAGTGAATCCAAAGATATTAGGAACATAATCATTATGAATGTAATAAAAAGTGACTCCAGACTGTTGGTTTATCAGGATGTATCAGTCCTCTCTTGCCATTACTGTACTACGTGCAAGTTTTGATTACCTGTTTCGAGGTGAGTTTTTACATATATTAGTTTCCTAAAACTGGTTACCATTCTGTCCTAATTTCTTGCTCAAAATTTATATTTGCATCTGAAAACTCAAAGTACTATGGCACCTGACTACCTTTCCCAATCTGTTCCTGTTTCAGAGCTACACATATGGCTGCTGACGTTGAAGACAGCACTTTATTTTAGGGGATACCAGTCACATGGCTTCCCCTCGAATGGTGCAGTATACAGTCTGCACAATGATACCCTGTAGTCTTGCCTGGTTCTCTTAATTCCTTATGCAAAATTCATCTAAAACTTTTGAAATATCATGTTTTTGCCAGATGTGGTGGCTCATGCCTGTAATCTCAGTGCTTTGGGAGTTGGAGATGGGAGGATCACTTGAGGCCAGAGTTCAAGACCAGCCTGGGTAACATAGCCAGCTCTACCCTCTGCCTTCCCATCCCCCCCATCTCTACAAAAACTTTTAAAAATTAGCTGCGCGTGGTGGGACCAGTTCTGAATGGTGGGACCAGTTCTGAATAACTGTAGTCCCAGTTATTCAGAAGGCTGAGGTGAGAAGATCAGTTGGGCACAGGAGTTCAAGGTTAGAGTGAACTAAAATCAGGCCACTGCACTCTAGCCCGGGCAACAAAGTGAGACTCTATCTCTAAAATAAATAAATTTTAATTAAAAAAAATTGTGTTTGTACCTATTTTTTTTTTTTTTTATTATACTTTAAGTTCTAGGGTACATGTGCATAACGTGCAGGTT
>NW_012121821.1:4070314-4166607 GCF_000951035.1 Colobus angolensis palliatus | reverse complement strand
ACCTCAGTTCAAAATGCAGAAATCACCGGTCTTCTGTGTCCTTCGCGCTGGGAGTTGGAGACTGCAGCTGTTCCTATTCGGCCATCTTGCTCCGCCCCTCGTTTGTACCTATTTTTACTGTTACATATGAGATAGGTTCGCTGATGGTTGCCACAGTTGCTCAAGCAGCCAAGTGGAAAGGAAACTGTTCTGACTTTAGTTTCAAACAAATGTAGGCTGGAATGCTGGGTCCGCCATCTACTTACTAGTTGACCCTGGCTAGGTTAACCAACTGAGCTACTGTTTCACTATCTATAAAATGACAATAATATCAGCCTCATAGTATTAATAGAAGGATATGTACTAAATGAGAAAAATATGTCAATGTATATTTTTGTTGTTGCAATTATTCTTATTAATATTATCAAAGCCCCTAGCATAGTGTCTGCAATGGAAGAGATTCTCAATAAATATTAATTCCCTTATTGAATTTCAATGTCAATTTCAGTCCCTTTTCCTGGCAGGGGATAAACTTAGTCCAGCAGATGTCTGTATCCTAAGTGAGGAGGACAAACATTTTGCATTTTGCAAATTGTATCTGTTGAGAAGTTCTGGGTTGGGGGAAGAGGGAGAGACATTCTTTGGTCAGACATTTAAAAAGTACTGCATTCTATCCCTACTCTTAAAGATTCTCATTGCTCATTTGCCTATTGAAAGCCTTGAAAAATCTCACTTCAAACAATGTGAATGTTTTACAACATATTTCTCTAATTTGATCATGAATTATTTTTTACATTAGACAAATTAATATTCATTAATGTGTTCCACAGAACATACTTTGGGAAGTGTTGGGTTAGGGCTAGAAACTAGGGAAGTTGAATATCCTCAGGGTAAAGATTGGTGTGACCAAAAGATGACACTAACCAGATGGGTACCAGATGGGCACAAAGTTCTTCTGCAAAGCAGAATCATATAAGGGATTAAGGTTATGACTTAGTAAATGTATATTACTCCCTCTGAGCAAAACAGGAGGAGTGTGAGGGAGCAGATGGATGAAAGAGGACAAAAAGGGAGAACAAAAGCATCCATCACTATATCAAGCATTTATTGAGCAACTACTATGTGAGGGATGTAGAGATGAATAGCATTGTCCCTGCATTAAGGACATAAAGAAACCAGAGTAAAGAGAAACAGACAGAGAAGGGCCATAGGAAAAGAAAGATAATAGATTTAGAAGAAGGAAAGAAGATATACTTGAGGAAAACTTGGTCAAGATGTACAGGTGGAAAAGATTCCAGTCTGTTCTGCCTCACAAAGGCTGGCTGGGCACCCAATCTTTAAGAACATGGCAATGAATTGATTATATCTTTTTTTAAAGTGAATCCTGCCAAAAGATTAAAATTTTGTTTAAGAAAATTAACCATAACTAAGTAATTACATTAGAGAATTTCAGTTATTAAACTGGGCAGCAAATTCTCCAAAAGCAATAATGAAATAGAAAACTATCAATTAATGTTTATGATACATTTCTGAAGCAAATATGTATAGGCCCTAAAACAGCTTACACATGATTCTAAAACTAGAGAGGATCTAAAACTCTTCACGTATGCCATTGGAATATGCATTGCATTCTGTCATCTCATTTGCAAAAAAAAATGTGAACAAATTCTCTTCTGTGAAGGAAGATGAAAGAAGGAAAAATAAATGGAAAATTAGAAGCTGCACTCAGAGGCAAGCTCAGCACCTGGGAGGCAAGCTTTAAAAGACTCTGAAACATGAGTGTTCTTGGAATATTGGAGCTTGTCATTGCCCCCTGCCTGCCTGTCCTTCTCGCTCCTCTCCACCAACATGTACCTTTGGTTTATCTCCAGCTCACTGACCTTCTTTATTCTTAGAAAAGGAAGGTCTCAGGTATAGGGTTTGATACAGTTTGGGTATTAGTCATCACTCCCAAATCTCACGTTAAAATGTCATTCCCTCTTGAACCTGGGAGGTGGAGGTTGCAGTGAGCCGACATCGAGCCACTGCACTCCAGCCTGGGCGACAGAGCGAGACTCTGTCTCAAAAAAAAAAAAGAAAAAAAATGTAATTCTCAGTGTTGGAGTTGGAGCCTTGTAGAAGGTGTTTGGATTACTGGGGTGGATCCCTCACAGTGTGGTGCTATCTTCATGATAGTGAGTTCTCATGAGATCTGGTCATTTAAAGGGTGTGGCACTTACCCCCCTACACTCCTCTCTCTCTCTCCCTCTCTCCTGCTTTTGCCATATGAAGTGCCTGCTCCTGCTTCACCTTCCCCCATGACTGTAGGCTTCCTGAGGCTCCCCTAGAAGCCAAGCAGATGTTGGCACCATGCTTTCTATGCAGCCTGCAGAACTGTGAGCCAATTAAACCTCTTTTCTTTGTAAGTTACTCAATCTCAATCTTTACAGCAATGCAAGAATGGTCTGATACAGGGTTTTACCTCCTAAATATTCTTTTCCCCTATGCTGATTTTTGTATTGGGTTAGCCCCTCATTTCTGCTTTCATACATTCATTTTTCAGCAAATATTTATTGAGTTCATACCGCACACTGTGCTTTGAGTGTGGGGGCACTCAAGGCATCTGCTAATCCCTCCAGCTTTATTGAAATAAGATTTATTTTCTCTTCTCAGTCATCATAGATTTTACAGGTTTTTATTTTGCATCTTGAAAAATACGGTGTTTGTACTACCTCAGGAAAAGAAAAAGGCACACTGATAAACTGTGTGTCACAATGACTGTGGCCAGTTCCATTGACTACCATGCTTCAGATTCTGCCACTTTTTTGACAGGTGTAATGTGTTCCTTGTCTGAGTTGTTGGGATTTTGTTGGTGGGACTATAATAACTTGGTGTGGGGGAGGGTGCCATTTCCCCTCTTTCTTCTGTTTTATTCCAGCATGAGAGTTTGTGCACAGAGGCGATAGATGAATCAATAGATTCAATGATGTGCCCAGAAGGAGCACACAGCAGGGAATGGCGAACTTTTTCTGCAGAGGACCAGAAAGTAAATATTTTTGGATTTTTTTTTTTTTTTTTTTTTTTTTTTTTGAGACAGAGTCTCGTTCTGTCGCCCAGGCTGGCGTGCAGTGGCGCAATCTCAGCTCACTGCAAGCTCCGCCTCCCGGGTTCACCCCATTCTCCTGCCTCAGCCTCACAAGTAGCTGGAACTGTAGGCGCCCGCCACCATGCCCGGCTAATTTTTTTGTATTTTTAGTAGAGACAGGGTTTCACCGTGTTAGCCAGGATAGTCTCGATCTCCTGACCTCGTGATCTGCCCGCCTTGGGCTCCCAAAGTACTGGAATTACAGGCGTGAGCCACCATGCCCGGTCATATTTTTGGTTTTGCGAGACAGAATTTCTGTCACATCTAGTCAGTTCTGCCATTGTAGGGCAAGAGCAGCCACAGCCAATACACAAACAAATGAGTGTGACTGTATTCCAGTAAAACTTCTTTAATGGACACAAATTCGAATTTCATGTAATGTTCTCATGTCACAAAACATTATTATTTATTATTTGATTCTTTTCTGTAAAATCCCTTATTATCTCATAGGCTATAGAATAGCAGGTGAGGGGCTCTGATTTGACCCACAGGCAGTAATTTACCCATAGCTGTTCCAGTGAAAAGAGAATAATCTGTGTGTGATCAGTGTGTGAATATTGTCTGTGGCACCTACCAGTCAGGTCCATGGGAACCAATCTGATATATTTGGGCCTTTATTTTCTTATCTGAAAATAGAAATAATAAGTTTGACCTTACCTGATAGTTACATAAAGGTTAAATGAGACTAGCAATACAAGTAAGGTATTTTCTAGGAATAAAAGAGGCTGATGGGCTGGCTGGACGTGAGCTGAAGGAACACATTGGTGGGAGGAAGGAAAAAGACATCGGGAAACAACCATTCCTTGCCTGAAATGTAATAGTTGCTTACCTAATGACAGCAGTTATTGTTATTACTATTATTCAAAGAATAATAGAGAAAGAGAAGTAACAAGTAACAACAACAGATTCAGAGGAAGGAAAAGAAAGAAGAGCTAGAAAAATAAAGTAAGAAATAGTGACAGAGAGAGGAGGAAACAGCCATGACAGCCTATTGTTCCAAGATCCTCCCCTTGCTCTGATCTCCCTCCCAAACATCAGAAATGGGTTTTCCAATGCCCTCAATATATTCACCACTATATCCTGCTGGCATCTCAAATTGAGCATGACCCAGGTGAATTTATCTCCCTCTAATCTTAACTTTGCTTTTCTCCAACGGTTTCCATTTCTATTAATAATACCTCCAAGCTTCAAACAGATAGGTTGTATTTGATTCCTCTTTCATTTTTACTCCTAGTCTTTTTGAGTTTACTTTGAAATGTTTCTAAGGTCCATATTCTCCTCGCCTTGACACTCACAACGTCTCCTTAGACTCCTCTCTGTAATCCACTGTCCATGGCAACTCTGTCATCAAGCTCTCAGTATCCTACTCTCACCTGCAATACATCTTACCCACAGTTTACCCATAGTCCCAGTCAGAACTAAGGCACTGTGCTGTGTCCCCATCACTGCAGAATATACCCTCCTTAATCAGAGGATCTGATCCTCCAGGATCTGCCCCAAGAGCCCATCTGATGCGATTTCCAACCAAACTGCTAACTACTCCATGTGTACCTCAATTCCTTGGTATCTGCTGTTTCCTCCACCTGGAACGCCCTTCTCTTCATTGCATTTCTAAATCCTGGGAATTCCTCAAGGTCTAATGTAAATACTTCCTTGTCCAGGAAGCCTTCAGCTGAAAGTGATTATTGCCTCCTGTGAATGTCTATAGCGTTTGTTTATCTGTATTTCTTACTTGTCAATCATCATTTGCTGTCTTTGTGTTAAGTGTGCATATGTTTTATCATTTGTAAAAGACCAGTGGTTGTCAAATAGAGACAATTTTGTCCTCCAGGGAATATTTAGTTGAAGATGGTTTTGGTTGCTACAACTCAAGACAGGGGTACTACTGGCATCCGGTAGGTAGAGGCGAGGGTTACTGCTAAAGATCCTACAATGCCCAGAACCCCCAACAACAAAGAAATGACAACAATGTGAGGTTGAGAAACCCTGGACCAGACTCTAGGTCAGCAGTCCCCAACGTTTTGGCCTCAGGAACCAGTTTCATCAAAACAATCTTTCCACAGACCAGGAAGCGGGAGATGGTTTGGGGATGATTCAAGTATATCACATTTATTGTGCATTTTATTTCCATTATTATTACATTGTAATATGTAATGAAGTAATTATACAACTCACCACAATGTAGACTCAGTGAGACTCCTGAGCTTATTTTTCTGCAACTAGACGGTCCCATCTGGGGGTAATGGGAGACGGTGGCAGATCATCGGGTGCTCGATTATCATAAGGAGCGTGCAATCTAGAATCCCTGTATGCACACTTTACAATAGGGTTCATGCTTCTATGAGAATCTAATGCTGCCGCTGATCTGACAGGAGGCAGAGCTCAGGTGGTAATGCAAGCCATAGGGAGCAGCTGTAAATACAGATGAAGCTTTGCTCGCCTGCCCACCACTCACCTCCTGCTGTGAGCCCCAGTTCCTAACAGGCCACAGACCTGCACCCGTCCGCAGCCGAGGGACTGGGGACCCCTGCTCTAAGCTGTTGAAGAAAGGGGTCCATAACCGATTCCCTTGTGTTTCCTACAGTTCCTAACTCACTCTTACATATGGTCATTGATGAATACATATTTGTTGAATTAATGAAACAATAAGAATTTTTAAAGAAAACATACAGAGCTGAGGGATGACACATCCTATCCATTTCCAGTGGTATATGGGTGTCTGTGTACAGTATATCTTCTTCACTGCAGATGAGGAGCCAGGGCTTTCCAGTATCTGCACATTTTCATCTCTTGGTGCAGAAAGTACAACTGACTGCTTCAGAGGGTCTCCTGAGCATTGTTAGTGGATGATTCAGGTTTTGAAGACGTCTTTCAAAATGACGATTCTTCTATAAAACATGTAAAATGATGTTTCATTTGCTTCTAGCGTTTTAGCATTCTAGGCAAATAGCTCGATTCTGAGAGAATTGCATGATTTTAAGCAAAACAAGATCCTGACACCATGCAAAGTTGGCCTCTGTCCTTCAGCAAGGCATGCAGTTCAGACATCCCAGACTCACCTTTTGAAGACTTTCAAAGATTATGTTTCTGAGGTTACCGTCAACTTGCATATTGTTTAAACAACCATTTATGTTTAAAGAAAAAAAAAATCCATGCTTGGTTTTTTCCTAACTTACACTCACTGGAGTTTAAGCCTGCTTTTTAAAAATCTGCTCTGAGAAATACAGACTCATTCATAGTACTCTAATACAAATAATAGTAACAAATAACAAAAAGTTCTTTCGGATTTATAAAGTACCTTCTACCATATGCTTGCTTTCCCATGTACTGAATGAACAATGCATCGCCGCCGCGGTGCCAGGGCTGCCCCAGACTCATCCATTTTCCTCCCCTCTATTGTTTCTTGGCACGTTCTCCACAGTAGGAACCAGAGAAATAGGAGGAGATCTTTACCAGTCATTTTTGCTAAATCCTGGTTTTAAGTAAAGGTTAATTTCAGATGTGTCGATAACCTAGGGACTGCTTAACTTCTCACCCACTAACTTTAAACACCGCAAGTTGTTGGTAATCAGACTTAAACACAATTATATCTTCAAAAAATCTGAATTTGTTAAAACATTTTTCAGCTCCCAGATCTCATTTATTTCCTATCAAATCATTTCCCAAGTATTTTTTACATTTCACAGGAAGTAACATGTTCACATTGGTATTTCTAGTACAGGATATGATATTAAAAAGTAAAATATAGACTGGGCATGGTGGCTCATGCCTATAATCCCAGCACTCTGGGAGGCCGAGGCGGGTGGATCACGAGGTCAGGAGTTCGAGACCAGCCTGGCCAACATAGTGAAACCCAGTCTCTACTAAAAATACAAAAAATTAGCTGGGCGTGGTGGTGGGTGCCTGTAATCCCAGCTACTTGGGAGGCTGAGGCAAGAGATTTGCTTAAAGCTGGGAGGCCGAGGTTGCAGTGAGCCGAGATCGCACCATTCATTCCAGCCCAGGCAACAGTGTGAGGTTCCATCTCAAAAAAAAGTAAAATATAAATAATTCCATGATTCACATATTTTAAAAGTTTTTAATGCAAGAAGGATTAAGTCTCTATAAGAATTTCTAACCCATCTCTTCATAAAACTATGAATTGTGTATACCATTATTGCAGTTTGCCTATGAAAATATAAGTAAATTTCATATAAATTAAAGATAATTTTCAGTATCTTGGTGACCTCAATTCCTAAATATGAAAGCCTACTCCCTTTTAAATGACATTTCTATTCCCAAAGTGTCACTTGTGATGACTCTGCCTGTGACTGAGGGTCAGTGAATTTGAGGCTTTTGCTAAGTAACATTGTGAAGCTGTAGCTCATAAGAGAAACTGATAACTTAGGGAGAGGCTAGGTGTTTTTTTTATATACAAGTCTGCAAAGCAAACTTTTCTGAATTTGATCTTGATTTGCTTCTCTTAAAGATGTATTCTTGCCAACACTACAGGAGGTTTTTCACTTTTTTTTTTTTTTTTTTTTGAGATGGAGTCTTGCTCTGTCACCCAGGCTCAATCTTGGCTCACTGCAACCTCCGCCTCCCGTGTTCAAGCGATTCTCCCGCCTCAGCCTTCCAAGTAACTGGGACTACAGGCGTGCGCCACTATACCTGGCTAATTTTTGTATTTGTTTTAGTAGAGACAGGGTTTCACCATATTGGTGAGGCTGGTCTGGAACTCCTGATCTCGTAATCCCCTGACCTCGGCCTCCCAAAGTGCTGGGATTACAGGTATGAGCTGCCACGCTCAGCTTGGTTTTTCACTTTTTATTTCAGAGTTGCTAGCTAAGGTTGCGTATGTTATATGCATACGGTGCCATTTCACAAATATTACCACACACCTTCCAGCACCTTACATGCAGCATTATTTAATCCTCTAAACAACACTATGATATAGATACTGCTATTATTCCCATTTTATAGATGCAGAAACTGAGGCTCAGGGTTAAGAGGCTTGCCCAAGTTCACATAGCTACGCAGTGCCAAGGCCAGACATGTATTCGAGCCAGGTATGTCTAATTCCAGAGCCCATATTCTTCAGGCCTTTCTAGTCCCATCAATCTTGGTACCAGAATAATGTAATTAGAGTCTCTGAGGTCCCTTAAAAATATCTGAAGAGAGCCAGGTGCGGTGGTTCATGCCTGTAATCCCAGCACATTGGGAGGGCAAGGTGGGCAGATCACTTGATGTCAGCAGTTTGAGACCAGCCTGGACAATATGGCGAAATCTCATCTCTACTGAAAAGACAAAAATTAGCCAGGCATATTGGTGCATGTCTATGATTACAGCTACTCAGAGGCTGAAACAGGAGAGTTGCTTGAACCGGGAGGCAGAGGTTGCAGTGAGCCAAGATCACACCACTGCACTCCAGCCTGGGCAACAGAGTGAGACTCCATCTCAAAAACAAACAAACAAATAAAAAAAACCTGAAGAGGTTGTTTTAACATAACTCTATAAAGAAAAAAGAAGTAACAATTGAGATAAACTGAATTATATTTTGGATGAATTGTATACATATTTTGACAGTTTATTAAAATATATATATTCATATGTATGTGTGTATATATATAATATATGTAATTATAATTGCATAAAGTTTATATTTTTATATACATATATAATATTCATTATTCATGTTACAAGCCCAGGATTTTGGTTCAAGTCTTAACACTGTCATTTGATGTTTATCAAATTACTTAAAATTTCTAACCATTCTCGTTCTCTTCATAAGTAATGGAGATATTAGTAGGATATATTCCATTGGGTTGTTATTGTGGCAGTAAAAGGAGAGAATTGTTTGAAATGTAGTAAAATTAAAAATAATTTTTCCAGCTGGCACGAGAGTCATACTACCAGATAGAACTATCTGGTGTAGGAAAATGATATACATCAAGGGGCTTGGGGCCAAGGGCTGGAATAATGCAAGAAAAATAATGAAAATGATCAACTTCTCTGCATCATACATAAGCAGGACTTGGAAGAAAACAGTGAAGGGAGGAGACGAAAGAGGGTAAAGGAAGTAGGGAAGAAAGCTGTGTGGCTTGGGAGCCTCAGGAGAAAGGCACCCAGAGAGGACTTTCTCAAGGGTGAGGAGGCCAAATAATTTCACAAAGAATAACAATGTCTACTGTCTGATGTTAGGTTTTCTGTTTCTCTGTGATGTAGACTCCCTCTGTTACTCCAAAGCTTCAGAAGAGACTAGTGCACACACATACACACATTCATGCAGAGTGGCTTGAGAGGGAAGTCAAGGAAAGGGGCCACGTGCCCCCATCTGGGTGAGTGCAGAGTACACAGAAGGCACCAGCCACGGAGACAAGGTGTGGGTGAGACAGAGATTCAGGCCGAAGAGTCCCACGGAATGTGAATCCCTAGAAAATCATAGAAATCTAAGGAGGATCCTGGATATTTCCTCAAGATGTGAGAGAGGGGCTTCCACCAATTTCTATTAAACCTCAGAGTAACTAGAATCTGGATCATACATTCGTTCAATCAATATTTGTTAAGTGCCTACTATGTACCAGGATATTTTACAGGCGCTGGGATTTCTGTGTTGAAGAAGGCAAACT
The DNA here is from genome assembly GCF_000951035.1 of Colobus angolensis palliatus. Taxonomy (NCBI): domain Eukaryota; kingdom Metazoa; phylum Chordata; class Mammalia; order Primates; family Cercopithecidae; genus Colobus; species Colobus angolensis. The sequence goes on along the minus strand of NW_012121821.1, from coordinate 4,156,896 downwards.
TCCTGCTCTTTTACCTGACTGTCTAGGTGGGGAAGAGAACAGGAGCAGATGAGGGACAGACAGTAAACAAATAAAAAAACAAACTAACCGGATTGTTTCAGGTAGTGGGCGTATTATGAAAAAAGTAACTAAAATGGGGACTGTGTTAGGAGTCCTTCAGTAGAGGGGTAGCGTGCCCAGGAGTAGGAATGGGCTGCTTATTTACATCAGGAGACCAGGTGCTGTTTGACCTGGGACCTGAAAGACAGGAAGGCGCTGGCCATGGGTGAACGCTGGGGCTTTTGCTCCAAGCAGAGGGCTTGAAGGCATGTATAGAAGAGAACAGTGCAACTGACCCTAACGGGCTAGGGAGAAAGAGGCTGTAGTAGTGCCCTAGGGTTTTGCCATGAGAAAATACCACAAACTAGGTGGCTTAAAATAATAGAAATTCATTCTCACAGTGCCGGAGGTTAGAAGTCTGAAACCAAGGCGTCAGAACCAAGGTGGTTCCTTCTGAGGGCAGTGAGGGAGAATGTGTTCCCAGCCTCTCTCCTAGATTCTGCTGGCTTGCCTGTCATCTTTGGTGTTTCTCGGATTGTAGATTGATCACTCCAATCCTCCACCCTCACGTGGCCTTCTCCCTGTGTCTTTTCACATAGCCTTCCCTCTGCACATATCTGCAAATGTTCACATTTCCCTTTGTTATAAGGACACCAGTCATATGGGATTGGATCTACCCTAATTTTAACCTCGTCTGAATTAATTATCTCTTTAAAGACCCTATTTCCAAATAAGATCAACATTCAGAGGTAGAGGAGATTCAGACTTCAACAGATCTTTTTGGAGAGACCCAATTCAACTAACAGAGGATATGGAGAGGAGTTGGATTTTATTCTAAGCACCCATGTGAAATGCCTGGCACAGTGCCTGGCACGTGGAAAACAATGAATTTTAGCATCATTATTATGCAGAGAATTTATTTAAAAATGCAAAATTTAACAGGAGAGTCATTAAAAACATGAAATTGGATTATGTCACTGCTCTGGCTAAAATCTCTCCAATGGCCTCCTTTTGTAGGGCCTTCAAACCCCCTAGGGTCTGAGCCCTTGGTGATCTCAGACCTTGTCTCCCACCAGCCCCCACCTGCTCCATCCACTCCATTCACCCTGGTCTCCTTGCTTGTCCTCAATCACCCCAAGTTGCCCCTCCCACCTCAGAGCCTCTTCCTGTTTGTTGCTTCTGCCTGGAATGCTTATCTCCCAGTATTGGCAAGGCTGGCTTTGTAATGTCATACAGGCTTCACCTCAAATACCTCCCAACCTCGCCCAGAGAGGCTGTCTCCAAGAACCCTCTTTAAAATAATGCCCACATCACTTTCCATCTCCTTCTCTACTGAACTTTTCCGCATACCTTTTACAACTACTTAAAATTATTCTCTCTCTCTCTCTCTCTACACACACACACACACACACACAACTACACTATATCTAAAAATATGTAATTAATTAATTGTGTCTGTCCTTGCCACCATAATGTCAGCCCCGTGAGGACAGGGAAAGGTAGGCTCGACAGCAGAATCTCAGCCCTTAAGAACAGCGCCTGGCACCTAGGAGATGCTCAATGTATGTCTGTTGAATAAATGAATCAAGGGTGCTGATACAGTCAGGAGTAATGAGGTGGCTGGTGAACCTATTATCATTCAAGTGCAGTCTTCCCTGTGTCTGTACCTGCAGCCCATACATTTCCCACTATATTTTTGTTTCACTAATGATGAGTCTTGGTCCCCTATAAACTTGTCTTTATTCATTGTAGAGCACTCAGAGATGCATATTTAAAAGGCATATTTTTATCTCAGGAACATGGAGTTCAACAGTGTGTTTCTATTTCATTTTGTGTTTTTCATCTCACTGTTGCATAAATCTGACTTATGCAGGGATGGGGGATGAGATGCTTTTAAAATACACCTGAATACCTACAGATGCTCTTTTCTGTACTGGAGTGGTAAAGGGATTCCTGAGCTCCAAAAGAGTAATTAAGTCGGACGATTACTGGGAATCTAAAACATTTCCCTCTATAGCGTAGAAGTAAATTAAACAGCAATCAAATAGGAAGCAGAAATATTTATCACAATTCGAAAAGTGACTTCAGATGCACTCTGAACCACTCAAGAAAATTAATGAAATAGCTTTAGAATCCCATGTTCTTGTATTGCTTTGTCTATAGTTTCAAAGATTATAACGCAAGTTGATTGTTTATTTTATAAAACTGATTTAAGAACAAATAAATTTTGACTATTTCCAACATTCAAATCAGTCTTTGATGGAAGAAAATCTGTCATTAACAATATTCAAAAGAACATGCTATAAGTTCTTAATTACAAAGACACAGCCCAAAAATATTTTGGAAAAGGCAACATTGCTGAAATAAATTAATAGCTTTCCAGTGTGACTGCTCAATTAAATGCAAAAATTTTGCTAAGATTTCTAAAATACACACACATCTCATGATAAACTTACACATACTTAGTTCGTGGTACATTAACTTTTCCAATATACATCTTAGCCAATATAAAATGGTTCATTACAACTTTTACAAATTACAGTAGTTATGACAGAACTATATATTCTCTAGGAAAAAGAAAAAGGAAAGATTATTTAATTTGATAATGCATGGTACTGGTCAAGCATTTTAAGCTATGCAAATGGTTATAAAATGTATTTCATTATTATATAACTCCATTAATTCCCTTAAAGTTCTTACTTTTAAAAAGAGGCCTTCCTTAAGGGTATTTATACAAAAGACATCCCTGATTAAATGCCATTATAAGTAATGAAACTATTAAGAGAAAGAAGGATGGCAGGGAGGGAGGGAGGAAGGGAGCAAGGAAGAAAAACAAAAGCTTCTGCGTGACTTAAAGATTTCTAAATCTCAGCCACCATACCAGTAATTTCAAATAGTATTCACTACAAACATTTTAGCAAACCAAATCATGAAGCCTTTAGAGTTTCATTCCAAAACTTGATTGGCAGTGAATTCAGATGCTTATCATGCCTATCTCTTTTGAGCTGTTATTATATTTATCATTTGAATTTAGTAGCCAGTTCACCTAGGCTGGCCCATTCCTTCAAGTCAACACTCTGATATTTTTTTGCATGGCTTGGATAAGCAACTTCAAGTAATTTACCAGCCAATTCAGTCCAAAGAGGCAAATCAGTAATATACACAAGCTCATTCATTATAATCTCAGAAAAAGTCACACTGGTATATTATAAGTAATTGCAGCCTGGGAGACTAATAAAGAAAGGCAGCCTTAGAAAGTTCTCTGCATCATAGAATGCTCCGTTTATTACTTTGCTAAGGCTTGTTTGGGCTTCATTCTATGTGACAAAGATTTTTCATAATGGGCTGGTAAATGCCCCATGGCGTATTTCAAGGAAAAGAAGATAATGATTAAATGGTAGGATAGCTTTATGCTAAGGTCAAAACCCCTTTTGTGGAAGCAAATAACACACAAGTTTCTACTTACTGGAGAAGAAATGAGAGGGAGGAGAGGTTCCATTGTAGATACAATAAAACGGAGAATGTGTCTTACTCCAAATCGCTTCAGAGACGTAGACTGCTCTAGAAACGTAGAGCTAGTTATAGAACACTGGTCTTGAAATGAAACTCCACTGGGGAAAAATGGAAACAGAAAGGCTTAAATACATTCCCTCAAAGCTCCCCAGGGCTTTTCTTTATGCCCAAGGCATTTCTGGTGGAAACAGCCTTAAGAGACAAGAGTGTTGTTTTAAAAACTCCCTTTGTTTCTTTGGAACATTGAGAAAAATGCTTACATACTTTGGTTCTTCCACGCCGGCCTGCTTTTTGAGTAAAATTTATTTTTAAAATATTTTATTTATCTCTCAGTTGGCAAAATCATTTAATTTTGCTACTCTTCTAAAATTTATGTATTTATTCAATATTTCAGCAATTTTAAATCTTCATAGCTAAATGTATTTCTTAATCATTTACACAAGATGTACTTATTGAGCTCCTGCTAGGTTCTAAGGATACAGCAATGAAAAGACTGCCAAGTTCCTTACTCTTCTGAAGGTTACTGTGTAGTTAGGGGAGAGGAAGAACTAAAAATAAATAAATAAATAAACAAACAAACAATAAAATAGCAGGTGGGGCTAATGCTGCGAAGAATCAAAGTAGGGCGGTATGATAGAGAGGGACAGGTGGCTACTGTCCCTCTCTATCTATCATAGAGGACAGGACTGACTGGTCAGGAAAGTCCTCTCTGATGAGGCGAACAGCTGACCTGAGAATTGAATGACAAGAAGGAGCCAGACATACAAAGATCAAGAAGAAAAAGCATTTCAGGCAGGGGGAACAGCCAATGCAAGGCCCAAATGCAGAATGATTGTGGTCTCTTCTGGGGACAGGAAGAAGATCAGGGTGGGAAAGTGGGATGGAATGAGTTCAGAGGAATAGGCATAGACTAAAGCCCAGTCCGGACATTACAAGCTATGGCTGGATGCTTGATTGAATTGGGAAACATCAGAGCAACACATTTTCATCTGATTCTAGCCTCTTGCAATTAATACTTCTAATCTGTCCCCTTCCAAAATAGCCTGCACTTCAGTGGCACATGAATTGATTCAACTTCCTTGTTCAAAAATTGTCTTATAGATACCATCTGCTTTATAGAAAATGTTCAAATTGTTTAACTTGACATTTACAGACCTCCAAAAACTTAACACTAGCTAACCTATCCACCTTTATGTCCCCTGCTCCACTAATGAATACTCTCCTCTAGCCAAACCTTTTCTTCAACACTCCTTTTATTTTATCCTCTTGATTTTTTTCTCATGCCATTTTCGATTATTCAGCAAGAGCTTTTCCTCCTCTCACTGAATTTATATCCACTTTTATTCGTTAAAATATTTCTGTAACTAGCAAAAGAAAACCCAACACAAAGTGGGTTAAACAAAAAGAAATTTCTTGGCTCAAGTAAACTAAAAGTCCAAAGTAAAACACACTCAGGCACAGTTTGATTCAGAGGTTCATGATGTCGTTTACTTTGAGATGATCTTGGATCTGTGTGTTGATTTTGTTCTCAGGCTGGCTTCCTTCAGAATAGCAGAAATGGCTGCAAGAGTTCTAGACCCTGCACTCAGTTGAATTGTGTTCCCCCGAGATTCCTGTCCACCTGGGACCTGAGTATGTGACCTTATTTGGAAATAGGGTCTTGGCAGTGTAATTGCATTAAGATGAGGTCATATTGGATCAGGATGGGTCCTAGTCCAGTGACTGGTGTTCTTATAGGAAGAGAGGAATAATAATAATAATAAGAGAGGATATAGAGACACAGAGGGAGAAGGCCAGGTGAGGACGGTGGCAGATATTTGACTGAGGCAGCCACAAGCCAGGGAACACCAAGGATTGCCATCAACCTCTAGCTTCCTTCCGGAAGCTAGGAAGATGGAAGGAAGAGTTCTTCCCTAAAGCCTCAGAGGCACCTCAGAAGGTGCATCACCTGTCAGCTCCTTGATTTTGGACTTCCAGCGCCGAGAACTATGAGAGAATAAACGTCTGTTGTTTGCAGACAGCCGGTTTGTGGTGATTTCTTACAAAAGCCCTAGGAAACTAACACAGGTTCCCGTTGCTCACGGGCCATCCAGGAGAACACAGAACCATGGCAGCTCCCATGCGAAAGAGCAAAAACTTCTTTTCAGAAGACTCAGCAAATTTTCCTTATTTCTCCTGTGTCCATATCTGAATAAATCACTGCATCCAGAGAACTGCCACCTGGAGCTGAAAGAACATCTCTCCTGTTCAAATCACACGGCAAAATGGTGGAGGAGGGATCTCCAAAATAAAACCAGGGTTCTGTTGCCAAGAAAAAAGGGAAAGAAATGCCAAGAGGGCAACCGGCTTATGTCCACTCTACTATTGAAGACAGAATGATTTGGGTTGAAAGTTACAGAAAACCTCTCTCTCACTGGCTTGAGCATTGAGAGAATGCACTAGATATATTGCAACATAGTGGGAAGGGTAACACCCTAATTTTAAGGATTTAAGTCACAAGATGAGAAATATGTACATAAAAGTGTTATTAAGAATATAAGGTAATTCGAAGCAGATGGAGAATAAGAAAAAAAGAATATAAGGTAAATGAGAAATATTAGTATGAGCAGTAAGTGCTGAAAGAATTCAGAGACTAAGAGTTTGCTTCTGGCTAATCTGGAGAGACTTCTTGGAGAAGGTATTGTTTCACACAATAGGCGATCCCGAGGCAGATCAAACTCCAGGCACCGCAGGAACCGGCTCCACATCTGCATCTCCCCTGTTCTCCAGCCTCAGCCTTCCTGCAGGTGTCAGCTTTGCCTTCATGCCAGCTCTTAATATGGTCACCAGAAGCAACTGGGGCAACTGATGATATATTTTTCGTGTCAATGGGAGAGAGTAGCAATCTGACGCCCAATTATGAAATAAATGTCTTTTCTCTTAGACTGCTTGGACCCAAACTTGGACGGAGTTTGCTTTTCCTGAGACAAGTGTGCTGCACTCCTGTGCCCATTCCTAGATCAATGCCAATTGCTAAGGAACTACCGTTTACTGATTGGCGTAAGCCTAGTTCCCTGAATGCATCATGAGGGAGGGGAGGGAAGAGATGATTGCAACCACTGGCTTGCCATTAGACTAATTAGGATTCTCCCTTGGGGCTTAAGAGGGAGTTTGCTTTCCCTGAAACAAGTGTGCTGTATGTGGGACAGTTTCTAAAATATGAAAAAAAGAGTTAATAGATGCTGGTTAGGCAACTAATTTGGCCACCACACCATCCTTCTAAGTACATATTGGATCCTGCCTCCTCCATGAAGTCTCTCCAGATTAGCCAGAAGCAAACTCTTAGTCTCTGAATTTTTTCAGCACTTACTGCTCATACTAATATTTCTCATTTACCTCATATTCTTTTTTTCTTATTCTCCATCTGCTTTGAATTACCGTATATTCTTAATAATACTTTTATGTACATATTTCTCATCTCGTGACTTAAATCCTTAAAATTAGGGTGTTACCCTTCCCACTATGTTGCAATATATCTAGTACATTACCTTGCCCAGAATATTTTATGCTCAATAAAAAGCTGTTACTCAATTGACTTTTAACAAGCAAAAAGAACCAGGCAGTCTTTAAACTTAGCAATAGACATATAGATCCAGCTCCCTAGTTCAATTATTTCTTCTTCCTAATAGAAATCTCCCCTTGCTCATTATCTCCCAGGAGTTGTTCATGAAGACATATTGGTAATTCATCTGTACTTAATAAAATGGTTAGACTTTGGACCTAATTAAATAGTAAGAAACAGTGAAAATACATGACTTGGCTAATATTTTGATTAAAAATCTGGACAAGATACAAAAACTAAAGCAGAAATACAAATTTCATTATGGAAGCTGAATACAGTAAGGAAAACAAGACCTCTCCAATTGCAAAAAGATGTTTTCGGCACTTTTTCTATTTTAATAATAGGAATCACCATTGTGCCTATCCACTCAAACTATAGATTTTTCAGCATCTTCTAGGTCTAACCCAGCACTCAGACATGAATGTTATGAGTTCCACTGTTTAACACTATACTATTAAATTTGTATTCTCTCTGAAAAATGATTATACCAGATTTAGTAGCAGAACTTTTAGAATGATTTCTTAACTACAATTTCAGTGATCTTTGATTAATAATTTATTGACAGAATTGTGACCACTTTGAAGATATCTTGAGGACATCTGAAATTTCTCTACAAACAAAGTTCAGTAATTCTGATGGTAATAGGTACCATTAATGAAAAATGTAATGTCCTGATTTAGGCATTTACTGTGTTTTGAATGTTTTTCCCCTCCAAAATTCAAGCTGAAACTTAACCCCAGTGTAATCGTATTAATAAATGGGGCCTTTAAGAAGTGATTGGGTCATGAGGGTTCTGCTGTCATGAATGGACTAATCCATTCATGGATTACTGGATTAATGGGTTAATGGATTAATGGGTTATCATAGGCTTGGGTTAGTTATCAGAGGGTAGGTCTGTTATAAAAGCCAGTTTGTCTCTCTGTGGTGCTTTCTGTCAGTTATGACACAGCACAATGCCCTCACCAGAAGCAACCAGAGGCAGACCCTTGACCTTGGACTTCCCAGCATCCAGAACTGTAAGACATAAATTTCTTTTTTAAATCAATTACCTAGTGTCATGTGTTCTGTTACAGCAACAGAAAATGGACAAAGACAATAGACAACCAAAAGCGATAGAAGAGGTCAATGTTTTCAAAAAATTCATCTTGCAAAGAATGAGAATAAATAAATTATTTACTAAAAAGTAGAAAGTTGAGGATCAAATGTCTAGATGAAACCACCTTATTTCCCTCAATGGGAGCAGGAAAATTGGATCCACGCTCTCCTGTTAACCTTTCTCTAGGTTAGTGGAGACAATCAAGCCTGACTTCAGTGCTGATAATGCATTACTCCTTATTTACTACTTGAGTAAACTTTGTTCTTATTTTATAAAAGCATTTGAGCCAAGGATGAGTTGGGCTTTAATAGTGATTCAAGTCTCCAGGAACATTTAATGTCCACTGGCCATTTTCAAGTCACTAGACTAAGGCAAGAATACTGCCAGAAGGTTCAAGACCCAAATTTTAGTTCTAAGCATTTCCAGGCCCATCCTTCCCTCTTGTTTACAAATTAGGTAGATATTTAATTTTTGTGTAGACTGGCTTTAAGAACCAGGGGAGGCCGGGCGCGGTGGCTCAAGCCTGTAATCCCAGCACTTTGGGAGGCCGAGACGGGCGGATCACGAGGTCAGGAGATCGAGACCATCCTGACACGGTGAAACCCCGTCTCTACTAAAAATACAGAAAAAATCTAGCCGGGCGAGGTGGCGGGCGCCTGTAGTCCCAGCTACTCGGGAGGCTGAGGCAGGAGAATGGCGTAAACCCGGGAGGCGGAGCTTGCAGTGAGCTGAGATCCGGCCACTGCACTCCAGTCCGGGCGACAGAGCGAGACTCCGCCTCAAAAAAAAAAAAAAAAGAACTAGGGGAGGTGGTAAAGGAGACAGGTGAAAGGAGGGTATTTCAAACACAACAGCATAAAAATGGTCTTGGCTTGACAGTGACTATTTCTAAGGCATCGAATTAGAAAAAAAGGCTCGATTTGAAACTAGAGAATGAGGCCCCTGGTGGATTATAAATAATAAGGCCCTTCTTACCTAGCAAGCTTTTAGAAACAATAGAATGTAGTGGTTGAGGATGCCGTAGGCCTGAGTCCAAATGCCAGCCCCACTCCTTGCTGTGTGACCTTGAGAGATTACCTAACTTTCCCAAGCTTCAGTTTTCATATCTATAAAATGACAGTGATAATAGTACTTACTCTGCAGGATGGCAGTGAAGATTAAATTATATAACCCATGTGAAAAAGCTGGGGAAGGACCTGGAATGTATTAAATATGCCGTAAATGCAAGCTACTGTGACAATTACTAGGGGAAGCCAGCCTACTTTGGGCCCACTCTACAGCCTCTGGCCGAGAACTGTCAGCCCACCATGCAATTATTTACAGACCGAAAGGGCTGCTTCACTCATTTCTCACTTCCTTGCTTCATTTTGCTTCTAGAATGGTTTATGTCAAGGGTTTCATCCAAAGAGATGAAAATAATAATGTCTATTTACACAACATTATCCTTGTTTTCCTTCTTCCCTCAGAAATGCTCTAGTATTATCAAATTAGTCGCATTTTGAAGATGACATCCACTAGAACTAATCAAACTCAACAAGCTTTGTTCCTTGATATTACCCTGGATCCTCACCCATTAATGTAACAGCTGCAGTATTTTAAAGGAGACCGGGAACACTCCCACTGCAGACTGTCTGCACTTGGTGACTGCAATCATGATTATTTACTGAATACTAATATTCTGTATGTGTTCTGTGCTTTAGCTTTCTAATGCCAGTGCTCATTCATGGCAGAGAATAATAAATTGGCAGGGAGGAGAGCTGTTCCTGCTTAATCCAAAATCTGGTTCTCTCTAGTTGTCTGCTAATCTTTATAACATTAAACTCTTGCTAGATCAAATTTCTGAATAGATATAGTGAAATATAACCATTTAAATCTTAAACCTCTTGAGATATTGTGGTTTGTAATAAGATACATATCCCTGGTCTTCCTCTCGGTTTCCTGGCACACAACTCCTAGAACCTCTGAGGTCTCCAGAGTGATAATAGTGTCCCTGTGTGCTAATGAGATGACCAGTAGCTGCCAGCCCCTGGGTAGCTTCAGGATGGGCCTGCTCACTGAAAAGACCAAAACAGAATAAGAGGGTTAGGACTTTCAGCCCACACCCCAGCCTTTGGGGAGGAGAAAGGTGCTGAAGGTTGAGTGGATCTGCAGTGGCCACTGATGGTAATCAATCATCTCTACATATAAAGTCTCCATAAAAACCCCAAAGGACAGGATTCAGAGAGCTTCCAAATAGCTGAACACCTGGAGGTTCCCTAAGGGTGGTGCGCATGGGGAAGGCATGGAAGCTCCCACCTCTTCCCCCAAACCTTACCCCACGCAGCTCTTCCATCTGGCTGTTCATCTGTGTCCTATATTATATTCTGTATCAATAAACCGGTAAACATAAGTAAAGCATTTTTCTTAGTTCTGTGAGCTGCTCTAACAAATTAATCAAACCCAAGGAGGTGCCGTGGGTCAGAAGCGCAGGTCACAACTTGTTCATGACTGGCACCTGAAGAGGGGGGTAATCCTGTGGGACTGAGCCATTCACCTCTGGTATCTGATGCTATCTCTAGGTAGATAATGTCATAATTGGATTGAATTAGAACATACCCAGCCGGTGTCCACAGGAGAATTCCTTGCAGAATTGCTTTGGTTGGTATGTGAGAAAAACACCCACACACCTGGTGTCAGAAGTGTTGAGTGACTGCGAGAGTACAGAGTAGAAAGCAGGAAGCAACAGTTTGGTTTTTTCCTGTATCCTTGTATCTCTTGAGCATCAAACTGGGATTTGAGCATTGCATAATCTTCTATTTCTAACAATGAAGTGCTGTTTGAATTTTGTCACTAGGTCTGAAACATACATCTGATGATGTTCTGTACATTTAAACATGCTTTGTGTTTGAGATGTTACTGACCCTGTTACTTCTTTTGCTTACAAATGTCTCCAAAAAAACAGGAGTGAAATAAAATGCCCTTACCTCCTTCCCTTCCCTTTGGGTTGTAGCTCGATAATTCTAACAATGTCTGCATGACAAATGAAAACTTCATTATTTATGTCCTTTTTGTATGTGATAGAAAACAGATAAACATTTGGTATTATTTAGACTAAGGTTTCAGATGTTTGGCTGAAATTTCATCTTTATATTCTGCTTTTTATCTTAATATCTTGGTGGAATTCCATTTAGAGCCTATATTTATACATACCATTGAAGTGGTAGAAAAAAATAATTTAACACAAGACCACCAAATTGAAGTGCCTTTAAAAATTTTTTATATTCTGTTGAGAAAGGTTTTTACTTTTTCAAGCCAACTGCTGCCACTACTGCTAATGATTGTTACCCTGCTTTTTTTAATGCTGTCTGGCTTTATTTCTTTCTTCCAAGTGTAAAATGTGATATATGCTTCATATAAAAATTCAAATAGTGCAGAAAAGCACAAAGAAGACAGTAGAAATCACTTGAATTCCCCTTCTCTGAAGATAGCCACCATTTATTTATATTTTGCTGAAGACAAAGTCTTGTCTTGAAGGTAAGATTTACATTTTGCCTTGGAGACTTCTTTCTATGAACATGTACATGTAAATATGATTGTACATAACGTCCTAGAACTTGGCTTTTCTAGTCAACAATACTTTTGGACATTTTTCTATGCAAGTACATGTAGCTCTGCATCTGTGATTCTCATTATGTCCTTCTTCGTCTTCTAGATAAGAGTATGATGTGCAAGTGGAATGACATGGAAACATGTATAAAAATGGAGAGACACCAGCATCATAATTCATAATATCATATATCCACTGTACTGATATGCCATAATTTTGTTTTACCTTGTTCTTTCATGGTTGGTGTTTGTTTTCAGTAATTTATAATTAAAAGTTTGTTGGGTCTTTATTTCCTCCAAGTTTTTAATTTTTTAACCTATTTATAGATACTACTTTTATCTTTACCCTGACTCTTATCTATGGTCTGAAATATTTTACACTTGAGAAAGCAAATTCTGATAGTGCTGGATCTGTTCAATTCTAACCCTTTGTTGGATGCCTTTAATCTATTAGAAAGGGAGTCTGCCATTCCTTGATAACATGTAAAACTACCTATATGAAGTAAAATCTTTATTAGAATATGAAGATTTGTTCTTAACTGACTTTCCTATCTAGCAAACAATTCAAGCTAATGGAAAATTGTTGGTTGGCATGCCGGTTTTCTTTGGGTAATTCTGATAAATTACACAAGCTTATGCAGTTTCCTTTTTATGTTGGTAAGCTCAAGATCTCTCAGGGCATGTGGTCACTCACCATTATATTCCAGTCCTCAAAAGTTAACACTTGAAATAAGGTTCAGAAATTTACCTAAGTTATAGGATCAATCTGATTAGTTAGATCAAAATTCATTTTCAGAAAGAAAGGCAAAGAGACATATGCAAAATTAGCATTTCAATATATGTTTAGAAATATTCATTCTTTTGGACAAACTTCCATATATTTAGTCTGCCTTCCAGAGACAGAGGCAAGTATATTCACTCATTTATTCAGCCCACTGGGCTGTGATGTGCACATCATTGTCCCAGCAGACGCTGTATAATTAATGGCCCCAAAATACACAGAGGCCTTGGGGCTGGGCTAGCCTCAATGTTTTTAGTCTTTACCTGGTTGGTTGCTCGACTTGCTCTTGAGCCAAGTCCATTCTCTTTTCACAGCCATGCCTCTTTCCAGATGAGTCCAGAAGTTGAGTAACGGCTCGAAATATATCTGACTTGAAGTGAGGAGACCTGAGTGAAATCCCTAGGGAACCTTGACATACATCTCAGAGTTGCTATAATATATTCACATCAAAATGGGGGCCATTTCACCAATCTCACAGAGTTTTTGTGAGTGCTACATAATGTATATGAAAGACTTGGACACACTGAGGGCCTGTAGGAAGTGTTGTGCAGAGCTACTGTTTTCAGTGTCAAAGCAGAATAATAAAATTCCTTTCTACTTGCTCTGTGGGATGGTTCAAGCCACAACAGAAAAACAATAAGTAAATCCATCCAGATCCATGTAACTCTCACCTAGCAGAGAATTTTAAGACAATTATTTTCTTGAAAGCCAGACTCTCCTCTCCTTTTTCTATTTTCAACACATTGAAAAATAAAAATTACTATGTAGAAAACCAAAAACCAGACACCTTCATTTAGATGCTTCATGGCAGTGGCTAATGTTTAGTTCCTGATTCTTACATCTGCCCTGGTTCTGAATCACATTTCATAGGTCCATGTATGGTGATTGCATGCCCTTTATTTAAGAAGAGAATCTTAAAAATCAAGGATGGAGAATCTGCAATCTTAGATGTGATTTTATCCTTGCCCGTGCAGTGATGGTGATTTGGCTGCCTCCACCGATAATCAGAAAATCATTTCTCGTTGTGGGGAGTTGCTGCTGTGACTGTCTCATTCAGAAGAAAGCTTCTTGAGAAACAGATATTAGAGCTGCAAACAACATTGAATCAGCTAATGACTGTGGCAAAATATGTCCCTCATTCACAGCCCCAAGGAATGGGAGAAGCAATAAGAGGTTATTTTTGACTAAGGCTCCTCTTATTACCTACCTACCTTTCCATATTTCCCATGTTTCTCCAAGTATTTCTGACATCTTAAAGTTTTCTATCTCCAGTTCAAGTCCTTTCCTAATCCTGTGTCTCTCTTAACAGAGCACGTTGTAGATATAAATCATTTTAGTCATTAGACGCACATAATCTTAGAGGAAAAATCATTATAACCATTTATTCTGACCCTCTCCTTTCCAGATGAAGAGTGTCAGAACCAAAATTTATTTTATTTTATTTTATTTTATTTTTGAGATAGGATCTGGCTCTGTTGACCAGGTTGGAAGTGCAGTGGCACGACCATGGCTCACTGCAACCTCTGCCTACCGGGCTCAAGTCATCCTCCCACCTCAGCCTCCTAAGTAGCTGGGACTACAGGCATCACCATGCCTGACTAATTTTTGTATTTTTTGTAGAGATGGCGTTTCACCATGTTGCCCAGGCTGATCTTGAACTCCTGAGCTCAAGCAATCCACCCGCCTCAGCCTCCCAAAATTCTAGGATTGCAGGTGTGAGCCATCACTCCTGGCCCAGAACCAAAATTAAAATCAGGTCCTGGGACCTCCAGTCCAAAGCGTTTCAAATTTGCTGTATTTATGAAGTAAATGTTGAAGTTACCCATAGTTAGTTTTAAATTAGGTGAGCTAAACATTTCCTGTCCGTCTAGCGAAGAAAAGAAAAGACAGAAAGGCAGGCCGGGCGCGGTGGCTCAAGCCTGTAATCCCAGCACTTTGGGAGGCCGAGACGGGCGGATCATGAGGTCAGGAGATGGAGACCATCCTGGCTAACACGGTGAAACCCCGTCTCTACTAAAAAATACAAAAAACTAGCCGGGCGAGGTGGCGGGCGCCTGTAGTCCCAGCTACTCGGGAGGCTGAGGCGGGAGAATGGCGTGAACTCGGGAGGCGGAGCTTGCAGTGAGCTGAGATCTGGCCACTGCACTCCAGCCTGGGGGACAGAGCGAGACTCCGCCTCAAAAAAAAAAAAAAAAGAAAAGACAGAAAGGCTTCTCTGCCTACCCTGTGGCGTCATGCCTCATCTAGGACAGTGTATCCAGCCTCCCACAATTCATGTCCACTCCAGCAGTAGGACACTTTTATTGATGGGCTAAATATACACCTGAATAAAAAGTGGAGAAATTCAACCAAGTGACTTACTGTCCTGAATACCCCTTTTTCCTGTCTAACTTAACAAAATCTAAACCTACTGTCTTCACTGCCCAGGCAAGAAATGTCTGTTTATGATTCCTGCCCTTCAGTGACTGGTAATGAATGATCACATGTGGAAATCAAAGTCTATATTGTAGTGTTTTGACAAGCATCTTTGTCCAATATCTTCTTCTCATAGGATATTAGATTTTATTTGAATTCTCATGCCAATTTTTTGGCCCCTGTTAGAGCATTGTATACTTAAGAAAGGCATTATTTTAAAATTATGGTTTTTATTAAAAATTACTTAGCTTTTTTCTATATTTGCTATTTTTTTTTTTTTTTTTTGCAGCAAATTGTGATGTTTTCCTATTCTTATTGTAGGAAGACAAATTCACTTTGGGAAGGTAAATGTTACATTTTAATAAAAGCCAGCTTACAGTTTAGATGGGGATAGTGAACCTAAAAGGGGAACAAACAGGTGTAAACTTTGACATTTCTCAATCTTCTTAACTGCAGCATAAGATTTGCCTTTATTTTTTAATATTGGAGAACTTGCCCTGTAAATCCTAACATGAGGATGAACTAAATACCTGGGGAGTTCATCATCTCTCACAAACTAAATCCAGAGAAAAAACTTCCTGACACAAGAAAAAATTGCAGTTAAATGGAAAATAAAATAAAGCAAATGAAGACTGGAATGTGGAGCATTTTGCATACCAGATAAGAAAGGGGGCCATGTGATCATGGCAGGTGACAAAGGAGAGCCATTGCTCCCGTTTGAGGTTGGAGGGGAAGAGTCCAAGGCTAGACCCATGTGGCTGACCAGGCTCCCGGAACTTCCACAGCTGCTAACGGATCATGCAAAAGTGCGCTACATAACTAAATGAAGTTTTTACATATAAATTCACATAGTCCATACAGTGGACATTTATCATCTTTTTAGGTGCTCAGCATCTGCACTTCCTTCCTAGGTTTAGGGATCTTTTTCTATGGTGAGTCGTGGTGGGAAGCAGGGCCTACCTTCCACTATAGAAGTGGAAGAGAGCAGATAGCAAGCTTCTCCTCTCCAGGGAATAAAGTGCAGGTGTGCTGCCTGTGCTCCCAACCAGGTGCTCTCACTCAGGTCTTAGAGACCGGAACAATTACGGTAATAGGGATTCACTCCAGCTGCACAGACTACAACACCCAGTGACCATGAGTAGCTGTGGAAGCTGTGGGCCTGATTTCTCTAGAAGCCCTCACTACTCAAAGTGTGCTCTGGGGACTTGTTAGGAAGGCAGAATCTGGGCCCCACCCTAGACCTACTAAATCAATATATTATAGTGCCTTGCAAGTAGTACGACCCTAATGAATATATCTTGATGTATAGAAAAATGAAAATATATTGAAATTTGATTTTGTGGAAGCTATCTGAATTATATTTCTTCAAAATATAATTATGTGAACAGCCCTTAGCCCAATGACTGTACTCTTGAAGACATATTACATGATATTGTGTATAATAAATTGCATTTTACTTGCATTTCATTGATATTTAAAAGACTCTTACTGTGAATCCTTCTGTACATTCATTATGCCTTTTTAAAGTGAATAATCGCTCCTTCATTTATCTGTTGTTAATATATGTTCCCTAAAGCAGGGCACACCCACAGTAAAGATTGCTGTAATCACATGAGTTGTCACTGAGATGACCAGTGGAATTCTCTGCATGGCCCTTGTTATTTTGGTCCTTGTCTGTCTTTCGGTTCCTAAAGTGCCAACTCCACATGATCTTGGTGTGTACTACCACATAGCTAAGCAACCAAAATGGATAAGGAAAACAGTTCCCTTTACAAGGTCAGCCAAGTGCTGTTAATTCCAAAGGGCTGCACTGTATTTGGCTACCTGCAATTCCTGGACATTGAGGGCAACCGGCCCTTCCCTTTGGCATTGCGCCAGTCTCAAGAGACTTCAGTGGCCATCGCAAGCCCAGGTTGGTAGAGCGCCACTAATACAGTGCCTGAGAGAACATAAAGCACTCCCACTCTCACCTGGAAGAGGACAGCTCCTGCAAAGCAAATTTATTGTTTAAAAGCATTGTTGAAACAAGCTGGAGAAGCAATGAAGTAACAATTGTGAGGAGGGGCAGGAGCTGTTACAACTTTGCAATCAGACAATCAGCCAGTTACCTTCTTAACTGTGTTCTCAGGGAAGTTCCATTACCCCCTAAGACTTCAGTGTCTTCCTAGATAATCTGCAACTAGTAAGGATGCTTATCCAATAGGTACCATGAGCAGTAAGTGTGAGAATGGATATAAAATACAGTATCAGACACATCATTATTGCTCTAAAATTATTAGCTATTATGATGGTTATATTTCTACTGCAACATGCCAGCTCATTGACAATTTATGAAGCCTTTAAAACCAGGCTTGGTAACACATATGGCATAGATAACAGGATGATTTTCAGTGACTTAGAATCTGATCCCCATCCTCCTGCTCCCAAAACCACAACTTTTAAAAGCTGTAGCCACCATAGATTTTAAGAGGTGCTGTGTTGCAGATAAATAAACACAGACTTTGCCCTCAGATAGATAGGGATTCAAATTTCAGTATCATAGATGTGACTTCCCTTTTCCCTCCCTAAAGATATCCAGATTTTTTATTTAGCCATCAGTCCCTCCTCCCCAAAACCCACATGCTTCAGGGGAACTGTCCCAGACAGTCGACTTAATGGGCCTATGGGAAATTCCAGCCCCCTTGCCAGGGTGATTGGCTCAAGAATTCAGGCCTCAGCCAATGAGGTCATTAATCCCCTGAGACAAGGACTGATTTAATAATGGACCAATGATATGTGAGGAGGGAAGCAGCAGTCATGAGAATGCATCCAGAACACCTCCTTCTATGGCAGCATATTTGACCAAGCGCCCCAGCTGCTGCACTTTGGAATCCGTCCCTAAGTTTGTGAATCCTAAGGAATCTTAAGACAGACTTATTTCTGGGAGACACAACTCCTTTGTCAGCTGATTTGGGGTGAAGGATTCCCCTAAGATTTGCTTAGACTGCACAGTAAAGGCACTTCCATTCGGCCTTTCTCTCCCTTTCCTTTAATTGAAGTCAAATTTCCATCAGTGCCTGACGTTCTTGCAGCCTTCCCAGCTCCCTGCCTATTTCCATTTACACATTCATTTTCCCTAGTAAAATCTGAGCACATATCAGTCCATCTTAACATCTGCTTCTTGAAAGACCCTGACTAACACCAAAACTTTCCTGGAAGTTTTGAGGAAATAAGTTTCTTTGTTCTTAAGAGGTAGGCACTGGGAAAATGCTCATTTTTGCTCTGGATTTTATGAATATCATGGCAAGTCTGGAATTGCTCCAATCATTTTCCTAACAAGAGTTGTCTTCTCCAAGTTAAACATCCCTAGATTCTCCTACCTTTTTTTATACTAAATGGTTTTCAAACCACTTACTGTCCTGGGGGTACCTAGAAATGAGAATAATTAGAGAAAACAGAAAGTGTAGCGAGACTATTTTCCTTTGCTTCTCATATTGCAGCATTATATGGCTTGAGTTTTTGGAGGAACTATAAATCCTGTTTTTAGGAATCTGGTAGGCATCTCTACATATTTGAAAAACTGACACATACAATGCACCAATCAAATGTTGATTCGTTGACTCTTTGGTAAATAGAGCAGCAGAGAACCTGGACTCCAGAGCCAGACTAACTGAGTTTTACTCACAGTTCTGCCTCTTACAAGATGCATGTGCTTGGAAAATTTAATTAACCTCTCCGTGACTCAGTATCCTTCCCTGTAAAATGTTCTTCTACCTCATAGTCTTCTGTGCATTACTTGGAAAGTTCTTAGAGTAATTCTGTCATATAGTAAGTGCTAAGTTTGTATTAAATAATTTTTTTTTTTTTTGAGATGGAGTTTTGCTCTGTCACCCAGGCTGGAGTACAGTGGCACGATTTCGGCTCACTGCAAGCTCCGCCTCCTGGGTTTACTTCCGCCATTCTCCTGCCTCAGCCTCCCAAGTAGCTGGGACTACAGGCACTCGCCACCAGGCCTGGCTAATTTTTTTTTTTTTTTTTTTTGTACTTTTCATAGAGACAGGGTTTCACTGTGTTAGCCAGGATGGTCTCGATCTCCTGACCTTGTGATCCACGCCAAAGTGCTGGGATTACAGGTGTGAGCCATCGCACATGGCCCTTTCTTTAGTTTTTCTGAGACAGGGTCTTGCTCTGTCACCCAGGCTGGAGTACAGTAGTACAATCACAGTTCACTTCAGCCTTGACCTCCTGGGTTTCAGCGATCCTCCTACCTTAGCCTCTCAAGTAGCTAAGACTACAGGCAAGCACCACCATGCCTAGCTAATTTTTTTATTTTCCTGTAGAGATGGGGGTCTCACTGTGTTGCCCAGGCTAGTCTTGAACTCCCGGCCTTAAGCAATTCTCCTACCTTGGCCTCTCACAGTGCTGGGACTACAGGTGTGAGCCACTGTGCTTGGCAAATAATTAAATAGTTTAAAGCACCTATTATTTGCCAACCGCTGGCCATGCTGAGAGTAGAACTAGGACAAATAAATGAACATCAGAGGATTCCCTTTTAAGTAAGTATTTCTAAGAATAGAACAGCTGTACAAAAAATAAGACTGCTGATTTGGCCAGGTATGTGTCAGGGATGTTGACAAGAGGCATTCTAAATAGTCTTTCAGCTCTCAAATTCCAGAATTCAGCTTCTGAATTCCAAAACTAAGATGTCACATCATGCTAGATCTGAGGTTGGCAAACTTTCTCTGTAAAGTGCCAATAATAACTATTTTAGGCTTTTCAGGCCTTGCAGGTTGTGTTGCAACTATTTAGATTTGCCGTTGGAGTGTGAAGCCACAGACAATGTGTAAATTAACAGGCAAGGCTGTGTTCAAATAAAACTTTATTTATAGACTCTGAAATGTTATAATTTTTGTGTCACAAAATGTTATTCATTTTTAAACTACTTGAACCATTTAAAAATATAAATACCATTCTTATCCCACAGACTGTAATTGGGCCTATGAGCCATAGTTTGCCACCCTCTGTGCTAAATGAAGCAAAGGAAAAAGGAGGGTCCCAGTTAAGGATGGGATGTCAACTGTGGCTGAGAGTTCCAATGACAAGCAAACATCTCAGGGGAGGAACTAACGCAGAATCATTCTTACTATCATTGGCATAAAAGAAGTTCTAGGACACAAGAAAAAGCAAAAGATTGCAGGAGCTGGGGTTTTGCCATATTTGCAACAATCTTTGTTGAGTTTGTTTTATCTGAATAGTAGGGTATACACTCTTCGTGTCTTCTCTTTTTATAAATTTTGAATAACAGTTCTTTGCTTATGAGACAGTCTTGTATTTTTTTCTTGCATTTGCTAACCTCTTTGAAGGATATCTACTTGGAATATCTGTTTAATTCTCAACTCTCTTCTTCTCTTCTCAGAAATAACTATCCTAAAAGGCAGGCAGAACTTATTATGAATTCTATCAGCTCTCTTAACTGACTTCAAATAAAATATATTTAAGGAATTGCTGCCATGTTACCCTGTATTACTTTTTTTTTTTTTTTTTTTTTTTTACTGCTACAAGGAGCAGCCTGGCCCTAAAAGAGACTTGTGAGTGACCCCAGGAGACCCATTGACATGGATCAGGAAACTGCTTTAGAATCCCAGGAACAGGGCTATGACCAAACTCCGTACTCTCCCATTTGCCTATCATGTGTCAGTATCTCCGTATTGTCACTGGTGTATTAAAAATCTTGGCCTGAACAAAACAAACAAACAAAAACAAAATCCTGCTGTTTACCTAGTTTAGCTGCAAGGACCAGAAGACTCAAAATAACAGTGGCCTAAATAAGATAGACATGCATTTCTATCTTCCTAAATGAAATCAGTAGGTGTAAAGAAGCTGACAATTGCTGTTACAGCAGTCTCAAAAAGTCCTCAAGGCTCTAGACTCAGCCACTCTCTTACCTCTTTGCCATCACTGGAGTGGTCCGTGTTTCAGCCCACAAAGTGGGGAAAGAAAAAGAACACGGTGTTCTCTTAGAAAAGGTGTTGAGAAGCTGCGAAACATTTTTGTTTACATCTCATTGGCCAGAATGTGGTCTCAAGATCAAAATCATACCTAGCCATAGGGAGGTTGGAAAAACCTAGTCTATCACACAAAGGAGTGTCTTCCAGGGAATGACAAACTATAGCTGTCTACCATGCTGGAAATGCAAGAGTCCCACCAGCTAGGGTTCATTCTTGGGAACCATTTCAACTTGTCTTCTTCAGAGAAGCTCTTCAGTGGTACCAGAGAGAACACTGTGCATCCCAGGATTGCAGCCACTGAACTCCAGCAACTCGAGGAAGAGGCAGCCATTGATACCAGACCTAGAATTCACTAAAGGTCATTGCCTTCAGGAATTTTCATCTGATTTGATGATTGCTTGATGCTCTCCCCCTCATGAGCCCCAGGAAGACTCCCATGCCATGTGAGTCTCTCCCCTTCAAACCTCCCACTTACAAATCACAGTGGGATATAGTAGCCGTATATTCTTGTTTTGAAGGGAAATATTTACAATTTCTTGTAGGTAAGCTACATAAGTCCTGTGAATAAATACACATTCTTTTCTCCACTTTCCCAACCTCCAAAATGTTTGTAAAATTCTTCTAAATGTTTGATTTAGAAGGATTTATTTGATCTAAATGTAACATGCATTCATTTTCTTACCATATATTTTGCAAGTGTTTTTCACTTATGGAATCATCAGCGTTGGCTTCAAATAATAAAAAATGAACCATCAGGCCTTGTCTTTAATCTGAGTGTAAGGTACAGTGAAACAAGCAAATACCTCCAAGACATCTGGACACCATTAAATTCATATTGCTCTGGCAAGGGAGGGTGAAGAGGTGAGAGGATGATTCGTGTACTCAGATAAATAAACCTGCCAGAGAGACAAAGCTCCTTGTGGTTTAGATTATCTGATGGTTTGTTTGTAATGAGTAAACAAAGAGGTTAATTTCCTAGTTTTTCATTGCTATGTTTTTTGTTTGTTTTTGTTTTGTTTTGGTTTTGGTTTTAAGGAGCAGGGAGTTTAATATGCAAGAGGGAAGGAAGAAAACAGAAGGAAGAAGCTCCACAGTACAGAGACAGAGGGTGGGGGCTCCAAAGCCACAAGAGGAGGTCACAAGTGCAGTGGACACCAGCCAGGTTTAATATGCAAAGGCTGGAGGAGGCGGTGTCTGATTTGCATAGGGCTCAGGGGATTGGTTTGACCAGTCATGTCCTTCATATGGCCCTCGAAAGAGCTGGCCCTCCCACCCTAGCCTTTTAATATGCAAATGCAGGGCACCATGATGTTCTACACATGTGGGTATATGTGGGGGTGGCCATTTTGCCAGGAACATGTGAGGCAAGGGCAAGAAGGCTGTGGGAATCACCATGTTGGGTGGACCCAGTTTCTAAGGGTCTGCATAGATTTTCCTTTACTATAGTAGAGCTGTTAATCCAAAAGCAGCATGTTTCATTTAAAAGTGCATCATTAGGCCCAATAAGAAGTCCTAGCAGACTCAGTGATAGTAAAACTTTCACGCTTCCTTTTTGTCCATAACTATTATCCCTGCTATAAAGATAATAATCAAGCAAAATACAATAGCAATGGAAACTTTGTTTAATATTTAAGTTAGAAGGTGCTACCATGTATAACCTTATTGCAAATAGTAGAGTGAGTATAGCAATTCCCACAAGTGTGGTGTAGTAGATAATTTCCATGTAAAATTTTATTTGCCAGATACAGAATTTCCCATTGGTGGTTTATGAAGCCTTGATTTTATTTTCCCAAACAAAGAAACCTCTGGGTTATAGGTACCCTACTTACTTTTATTACCCAGCAGAATTTGCAGGATACTTGCCCAGAACTAGTATATTGATCCAGATTTTCACATTACCCATCCCTTTTTCTTTCTTCCAAGCTGCAGGAGATTACCACTTGATTCCCAGGAATAATCAGGGTTAATCTAAAAGGTAGGCAACCCGGGTTCACGCCATTCTCCTGCCTCAGACTCCAGAGTAGCTGGGACTACAGGCACCCACCACCGCGCCCGGCTAATTTTTTGTATTTTTAGTAGAGACGGGGTTTCACCATGGTCTCAATCTCCTGACCTTGTGATCCACCCGCCTCGGCCTCCCAAAGTGCTGGGATTACAGGTGTGAGCCACCGCGCCCGGCCATGAACTTTAGTCTTATACTTGGCCTGATTATTTGCATGAAGTACAGAAAGAATGGTTATTTCCACATAGGGCTTTTGGATTGACTTTGATGAAACTCTGTTCCACAAGCAATCTTAGATAAGATCTTTAAAGACAAGCCCATCCGTGGGTTTGTATCCTCAAATACCTGTGAGTTGGGTGATCCTCTCTGCTTTAGGTCCCAAGATAAATTCGGAGCTTCCAGACCAGTCTGATGATTGAATTTCCTTTCCCGGCCAACACACCAAAATGATACAACTCCGATAAGTGGAGAAACACTAGGGTTCTTGGTCCTCAGGTCAAATTAGGAAAAATGACACGGACTACGTGGAGTGGTTTTAAGGAGTGGAGAGTTTAATAGGCAAGAAGGAAAGGAGAAGACAGAAGGAAGAAGCTCTCTCCTACAGAGACAGAAGGAGTGGGGGGCTCCAAAGCCAAAAGAGGAGGTCCCCCCATTGCTATGTTTTTGTTTAAACACAGATTATAGTCCCAGAGAATATACTATACAAATGACATAAACTAGAGGACTTAAAGGCACACTTTTACACTAGGTTAGTAGTGAGCTTTCTTTCTTTCTTTCTTTTTTTTTTTTTTGAATTGGTGTTTCACTCTGTCGTCCAGGCTGGAGTGCAGTGGTGCAATCTCAGCTCACTGCAACCTCCACCTCCCAGGTTCAAGCAATTCTCCTGCCTTAGCCTCCCAAGTAGCTGGGATTACAAGCACATGCCACCAAGCATGGCTAGTGTGTGTGTGTGTGTGTGTGTGTGTGTGTGTGTGTATTTTTAGTAGAGATGGGGTTTCACTATGTTGGCCAGGCTGGTCTTGAACTCCTACTCTCAAGTGATCTGCCCACCTCGGCCTCCCAAAGTGTTGGGATTACAGGCATGAGCCACTGCTCCTGGCACTGAGCTTTCTCTTTGCTGTTTTCCTCTAAAATGTCTGCACACTGGGTAGTGTAAGGAATAGCTCTAAACTGGGGGAATTTTGCAGGAAATTAGCTTTACCAGACCTACATATTAGAAACTAGAATGGTGATTGCAAAGCTGAAAGCAGTTGATTTAGGTACCTCACTTTAATCATAACCGCAAATATTCTGCTACATTATAGTTGATAAGTTTAATAAATAAATGCTTAATGTTTATCTGAACCCATCTTTTGTAATGTCATACACAAATTTCTGTTGATAAAAACGAAATCTACAATAGAGGATAAACTATATATTTTTGCTACCTTTAGTTTAAGCCAAAAGTTCTAAAATACAGAGACATAACTACAAAGTCGTTTTGAGACTAATTTCCAGTCTTTGTTCCCCAACACTCTTGTTTTCTTCATCATCTTTTCTTTTTTTTTTCACTGGTCAAGGTTTATTGGGGGTTTTAGTTGGTATAACACTTGGATAGTTGGTTGTATTGTTTGTATGTAGATCTTTTTATGTTACATGGTAATGTACACTACTGATATATATAGTTCACAAAATAAGCTCCTTTGGAACAATTATGCACAAGACATACAATATTGGATTTATACACTGGATCCCAGGATGTGACTGACTGGGAAAAAATGTTGGACTAGGCATGTTCAGTGAAGGAGCCAGGAAATTATATAACACACAGTAAACATCCACCTGGCTCAAGCGGCAAATGCAGCATGTACAGAATTGGCAGTGGTGCGTCAGAACTATTTCACACTAATCAGTTTAGGACTACACAAGATTAATACCATCTAGCATCAGGATATAGCTGTGGATTTCACAAACCATTCCTATTTCTAACTTCAGGAGTTAATGCTTTTCCCAGTCCATCTGAAAATATTACTGATGAGGACGATGGTATAGAGTTTTCACTCATTTTGTTCAGCTTTCCAAGGGATGCATGTATTGAGGTCATCATCGATCCATCTTTTCTATGTATTCATCTATCATCTATTTTTTTTTAAAGGCTCTTTCATTCCACATATATAGTGAAAGCCAAGCTATGCAAGATTCCTTTTGGTTGACTGAACTTTCCCCACCAGCATTCCCTCACCCCATAAGATGCTCCTGGTCCCTTCTCCAGAGACAGGCTTCTTACAGCTCTCAGGCTCGGATGGCCCTGTCCCCCAAAGCTCTACCTCCTCAACTTTTCTCCTGAGGCTTGAGTTTCTCTTCTTCCCCCATGCAAGCTCTCCAGTGAGGAAAGTCTTGGTTTCTTTTTGACGACTTGGCCTTCCTATAAAAATCGTAGAGAAGTTGATTAATGACAGCATGAGGGGACTTTAATTAATTCACTTTCTCCCACCAGGCATTAGACATATGCAGGCTGTGCTACAGCTAAACTTTAAATAACCATGAAATGTCAAAAGAGAGATGTGGCATCCACATTCCCCAGACGGTATGGTGCAGGAACAAGCATTTGGCTGGGTTTTAGAAATCTTGTGTTCTATCCTCCCTTCTTCTGCCACAAACACACTGATAGCCTGAGGTGGGTCCCACTGATAATGTGCATGGCACATTCTTTACAAAGCATCTTCAGATCCATAAGGACATCCCATCCTTTGTCCGAGCTTTATTTTGTCCCACATCCACTCCCCCACACCATCCCACACACCATCATTACCCCAATTCCTCCAGCTTGCCATCACTCTAAGCAGAAGATAATATTTTAAATTAATCTTCTGAGGCAGGCAGGTCACTTGAGGTCAGGAGTTCGAGACCAGCCTGGCCAACATGGCGAAACCCGGTCTCTACTAAAAATACAAAAAAATAGACGGGCATGGTGGCAGGCACCTGTAATCCCAGCTACTCAGAAGGCTGAAGCTGGAGAATCACTTGAACACAGGAGGTGGAGGTTGCAGTCAGCAGAGATCATGCCATTACACCCCAGCCTGAGCAACAAGAGTGAGACTCCATCTCAAAAAAAAAAAGGAACTACAACTTACATAGCACCTCCTACATACTACCTATAGCAGTATTTAAAGTTACCTCCTTTGACACAGTGTTCTAGGGAGGTGAAGATCATCATCCCCATTTCACAGGTGAGACCTGGAGCTTACATTTGTTGTTCTAAGTCACAAATCCACTTCAAGGTGGAGCCTGAATTTGAGCCTATCTGTCCATGCTGTCTACACTACACTCTCTAAGCAGCAAATGTCACTCTGGTTTTATTTTCCACACTGTGATTTGGTCCTTCCTTTCACATTCTTGCCTACGTAATTATTCTCTCTTCTTTAAACTGCCAATCTCATCTCTAAGAGAAATCACTTTTTAAACTTCAGGTAACAGAGCAAATGCTACCATTTTGAAACAGGAGCACCTCTCCCTGGCTTCCACGGTGCACCCTGAACCTGGTCCATACCGGGTTTGTCTGGAGAACTAGAGGTGGGGCAGATTGTGGACAGCTGTGCCTTTATGAGGGTCAAAGTCTGCCTACTAGAATTGTGAACAGAAAGGAGGAAGTTTACCCATGGCCATATGCTGACTACGCAGTGTCCTCCTTCCCTTCTCTCATTCTGAGTCACCAGGGAGTCCCGTCTGTTTTTCACAGGTTCCAGCTGAGGCACCCAACAGCAATGATGTTTTGTGAAAATAGTGTGTGATTTGGATGCAAATGATCCTGAGTTCAAGACCTGCTTCCTTAAAGAAGAGAATACCACACTCTCCTTTCCCAGTCACGTGGGGAGTTAATCAAAACCCAGGGAAAGTCATTGCATACGGTGGGTGTCTCATAAATGCCCAAGCCTTTGGCTTCTCCTCTACTGATAACTCTTTTTCCCTCGTCTTCCTGATGTAAAAGATGAGTGGGAGCCTTTATGCTTTTCCCTGAAAGTAGAAGCCAGCCTCACCCTAGCCTGTGAGGCTGCTGAACCAGCCTCTTGCCCTTCCCTGCATTGCTCAGGGCTTCCACCCTCCCCTCAGGCCCTTTCACCTCTCCCCGTCGTCTCTTTATTCAGTTCTCCACCAAGCCTTCCCCTCTACCTTCAGGAAGCTTTGCAAACGGGCGTGAAGCCCTAAATTCACAGTATAGAGTCTGGAATGCACTCCCCACTGCTTGGTGATCTATCACACCATACTGTTTACTGCTTATCTTTCTCTAAGACAACCTGCACCCTCAATCTGGTACCACTTAACATGGCAATAAGAGTGTAGCAAGTAGGGTCACTTCACATGGTCTCATTTATGTAGATGCTTGTTCTTTCAAGCTTGGCACCC
This sequence comes from Colobus angolensis palliatus, assembly GCF_000951035.1. Lineage (NCBI taxonomy): Eukaryota > Metazoa > Chordata > Mammalia > Primates > Cercopithecidae > Colobus > Colobus angolensis. The sequence continues at coordinate 4,129,494 of NW_012121821.1, read as the reverse complement.
CCAATTCAGTATCCACTACAGATACATTGACAGGGTTTGGAAATTGACCAGAGTATGATCTTCCATGCCTTCAAATTGCTGTGTGGGCTTCTAAGAAGACAAACTTTGGAAATTGCCCCTCTTTTGCAGAGGATTCAGCGGAACTCAGGAATATGCTAGTACCCACCCACCCTGTGGTAGCCAGCCTCTAAAATAGTCTCCAGCAATTTCTGACTTCCAATACTTACACTCTAATATGGTTCCCTCCCACACTGTATCAGGGTTGGTGTGTAACCAGTAGAGTGGAGGAGGAGTGGTAGATAACACTCTGGAGGCAAGATTATGGAGGTCATTTGGCCTTGTCTTGCTTTCTCTTGGATCACTTGCTCTGGTGGAAGCCAGTGGCCTGTCTCATGGACAGTTGGGCAGCCCAGTGGACCATTTAACAATTCGACTGCCACTTCATGGAAGACCCTGAGCCAGAACAAGTTAGTTAAGCTGCTCCCGGATTCCTGACCCTCAGAAACAGTGTGAAAGACAAATACCAGACTGACACATTTTTGGCAAGTTTTCGTGCAACTATAGATAACTAACGCAAACTCTCTATTCCAAATTGCCACTACTGACCTTCCCCTGCAGAAACGTCCACCTCTTACAAAGGTATAACTGAAGCCCATCTGAGGTGAGACAACTTTACTTACAATTGAAAACAAATTATATGTACTTTAAAAGTATTTGAGTACCATTTTATTGCCAAACGATACACCCAACAAAGTCAAACAACCTAATTTCCCTTAACGAGAATATCAGGTTTGTCTATATTACGATAGGAAACAAAAAATAAAGTATATTTGTTTTCCTAGACAGCTTAAGGTTTCAATGGGATGCTGTAAAAGAATTTGAAGAAAGCTGCACCAACTTGTGTTTTGAAAGTCAAATACCCTTAGTTTAAGCCACAATAAATGAAATAAAACCATCACCCTACAAGATTGCTTTTATCATCCAAAGAGAATGTCTCTCACAATAGACTGATGTCATGTACACGATGTAGTTCACTCATTCCGTCTTCTCTTGACTATTCACAATGTGCTTGGCACTTGTGTTACCAATGTAAAGACATATTTCCTTCAGAAATTCAGAATCAAGATCATTTAGAAGGAAAATAGTAGTAATCTCAATCACCAAGTCACTATTTTGCATTCTGCTTTACCTAGAAACTATTATATATTATATACTTTAAAATAGTTTATATATATAAAGTATTTTAACCAGAAATATTAATTTATAACTATTTGCTCCATAGAGATCCTCAAAGCAAAAGATTAGGAATGAAACAAATTTCAAGGAATTTAAAATCAGGGATTTTATTCTAAGTTAGAAGGAAATGGCAGGCACCACTGGTTCCCTAATCTGTAAGGCCCAGTGCAAAATGAAAACACAAGCCCCTTGTTCAAAAATTATTAAGAACATTAAGAGGACAGCTAGAGCATTAAACTAAGCACTGGGCCTCTGGGCATGGGAACCTATGAGACTGCACAGGTTATATGCCCATGAAGCTGGCCCTGGGGGCAGAATACATTTTGTAGCTTCTTGAAGAGGTCTCTCCAGAGGTTGGTGCTAGAAGTAAAGGACAGGTAGGACCAGAAGGCATCAGTGTATGGTTATTGAGTGACGCAGATAATCCTCTATTTATTTAACAGTAACTAATATTTTTATTGTGCTTTATAGTTTACAAAGCTCTTCTGCCAGATCTAGTATCTCATGTATTGAAGCAACAATTCTATGAGATATTCATGTTACTCCCCTTATATGCAAGGTGAAGTTGGGTCCAAAGAGATCAAGTGACTCATTGAAGGCCACTCAGCCAGCATGGGACCTAAATGCAAGTCATCTGACCTCAAATCCAATTTTCATTCCACATGCTCAACACAGCCTGGTGCTAAGAGTTGTGGGTTACAAAGAGGCACAGAACATGAGGTCTGCAGTCTAGCAATTCACTAGTGAAAGGCAGAAGGTACACAGATGGGCATTGACAGTTTGCATTTGTGGGTTGTTTTCACATCTGTGGGTGTGACACAACTTCACAGCAAACACCAGACCAAATTCCAGGTTCTGATTCCTAATTCTTTCTCACCTAACCAACTACCCTTCCTCCAGCAACAGCGACAGAACTCACTTCTCCAGCAGTTTCTGGACTGGACGAGTACAATGTCAGCCTAGGAATCTCTAGCCCCTACTAGCCCTATTATGTTACAAGATCCAGGACTCTGAATTTTCTCTTTGACCATTGCACAAAGTCTTTTAAAATATAAAGCACACTGCTTTATCTTTAATAGCAGCTTAGGCTGGGCACGGTGGCTCACGCCTGTAATCTCAGCACTTTGGGAAGCCGAGGCAAGCGGACCACCTGAGGTCAGGGGTTCAAGACCAGCCTGGTCAACGTGGTGAAACTCCGTCTTTACTAAAAATACAAAAATGAGCCAGGCGTGGTGGCGGGTGCCTGTAATCCCAGCTACTTGGGAGGCTGAGGCAGGACAATTGCTTGAACCTAGGAGGCGGAGGTTGCAGTGAGCCGAGATCATGCCATTGCACTCCAACCTGGGCAACAAGAGTGAGACTCCATCAAAAACAGAAACAAAAACATTCTTTATTAGTACTACTCTTAAATGGCATTACTTATGATATGTTAGCCTTTAATTGGTAACTATATGAGCTTGATTAAAATATTTCCTAAATTCTAATTTATACTTTTTCTCATTTTATAATCCTTCCCAGGACAAGAAGTCCAATGTCCAGTGTAAGATATTTCCCTTAAATTCCAGCTTTTTTTCTGACTTGCTCTAAGGCACTGGCTCAAGCTCTTAACTTCTGCATTTCAGTTTTTCAGTGGTGGGTATTGCTTGCCTGGCTTGCAAGAATGCTTGAGAAATTCAAAGTACAAAGCATCATTATATTTATGATTACAACTTGCTCGACAGTTTCATAGAGCTATAATATAGAAAATATGTATTTCAAAATAATGACAGAAATTTTACAGTTTTGGGAATGAGTATTCTGAGATCCAGCAAGAGTTCGAATGCCTTTAAAAACACCGTGAACCTTCAAGTGCTAAGTTAAAACTCAAATTCAGGGATCATTCACATCTTACAATAAAACAGAGAAGACTCTCAAGAATGGTATACGCTTCTACTCAACTGTTAAACTAATATTAATATACTGTGTATTAATATATAGAATATAGAATAATGGTATATATTATACAATCAATCATATAATACATGTAATATCTAATAATATATATTATCACCTTTGTTTTTATTACTACAATTCTACTTTCTATGGCTAGTCCTCATGGCAATTGGATGGGAGTAAGAAGTATCAGAAGCGACAAGATGGGAAAGCTTCATAAAAGAATGGAAAAAGCATGGCAACAATTGAAGGAGAGGATGAGAACTCAAAAGGATGGAGAGAGAAAGACAGAACTCTCTTGAGAGACTGTCTCTGGTAGGTTTTCTACTCCTATTTGGGGCCTTTCTCTGTTTGGCACGTAGCTGTTTCTGCTATTCTCCTTGAGCCAAAATCCCAAGAGAAATATCCCAAACATTAAATGAAGAAGTCAAGATCCAAGCCTTTGCAGAAGATGCTTTTCCAGTGAATGCTCATGGCCCCACCCCCACCCCAGCAATTACATGTGTTTAGCTTTTTCTAAGCTCCTTTTTTTTTTCCACATTTTCCCCTGGCTTGTCCCCAAGTAGCTGCTTCCTCCCAACTCATCCTTTGCTTTATCCCCTCCCTATTTCCCTTCATTTGTTTTTCTTAGAATTCTCCTACACTCTATTTTGTTTATCTTCTGAGCCATCACATCCTCTATTAACTGAGGTTATCTCTGGGTGTTGACTCCCATGTAGACATCATTCATATTCTTCTGACCCTACTTTGAAAGGGAATTTTAACTAATTATTTATGCATTTTTTTTCTCCCAAAGGGGTGATCACTCAGATTTTCTAAGGTCCCTGTTGCCCTACTCTATTACAGAATTCCATCAGCTTGAAGACAGCTGGCAGGAAGCACCGCCCATCGCTGTCCTTATCTAAGGATAGAGATGACTGTCCAGCCTGCCTCCACGCCTGCCCTTCCCTTGGCTCTCTTTTAAAATACTCCTTTCTCAATCACTTGGCATCATCAATTGCAAATTCAACCATGAGAGAAAAAAAGTAATGCTGAACTCTATGCCTTCCTAGGACACTAAATATTATCAAGTTAAGCTCAGCCTGAATCTTATGGTAGCATTAACTTGTGGCTTTTAATTTTATTTTGTAGAAATAACTTCTTATAAATCCGTGTTCACCCCAGGCTGCTGGAGCAGATGTAGAAGGAACCATAGAAGAAATGGCATGAAAGCAAAGTGACATTTGCGTTAGATATCCTTCCTCAAGGGATTATGTCTCAGTTGCTTTTGGTAGTATGTGGCCCTGTGGGAATTTCTTCTGCCTCCTCATCTTTAAAACAAAACAAACAAACAAACAAACAAAAAGCGATTGTCTTGATTTTTCAAGCATACACACGCCATTTTTTTTCTTTTTTTCCCCCACTTCTACCCCTTCCCCAGCCCCTACACACCACTTTAAATGAGTGAAGGGAACCTCTTTGGTACCTCTTTTTAAATTGGCCAAGTTAGTCAAAGGTTGCCTTTTGTTCCAAGGGTTAAGACAGGATCTTGCCACTAAGATGAAGAATAAATGCCAGAACCAGGGAAACTGGTGCCTAGAGAGGTTAAATTGTTACAAATGAAGGGCTGGTGGGGGAAGTAGAATTGGACCTTTAGCTGCTGACTTCTTTCACTAATTCTGTGTCTATGTGCTGAAGGCTCACGTATGAGCTTGATAAACTACAGTCTTTCTACAGAAGACAGTGACCTTGAGCCAAAGATCCTAATATTCCCTCTTATAATGGCACTATGGGTTTTTTTCCTTTATTACTTTACATAATTGTAATTTAAAATGTTTCCATTGTTCCAGGTGATATGGAGTCACTGTGCACTGTTAGATCCACATCACCTGGAACTACAGCAAAACAAGAAAGGCCAAATTCAATGCAGAAATCACCTGTTTGAAAGCAGTGGCGGGCTGTCGAGGCTAAGAGAACTGGAGGGGCTAAGACTTGAGAGAGCAGAGAGGTGAGCTGATGGCAGAGCTGAGAATCTGAGCACAGAGAAGCCAGAGAACTTCTAAAGGAGACCTGAAGGGTTTCAAACACACAGCTGGCTTTCCCTTCAAAGCATGTGCTGAACTGGGGGGATATGAGGAGTAGAGGTTGAAAAACAGAAGTGGAAAGCCTCTGAAAATCATCAGAGTTTCTGGCAGTCTCAGGAGATGAAAATAGGAACTCAGGACCTGCCAAGGAAGGAATCCCAGTGAAGACACCAGGTTCTCCATTGGGCCAAGGATAGACAGTAACCTGGCCTCACTGCTGCACCGAAAATTAAATCAAGGTGGATCATGACCTAAATGCAAAAGATAAAACAATAAAACTCCTAAAGAAAACAGGAAAAGATCTTCATAATCTTGCAGTGAAATTTCTTTCTTTTTTCCTCCCAGTTTTAAAAACAGCATACTCTACTTTGCTTCAAAAGCATTTCAACATTCTGAAAGAACTCAAATCTATGTACTAAGCGTAGGGTGTAGATTGCCTCTGGGGAGAAGGGGCAGCAGGAGCTGTGAGGGGCGTGCATGGGGGCTTGTCATCCTGGGTGGTTGTCACCCAGGTGTGTTCATTTTGTGGAAACTCACAGTGCTCTATGCCTTCTCTATGCATTCTTCTGTGCTATGCTGTGCCTCAATAAAAACATTAATAGGAAAGGGAGTCTTAGCCTTCTAATCATACCAAAAAATAACAGAATGTTGCAAAGTGTGTACTTAAAGTCAGAAGGCTTATGCACCTTCCTTGAAGCTGTACCTACTCAGTTTTCTGACAACAAACACCTCTACAGTTTGTTTTCGAACTACTAGATTTAATTAAAAATAATCAGAACACTTCCCATGACAGCCAATGCCCCTTTTCCACAGCTAAGAATGTCAGCAGAATGTTATGTCACTATCTAGAAAAATAAGACAGCCCAAAGAAGTGTGAAGAGGTTTAGATTCATCTATGAGCTACAGCCCCCTCCAAAAAGTGCCACCTTCTACAGCATTACACCACCAAGCACAGACCATAAAAAGTCATCTAGTTTGTTTTGTTCTTTTTACAAATTACAGCTGATGTACAGTTGATAACTCAAGACTTCTAATCAATAACACTACCTTACAAATAAGTTTTTTTTTTTTAATTCCAGAAACATTTTTAATTGCCTTCTCTCACAGATCTCTAAGTTCATGGAGTGAGGGTAACAAAAGAGTTTCTTTTCATTTTAAAAATGTTTAGAAATATGGACAACTTCGATTGAATTTCTGGGTGCTTGTGACACCCATGAACACAACATGGAAACCACTTGCATTTCCTGGAGTGCTTCACAAACTACAGTGTGGTTATATTTCAACTGTGGAATGAAACCCAATAAGAACAACAGACTCTCAAATAGGAGGTGGTCAGGTCAGTTACTGCAGTTGTCCTGTACACATGCACATGGAGACAGACATGCAGTTTTCCTCATTATTCTCTTTCGCATCCTCTTTTTCCCTTTCTCATACTCCTCACCTTATCTTCCACCTTTTCTTCTGGTGTGTGCTAGATGATCTCTTTATTCCATCTGTATCAAGCAGTTCTCGCACTGCTATAAAGAAATACCTGAGACTGAGTAATCATAAGAAGAGGTTTAATTAGCTCACCGTTCTGCAGGCTATACAGGAAGCATAGTGTCATCTGCTTCTGGGGGGTCCTCAGGAAGCTTCCAGTCATGGTGGAAGGCAAAAGAGAAGCAGACACTTCACATGGCAAGAATGGGAGCAAGAGAGAGAGCATGGATTGCAGGGAAGCTGTTGCACACTTTTGAGCAACCAGATTTTGTGTGAACTCGGAGCGAGAGCTCACCACCAAGGGGATGGCCAAGCCATTCATGAGGCATTCGCCCCCATGATCCAAACACCTCCCACCAGGCCTCTCCTCCAGCATTGGGGATTGCAATTCCACATGAGATATGGGTGAGGACAAATAGCCAAACTCTATCACCATCCCTTTGCTTTAGATTATCGTTGGCCTCCTACTTCCCATATATCTCCTTCAACTTTGTTATAAGGTAGCTTTTCACCATCACTACAATTATCCTGCATGTTTTATTTTTCTGTCACTGTATAACAAATTACCACACACTTAACAGCTTTTAACGAAGTCCAGCACGATGTCACCTGGTTCTCCTCTCAGGGAATCACAAGGCGGGAACCAAGTCATCAGCCAAACTGGGTCCTCACCTGGAGGCTCTAAGTAGACATCACCTCCAGGTCCATACAGGTTGCTGGAAGAATTCAGTCCCTCGTGGTTGTAGGACTGAGGATCCTCTTTCTTTGATGCCTGTTGGCCAGGGCCTCTCTCAGCTCTTTTAAGGTTTCCTGAATTCCTTCTCAGGTGGGCCTCCTGCAACTTCAAGCCATAACCCCTTTACTCTTCAAATCTCTCCGACTTCTCCTTCTGCCACCAGCTGGAGAAAGCTGTCTGCTTAAAAGGTCTCATGTGATTAAATTAGGTCCTCCAAGATAATCTCTTGTCTTGAGGAGATTACCTAACCCTGCCATGAAATATGACAACCACACTAGTGAGTGATGTCCCCTCATATTCCCAGGTTCCAGGGATTAGGGGGAAATATCTTTTGGGGGGCATTTTAGGAATTCTACATACATAACATGTCATCCCAGGTTTTTGGCCACAACTCCAGTAGAAATGCCTACATTTGTGAATTTACTATTGGGCAGAGATCTAAGTAGAAGAGGAAGGTGGGGCATGAGAGTGGAGTGTTATCATCTTTCTTCTTGCCTCCCTTAGTTGGTCTACAATCCTTTATTTCCTGTTCATAGTATAGCACACCATTTCATCAAATGTGTATTTCTCTTTCACCACACACTGTATTCCACCTCTCTGTGTATTTCCACTTCTTGGAAACTGCAGTTTACAGGGGCCTCTGGATGATTCTTTGCATTTTCCTCCCAGCATTGTCTTCATAAAGAAGGCGTGAACAGACATCTTGCCTTTTGGCTTCTTGGGGTCACCTTTAGCTATCCTGACTGTACTGTTTGTTACTCTAGGCAACACAGTATACAACAATTTCTCAGTGTTGCACTAGCTGTTTCCACAAGAACTGTCTCAGGCAAAGATTTCTTTAGACACTAAAAGCAATAACTGTGAAGGGGAAAAATACTGATCAATTCGACTACATTAAAATTAAGAGCTTCAGTTCTTCAAAACCATTAAGAGAGTAAAAAGCCATACACTGAGAGAGAGATTTTCAATACATATATTTGACAAAGGACTATTATCTGGAATATTTAAAGCACTCCTCCAAATCAATGAGATACAGGAAAATAACTCAATAGAAAAATGGGCAAAGGTCAAAATAGATACTCTATGAGAGAAGATGTTCAAAGAGAAAATAAACATACGAAAAGGCACTCAACTTCGTTAGTCATTAGGAAAACACAGATTAAAATTTCCCACTCCCTATAGTATACCCTATAGAAATGCTTATTTATGTTGTAAATCTTTTGAAAAGCAAAATAATTACATTACACTTACTTAAATGCATGTGTTAAGATCACTCACTTCTTAAACATAAACATTAAAAAGAATACCACAATGTTTGTAAGCCTGTCTTGGCATTTCTTCACTTTCTAATACATCATGAACATCAAAAATTAAAAAGCGGAAGTGGCTCAGGCACTTTTACTTCAGACAGACCCTGACTAATGCCTAAGAAGTTGGTTTCTGTGTGCACAGCAGGATTTTATCTCATGCCAACCAGGGGTGTAACTACTGCTACGTGGGGAGAGACAGAAAGGTAGCCCTTGGGCTAATGTGAATCAGTGAAACCCACAGAAAACTGAAAGCCTCATTCAGTTTCAACTCTTTACCCTGCAAGACTTGTTCCTAGGGTGGCTTTAAATAGTCACCAAAACGCTTGATTTTACTTTCACTTCCTTCCTGCCCCATCTCAAACCTCTGTAGAGGTTCTTAGGAGGTTTTGATGACTAAAGCAGATGATAACAGCAATATCTTTCACTTAGACGGACTTTACAGAACCTTTCAGTTTGGTCTCCTTTGGTCCTCTCAAAAGCCCAGGCAATAGCAATGACTACTGTTGTTTGATAGTCCTGGTGACTAACAACCCCTTCTCCACCCCCCAAAAATGTGAGAGTGACTTTTCCTTTCATTACAGAACACTAAACAGCCAAGAATGGATCTCATTCCCCATTATGGGGAGAAGAAACACAATACAGTTCAAAGGCTGAGAACCTTAGTATTGTCTTAAAAGTGCTTTGCTCACTGATGCCTTCATCTTTAATTATATGGAAAATAGTTTAATGCAGTTTAACAATTTTACTATTTTTACCTACTGAAAAAAAAATCAATCCAATACTTCTTTCAACACGCACTATAAGCTTGTGAAACTGTCTATGTCGAGGTGAAGGAATTAATTTTTATTTATTGAAGAAACCAAAAGTAGGGTAGGGGTCAGAAGGAATACATTTGGTAGAGGATGCAGCCGTGTTATTTCAAAAGGGGAAAAAAGAATATAACATAAAAGGGAAAATATTTCAAATTTGTAAGGAAAAATAGTTTTCACCAGAAAAATTTCCTCCTGCTCTCATTTTTGTTTGGCTTTGTCTACCCATAGCATTCCAAGCAATCTGTTTCTCAGCACCACAGCTGTGAAATATATGCACTTAAGGAGGCTTCCTGCACCGTATTAGCCTCTTCACATTTCACTGGGTTTCATTGTGTGCAATGTCTTGCCACTGACTCTCACACTGTGCTGCGTATACTGTTTCATAATCCTACTTTACAGAATAGCATTTTCATCTAATAGACGTTTTAATGAGGGAAATGGTGACAGAATAATATATGGTCACCAAACCATATTGTCATTTTGGAACAGTTTATTATGTGCACTATGGTCTATGTTATTCTAAAATAATGGGCACATTTATGGGAAAACATAAGTACAGACTTTATAACAGAAATTTGCCTCTACTAGATTAGGAGTTGGTAAACTTCTTTGTCGAGGGCTAGATAGCAAGTATCTTAAGCTTTGTGGGCTATGCTCTCTCTATCTCAACTACTCAACTCTGCCATAGCAGGGAAGGCACCCAGAGACAGTACACAATGTATGTAGACAGTGGACAGTGGATAATATGCAACGAATGACTGTGGTTGTCCTAAACTTTATTTATAAAAACACGTGGCCTTCGGGTTTGTGACACAGAGATGTAGTTTCCTGACCCTTGATCTAGATGATGGGTATGTTTGAAACCACAACACAAAGGCCACCCTGAGACTCTAAGCCCTAAACATCTGTTTGGCAATTTACCTGAAAAGTTGTGGTATTTTTTTTAAGTTAAAATTAAAATGACTTTTCTCCTGAGAAAATATTTAAAAGAGTAGGTATTTGACAAGTAAGTTGAAGGACACACTGGTTATTTTTCTACATCACAATAAAATTAATATAAAACAGGTCATTGGAAATAAAAGAATACTTTTTGAAAATATTGATACATTGAATACACTGCCAATGCCTGGCTGAGCCTTGAGCATCACAGATCTTTGGTTTAAAACTTTGCCCATGTCCAGAGTCTCCCTCACAGGAATTTGATTGTAGAAGGTCAAGTTCATGTGTTTCCAGACTCACCTCCTCCTTTAATCTTGGTGCCATTGTTGGGCCGTGTATTGACTATTATTAAGGCAAAGCCAAGACTTGTAGAGATTCAGTATGATTTTTCAAGACATTGATAAATGATTTAATTTCCAATTTGAGGTTGATGGTGATAGTCCTTTCCTTTATTTGGGAGTCTTTCTGAGATTTTAACAGGCATTTCCCAGTCAAAAATTTGTTTATTTTACTGTATCTTTCTTAAGACAGGGTCTTGCTCTGTTGCCCAGGCTGGAGTGCAATAACACAGTCATGGCTCACTGCAGCCTCTATCTCTTGGGCTCAAGTGATCCTCCCATCTCAGCTTCCCAAGTAGCTGAGATCACAGGCATGCACCATCACACCTGGCTAATTTTATTTTATTTATTTATTTTTATCTTTGTAGAGACAAGGTCTCCCTATATTGTCCAGGCTAGTGTCAAACTCCGGGGCTCAAATGATCCTCCCACCTCAGCCTGCAAAAGTGCTGAGATTACAGGCATGAGCCAATGCTGAGCCAGGAGTTGGTTTAAATTACAAACAAATGAACTGAAAAGCATTCCATGTCAGGTGGCACATTGTTGAGCATGAAAGGAAAGCAGCGTTATTCCCTTGGCTACCTAAATTTCCTCCTGCACTGGGCTGCCGCCTTAGACATAAACACTGGCAGGCAGTAGAAATGATTCTATTACAATATCAGTCCTTGCATATTAACAGAATTTACTCTAAAATATGCAAGTCAGTTGCACATAAATTGAAAGATTGTCTTGTTAAAGAACAAGGCTGCCCTGCTGAGTCCCAAGATAACAGGAATAGACCTGCCTTCTTATTGCTCAGGAAACAGGAGGCAGCATCTTGGGCTGGGACAGTGGGGAAGGATTCTGTCTCTAGAATTCCTTTCTTATCTTTCCCTGGCTGACCCTGGCTTACAGATCTTTCCTTGTCATAAACTGGGCTTTTCCAATGGCATAGCAATTTTACACTATTTTTTATTACTCAACACCTGATTGCAATATTTATTTTCATATTTGGCATTGGACTTTTATCAGCCTTCCTCCTTGAAGTGTTCAAACAAAGTGGGCAGGAGGACAGGTAGCTCCTGTGTGGTCAATGTCTCTTGAATAAATGAATGAATGAAAATCTGCATTTATTCATTCATCTATTCCATGAATATTTATTACCTACTGTATACTAGTAAAGAAAACAGGCAAAATTCCTGTCCTAAGGAGCAAACATTCTTTAAATTCAGAAAATTTTAAGCAATGACATTAATTTAACAAGCAGAAAGTTCTATGGAGAAAAGTAAAACAGGAAAGGGGAAAGGGAATCCTATAGGAACTGGGTAGCCTAGTTATGGTAGCCAAGGAAGCCTTAAATATGGTAGCCAAGAAAGGCCTCACTAAGAAGACATCTGAGCAAAGACTTGAAAGAGGTGAGAGAGAGAGAGAGAGTGCCTTGTTGATTTCTGAGGGAGAGAGCTCCAGTTGGAGACAATAGGGGTAGAGCAGAACGGTGGGGTAAAAGCTTACCTATGTGAGTAACACCCTGGGGCACGGAGGCTGAGAATATAAAAAGGACAAAAAGGAAGAGGATCAGACCATGGAAAGAACCCGGGCATTTATTCTAAATGAAGCAGATCAATCACTTGCTTTTTCAGGTTTTCAAGAGTCTATTAGGGCATGACATGTTCAATGGTTTTAATCCCTCATTCCAAAAAAACGAAGAAAGAATACATGTCTGTTATTCTTTCATTGTCTATGTTTAATTTTCTGATGCATGGAATAGGAATAACACCTAGCTTTCCTTACAGAGGTGGTTGAAGGGATCTAATGACCATCAATATGGAAACATGAATTTAGACTGTTCGATAAATTGGCAACACAACTATTTCAACAACTTTCTATAAGCGCCTATTATGGGGAAGGCAAATTAAACCTTTGTGCAAGAGAGGAAGGAAAAAAGATAAAAGAATTGGAGCGGGTTGGAAAGGAAAGCAAAACCAGTAAGATGGGGGAGGAGGAATAAGAAAAGGCAAAGAAAGGCGATAGTGTCATGTGTTTAACCACAGGGATAAAGAGCATGGCATTTGGGATTGGATTGACCCAGTTTCAAATCTCAGATAGTCCACCTACTGGCTGTGTGACCTGGAGTAAGTCCCCACTTTGAGCCTATTTCCTTCTATGTAAAATTGGGGCTTGACATCTGCCTCATGGCACATTGTCAGGATTAAAAGAGATATTGCACTAAATACCTAGCATAATGCCAGCACTAATTTACTTAGTAAATATTAACTACTTTCTTATTATAATTGTCATCATCAGCAGCAGCAGCAGCATCCCAGGAGGACAGGAAACTAGAAGCAGCTCTGCATTTTCTGACAGGGAAAGATAAAAGTAGGAATAGGAAATGCCTCTTGAATGGAAACTCAATTGAGTTTAGAATTCATTTTAAAAGCAGCTGACTGTGAGATTATGCACTGGGACTCAATTTATTACATGAATTGGGATGAGCCTAAAGGGACATCTTTTCAGTAATTCAAATCCCCAGGAAGTTGGCTTAGCTGGGAAACAGGCGTTATCCTGAAGAATATATATCTATAGGAAAGAAGATAGAATTCTGGAAAAACTTGATGATGATTCCAAATTAAAAACAAATATAGAAGACCTTGTGTGACTTGGATAAAGACTGTAATGTATTAGCAGTTCCAGGAAAAGTAAAAGACAGATTTGGAACTGAGCAATATAAAAATGAAATAGTGCTATGCCAAGGAAGAAGGGATTCAGTTAATCAGCCGCCAAGTGCCTTTCCATTTGGGACAGACAAGGATTATAGCTGGCAGCAGGAACAGCCAAAGACTTGATATACATGAATCTCATAAAATTGTCTGAATATATTTTGTTCTGTAATGGGCATCTGCCACTTTTTTGTTTGTCTGGTGTTCCTTACTGCAGAAAACTGCCTCTCCCCAACTCCAAGTGATTCTCTTGAGTCTATGGATCAAAGGGCCCTGCCTCTCCAACTACCCTGTGATCCAGGGTATCCAATCAGAATACCCCATTTCCTGAGTCACAGTGATTGGTCCAGAGGAACACACATGACTCAAGCATGGACAATCAGTGCTCTCTGGAGTAATTGTCATAGATGCTGATCGTTGAGTCTCTCCTTTTGAGATTGCTAGCTGTCAGTACCATACAACCCTGGAGCTACCTGAAGCCTTGCTACCATGTGGAACAAGACTAAACATTAGGCCCAGACCTAGGCAAAAAGAATCAAAAGTGAGGGGACAGGGGAAATGAGAGAGGGGAGAGGGCAGAGGGGAGATTTTGCTACTTTAACTTGAATTAGATTCTTTTCATTTGATTAAGAAAAGCATGAAAGATAAAGCTGATTAGGGAAGGACCCTGCTCTGGTCTCTGGATTTGACCTTTGCTAAATGACTGTGATCCCGAGGATTTGCATGAATGGGGTACTTTGGGTCTAATATAATTTAATGACTTGTGTTTTGTTTGTAGTTTCATCGATAAATATTTCTGAATATATCTCTAAAAGATAAAGACTCTTAAAAATGCCCATGGTACCATGTTCACACCTAAAAGAATGGTGAACACTAATTCCTTAATGTCATAAAACTCCCAGTTAATGTTCAAATTTTGGATTTGTACATAAGATTTAAAATCAAGCTGAAAAAGTGTGAAAGAAATGAAGAATCTAACCAAATGATAAAGGCAATTTGTGGCAACCTAAATAGGGTACACAATTCTCTACCCAGAAAAGATAATTAATGTTTTAAGGTGTTATAAAAGATTTGGGAAAAAGTATAATGTGGGGTTAAAATGGCCAGGAGACATTGTCTGCCAAATCAATCCCAACAAAAAGACAGGATCTTGGCCCCTCATGGACACAGCATATAGAAAAAGACTCGGTGTGTCTGTCTGTGGCTTGGGCAGAATCATTCTAGAAGTTTGTAGCCTATGAAGATAAAAAAGCAATTATATCACAGCCCCAGGTCTTTCAACCGTGTAACCTCAGCCCAGCTGAAATGGTAAAACTGCTCCCCTTCATAGGGAAATGATTTTACAATTACAGGAATGCTTAAAATTGAATATAAAGATCATGAAGTAAATTGGACCCACCCAAAGCATTAATACTGTTTAATAGGTTTAGAAACAGAAGTCATAATTTTTGTGTTTAAAGTGTTAGTAATGTTTAATAAAACCTAACAGGGAATCTGACAAATTGATCTTCATAATTTCTACGTGAAATTTATAATCAATCTTATTCTCATTATCTTAAGTCACAGAGTTGATAATTTGATAATGTTTATAGGTAGTATTTGAATATTTTGACTCATTATGGTTTTAAGGTGAATTGTTAGATTTACAATTTCTTTGATTTTGCTTTTTGAGGCTTAAGTTGGCCTTATCAAGCAACTCAGTTGCTTGATATAATAAATTAGAAGTGTTTTTAAAAATTCAGGGGAACTTAATTGATGGCTTATTACTATGACTATAGAGGATTTTAATCTGCTAAAATTGAATTAATCAAATAAGTGGAAGGATGATTTCAAATTATGTAAAAATTACTTAGTTTATAAGTAAAATCAAAATCACAAAGTGAACTTAACGTCCTAAGAATATTATAGTTTCAAGTTTGCAACTTAAGTTAATTAAATGTTATTTTCATATTCAAATCCCTACACATGGTTCCTTTCTATGCACAAAAGCCTCTACTTCCCAAACACTTTAAAAACACATCAACACACATGGCAAGGAAAATCATTATGCATATAGAAGCCCAGGATGCAACAGCACTTCCTGTATAGTAAGAAATGTGTGGGCTTTGTGGGGCATGAGGTAATGCAAACTACATAAAAATATGCACAACACACAATGATGACCCAGGCAGACCAGCTTCCAGGAACTAAAATAAAAGCAAAGAATCAACAACTGAGGCAATATAACCAAACAACCATTCATTCATTTATTGCTTTCTTTTATTCAACAGATATTTACTGAATGTGTACTATATGTCAGGCTCTATTCTAACAGTTTAAGAGATAGCTGAAGAAAGGAAAATATAGATTACAAGTTGGATGTGAAAAAGGCAAAAAAGAGTAGATAAAGTAATTGAGAATGAAGGACAGCTGCCAGAAGAAGGCAGCTTTGATAGAGGAAAGACCAGCTTGTCTTGTCGCAGATTCTTAGTTTTACCCGACGTCAGCAAGCCTGGAACATAAGAAGCGAGAACAACTCAAGATATCCACTGAAGGAAGAAGAGGAGAAAACAAAATAAGAAGACAAAAACAACAATAACATATTCAGTAATAATAGATGGCAGACACAAAAGAAGGAACACTGGAGGGGAAAAGTAGCAGGGCCTGAAACAAGTGGCAGAGGCGGACAGCATAGTCATCACCTAAAACAAAAGCAAGTGGGAGTTGGGGAGTTCAAACATAGTCTTATGGAACTGACTAAAATGACACAAATATGGGTAAAACACAGCATAAAGTAGGAACAGGCAGTATAAAAAATAAGAAGAAAAAAGTAAAAAACCCCAAAGGGCTAAATCTATGGAATTCTGAGAAGAAAATATGGATATGAGTTGAGACACAAGAAAGAACATTGAATACAAGCAAATCTTATTCCAAAGGCCTGTAGTCGGGCTCTTCCTTTTGATCTGGAGTGGAAGGGAGACCCATGGTACAGCTGCAGCTCGAGAGGAGAGGTACACAGTCAAGCCACAGAGGAAGGAGATGTGCTTGGTCCTGGGGCCCAACTGCCCACTAAAGTTCAAGCTTTGGGAAGTCCTGATGACCACACCCCTGGCCGGGCCTTCCAGTGGCCCACAGGCTGCCAGCTAGAGAAATGGAATGAGTAATGCGAATGATGATAATTGAGGAATGAAGTTGTGTTCTGATTATTTAAAAACGATTCCGAATATAAAAGCAAAATATTCATTCTAGAAAAATTCTTTGAAAGAAAGATAATCAAATCAATATGAGAGAAAGAAAATTCACAATCCTGAACAGCGATATTTCTGAGGGAGAAAATGCCACTGACATTTCTAATTAGTCATTTGAGGTTTTTGCAGGAACTGCCCTCCCAGTCCCATCCCCCTCTAAAGTTGGCAGTGATGTTCCATATACAGGACAGGTAGTAAACGGGACTGCCAAGTCCAAATCAAGAATAAAGCTTTCAGTCAGTGAATGCAAGATATCCTCTACAGAAAATATGATGGCAAGTTCGGTAAAGGGATCCTCTCAAGTATTCATCAGACTACTGATTATCACATGCATATGAGGAAACAACTGCAGATCAGGAAAAGAACTGTCCCAAATGATTAAGGGGAACGGTATCAAGTTCTTACACATGACTGGAAAAGGGCTTACTTTCATCAGCCAGACTAGAAAATCTCCTAATGCATGAATCACTTGGCAGAGTACTCAAAGAGGTCTTGCCTCAGTAGTGGGGTATAATCAGCCCTAAACTAAACACTTCTCTGGTCCTGCTTAACCAATCGTAAAGGTTTGATCCGCAAAAACAAACTATTTCCAAACAACTCAACTGCTCAAGAATATTTATAGAAATAAAAAAATTCAACACCCAATAGGAAAAAAATATACCATGTCTGGCATACAATAAAAAATGACCAGGAAGGCAAAGAAGCAGGAAAACATGACCATAATGAAGGGAAAACAATCAACTGAAACCAAACCAAACCTGAGGCAGATTTTAAAATTAACAAACAAGGATATTAAAACAGCTATTACAGCTGTATATGTTCAAACAGTTAAGTAGAGACACTAAAAGATATTGAAAATATACACATCAAACTTCTAGAAATGAAAAACATATGTTTGAGATTAAATGTATTTTAATGTATCCCCTTATCTCAAAATACAGTCAAATTGGGGGTTAAGTTTTTGCCATATGAATTTTGGAGAGACACAATTCAGTCCATAGCAGCATGGTATATCTTTTCCAACCTTTTGCATTTAACACTTTTTTTTTTAGCATGTGAAGTATTTTTCTTTTATAGGAAGAATAGAGTTGAATTTTGCTTTTTTTATGCAACCCTGACTATCTCAACTTGGGGGGGGGGTCAAAATAATGTGTGTGTGTGTGTGTGTGTGTGTGTGTGTGTGTGTGTATCCATCAAAGTTGTAGTTAATAAACCAACAGAGAAGATAAAATGAATTAATAAAAATAATCCAAAAGAAGGCAGAAAAAGTACAAAAAGAGAACAAATAATACATGGAATAAATAAAAAGCAGATAGCAAGGTGATACATTTAAACCTTAGCATATCAATAATCACATTAAATGTTGTTATTATTTTGACCCCCCAACTGAGATTGTCAAGATTGGGTAAAAATGCAAAATTCAACTCTACTCTTCCTACAAGAAAAACACTTCACATACTAAAATAAAATGAGTTATATGTAAAAAGATGGAAAAGATAAACCATGCTGCTATGGACTGAATTGTGTCTCTCCAAAATTCATATGATGAAATCTTAACCCCCAATTTGAATGTATTTTGAGATAAGGGCATTAAGGAAGTGATTAAAGTTGAATGAGGCTAGAAGGGTAGGACTCTAATCCAACAGAACTGGTATCTTTATAAGAAAGGAAGGAGACACCAGAGCTTGCTCTTTCTCTCTCTCCCCACCCTGCTCTCTGCTTGCACACAGAGAGAAGGCTGTGTGATGACACTGCAAGAAGGTAGCCACTTGCAAGTCAAGAAGAGAGACCTCACCAGACACCAATTCTGCTGGCACCTTGATCTTGGACTTCAGTCTTCAGAACTGTGGGAAGATAAATTTCTGTTGTTTAAGTTACCCAGCCTGTGCCGTTTTGTTATGGTAGCCTGAACAGACATGTTCACATGCTAAGACTAATCAAAAGGAAGCTGGCTATATTAATGTCAGAGCAAGAAGATAGCAGAGCAAATAATATTAATGTCACTGGGGACAAAGAAGGTCGTTTCATAATGAATAAGGGGTGAATTCATTGGGCGTACATAACAATCCTAAATGCTTATGTACCTAATAACAGCAATTTAAATTACAGGAAGCAAAAATTCATTTAACTGCAAAGAGAAATAGATGACTCTACAACTATAGACAAAGATATCAATAACCCTCAATAATAATAGAACAATATCAGTAAAGATACAGAAGACTTGAACCAAACTACCCACCAACACGACAAATTGGCATAGAACACCTCACCAAACAACAGCTGTATAACACATTTTTTTTTCAAATGCACATGGAACATTAAAAAGATAGTCCATATTGTGGACCATAAAACATGTCTCAATATACGTATGAATGAATTCAAGCCCAACTGAATATTTCTTCTAACTATAATGGAATTAAATTGGGAATCAATAACAAAAAGTTTTATGGCAAATTCCCAAATATTTGCCAACAAAATAATACACTTCTAAACACCCCCATTGATAAAAGAAAAAATCAAAAGGGATATTAGAAAGTATGTTGAACTAATTGAAAATTTAAAAAAGAACATATTGAAATTTGTGGATGCCACTAAAGAAGTACTTTAGGGGAAAATTTATAGTACTAGTATTATATTTATAGGACTAAAATTTATAGTACTAGTATTATATCTATAATGTTAAATACCTCCAGTAATGGAGAAGAAATTTCTCAAATCCATGATCTCAGCTTCCCCTTAAGCCAGAAAAAGAAGAAAAAATAAAATGCAAAGTAAGTGGAAGAAAGGAAATAATAAAGATCAGAGTAGAATTCAGTGAAATAGAAGTCTACAAAAACAATAAAGCTTAATGAAGCCAAAAGCTGAATATTAGAGAAGGTCAATAAAAATAATAGGTGTCTAGTCAGACTGATAAGGAAAAAAATGGAAAACAGAAATTACTAATATCAGGAATAAAAAAGGTGGCATCACTACAGATGCCATAGATATTAATAGGATAATGACTATATTGTGAACAACTTTATGCCAAAATCATTATTTTTTAATTTTCACATTATTGGAAGTTCCAATGCCAAAGTTATTGACAACTTTGATGAAATAATTTTTTTAAATTTGGGGTGTATAGTAGGTGTATATATTTATGGAGTATATGAGATGTTTTCATACAGGCATGCAATGTGTGATAATCATATATGGAGAATGGGGAATCGATCCCTTAAAGCATTTATCCTTTGAGTTACAACCAATTGAATTATACTCTTTTAGTTACTTTAAAATGTACAATTAAGTTGTTATTGACTATAGTCACACTGTTCTGCTTTCAAACAGTAGGTCTTACTCATTCTTTCTATTTTTCTGTACCCATTAACCATCCCCACCTCCTCCACAGCCCCCCGTTACCCTTCGTAGCCTCTGGGAACCATCCTTCTACTTTCTATGTTTATGAGTTCAATCGTTTTAATATTTAGATCTCACAGATAAGTGTGATGTTTGTCTTTCTGTGCCTGGCTTATTTCGCTTAACATAATAATCTCCAGTTTCATCCATTGTTGCAAATGACAGTATCTCGTTCTTTTGCATTAGTATTCCATTGTGTATATGTACCACATTTTCTATATCCATTCATCTGATGATGGTCACTTAGGTTGCTTCAAAATCTTGGCTACTGTGAACAGGGCTGCAACACACATGGGAGTGCAGATATCTCTTTGATATACTGATTTCTTTTCTTTGGGGTATATACCCAGCAGTGGGATTACTGGATCATATAGTAGCTTTGTTTTTAGCTTTTTGGGGAACCTCCAAACTGTTTTTCATAGTGGATGTACTAATTTACATCCCCACCAAGAGTGTAGAAGGGCTCCCTTTTCTCTACATCTTCAACAGTATTTGTTATTGCTGTCTTTTGGATATAAGCAAATTTAATTGAAATGAGATGATATCTCATTGTAGTTTTGATTTGCATTTCTCTGCTGATCAATGATGTTGAGCACTTTTAATTTTTCAAAGGACACAAACCACCAAATCTCATTTAAAAAGAAAAAGATAATGTGAACAACCCAATATCTGTGAAAGAAATTGAATTTGTAGATAGAAACCTTCCTACAAAGGAAACTACAGACTCAGCTTCAGTGGAGAATTATATCAAACATTTAGGGAAGGAAATAATACCAATTCTGTATAAACACTTCCAAAAATTTGAAGACAAGGAAATAACTAGCCACTCATTCTATGTGGTGAGCTAGATGCCCTAAATACCAAAGAAAGACATGAAAAGAAGTAAAATCATAGAGCAATATATCTCATGAACATAGATGTGAACGTTCAAAACAATATTTCAAGGAACCAAATCCAACAACACATAAAAAGGGTAATACATAATGACTAAGAGGGACTTATTGTAAGAATGCAAGATTGGTATAATAAAAAATCAATGTAACTCATTATATTAACATATCAAAGAAGAAAAACCATATGATTATATCGGTGCATTAAAAAAATGACAAAATCCAACAGACATTCCTGATGAAAATTTATAGAAAACTAAAATAAATGGGAACTTCCTCAACCTGATAAAGGGCATACACAAAAAAGTATAACCAATACCCTACCTAATGGCAAAAGACTGAATGCTTTCCTTCTAAGATCAGGAAAAAGACAAGGATGCTCACGCTCAAACTTCTGTTCAACACTGTATCGAAGACTGTGGCCAGTGCAGTCACAGAAGAAAAAAGAAATAAAGAGCATCCAGATTGGATAAGAAGTAAGATTATCTTTCTTTGCCAACAATGTGATTGCCTATATAGAAAAACTGAAGAAATCTATAAAAAAAAAAAACTTGCAGGACTAATAAGTGAGGTTAGCAATTTTACAGAATATGCTATCAATATGCAAAAATAAATTTTATTTCTTATATTCTGTCAACAAATAATTGGAAAATAAAAATTTAAAAATAACAATAGGATGAAAATATGAAATATTTAGGAATAAATCTAACAAATATAGGCAAGATCTTTTCATTACAAATTACAAAATTGCTGAGAAAAATTAAAGAAGGCCTAAATAAATGGGAGAGATGTACATTGGTCATGGGTGAGAAGACTTCATATTGTTAAGATGTCAATTCTTCCTGAATTGATCTACAGACCTAATGCAATCCCAATAAAAATCTCAAAAGATTTGTTTGTAGAAATCAACAAGCTGATTCTAAAATTCATATGGAAATGCAAAGGACCTGTAAGAGCCAAAACAGACCGGGCACAGTGGCTCACGCCTGTAATCCCGGCACTTTGGGAGGCTGAGCCAGGCGGATCACCTGAGGTCAGGAGTTTGTGACTAGCCTGGCCAACATGGTGAAACTCCATCTCTACTAAAAATACATACACACACACACACACACACACACACACACACAGACACACACACACACACTAGCAGGGCACGGTGGCTCATGCCTGTAATCCCAGTTACTAGGGAGGCTGAGGCAGGAGAATTGCTGGAACCCAGGAGGTGGAAGCTGCAGTGAGCTGAGATTGCACCACTGCATTCCAGCCTGCGCAACAGAGCAAGACTCCATCTCAAAAAAAAAAGAGTCAAAACAATTTTGACAAAGAACAAAGTTGGAGAACTATGTAGTTTCAAGGCTTATTATATGACTAATCAATACAGTCTGATATTAGAATCAAGATAAATACATCAATGGAACAAAATAGAGTCCACAAATAGACCAGCACATATTTCAGCAACTGATGTTTGGCAAAAGTACAAAGGCAGTTTGGTGAAGAAAGGAGAGACTCAACAAATGGCGTTGGAACAATTGAATACATGTATGCAAAAAAATGGAATTTTGTTTCATACCATATACAAGGATTAGCTTAAAACTGATCACAGACTTCAATATAAAACCTAACACTAAACCCATGAGAAAATCTTTGTGATCATAGGTTATGCAAATATTTTGTAAACATAACATCCAAGCACAATCCATAAAAGGAAAAAAGGTAAAGACTGAGTCTCACCAAAATAAAAAATTTATATTATTCAGAAGGCACTGTTGAAAGAATAAAAAGTCAAGCTACAGATTGGAAGAAAATATTTGTAAATCATATCTTTAATGAAAGCTTTGTATCCAAAATATATAAAGAAAACTGAAATCTCAATAAAAAGAAAAAAACAATTTTTTTAAACGACCAAAATATCTGAACAGATACTTTTCCATAAAGATATACAGATCACAAACAAAAACATGAGAAGAGAGTCAATATAAATAGTCACCAAGGAAATGTAAAATAAGACTGCAATAAGATACCACAACATAGCTGTCAGAATGGCTGATAGAGTTGACTGCCAAGATAAGGATGTGGAGAAACTGGAATTCTCATATACCGTAAAACACTTTGGAAAACAGTTTGACAGTTTCTTAAAAATTTAAACATATGCCTATCATATAATCCAGCCATTCCACTTCTAAGTATTTATCCAAAAGAAATGAAATCCTATGCCCATACCAAGACTGGTACATGAACAATCACAGCAGTTCTATTTGTAATAGTCAAAAACTGGGGAAAAAAACAAAACAAAACAAAAACCAGATTTCCATCAACAAGTAAATTTGTTAATTGTGGTTTATCCACAGAATGAATGTATTGTTACACAGTATAGTGTGAATAATCTCAAAATAATTATGCTGAATGAAAGAAGCCAGATGTAAGAGTACATACTATATGATTTCATTGATATAAAATTCTAGAAAATGCAAGCCAATTTATTGTCACAGAAGCAGAATGGTGGTTGCCTGAGATTGGGGGAGTGGGAAGAGGTAGAAAGAAGAGATTATCAAGGGGCATGAAGAAACTTTAGAGCATGATGGTTGATGGTTATGTTCATCATCTTGATTACTGTGATAGTTTCAGGGATGTATACCTAAGTCCAAAATGTATCAAATTGTTCACTTTAAATATGTGCAGTTTATCGTACATCAATTACACCTCAGTAAAATTGGTAAAAACTAAATAAAAGTAGTGCTTGTATATGAATTTTTAAAAACCCTTAAAATAGGACAAAATAGAAATTTCTCTGAAGATTGCTTCCATAACTCTTAATATGGTTATGCCTCTGTTTATTAATTTGTCAAGTTTAAACATTCATTAATCCCTCATTTTAAAAAAAAATTGAAAAAATAAATTTTCTTAAGCTACTACCTCCCTTTTCCGATCTCTGCCCATTAAATTTTTATTTTTTAATTTTTAAATGTTTTGTGTTGTATTTTCGTTTAACTTTGTACCTGACAAAGAATTGTATATATTTATCATGTCAATATGTTGTTTTAAAATATGTATACATTGTGAAATAGCTAAACTGAGCGAATTAACATATGCGTTAGCTCACATGCTTAATGTTTTTATGTTGACAACACTTAAAACCTATTCTCTTACAGCAACTTTCAAGAATACAATACATTGTTATTAACTATAGCCACCATGTTGTACAATAATCTCCTGAATGTATTCCTCCTGCCTAACTGAAACCTTGTATCCTTTGACCAACATCTCCCTAATCCCCCTCCCCACATTTCCTTTATCCATTCATCCAGTGATGGACACTTACATTGATTTCATTTCTTGGGTACTGTAAATAATGCTGCAGTGAACATGGGAGTGCAGATGTCTCTTTGGCATACTTATCTCAACTTCTTTGCATATATACCTAGAAGTGGGATTTCTGGGTAATATGGAGATTTATTTTTAATTTTCTGAGGAACCTCTAGACTGTTTTCCATAATCAATGTGCTAATTTACTTTCCCACCAGCAGTGTACAACGGTTCCCTTTTCTCCAGACGTTTAGTTGTTTTCCATCATCATTATCATCACAGGTAACATATGATGATATAGAATAATTTTTATGTGCCAAAGACTGTTTTAAGCACTTCATATATATCAACTCTTTTTATTTTCAAATGACTTTGTGAAATATTAACTATCTTCATTTTTTGCTGAGAAAACCAAGGCACAGATAAGCAATTTGACTAAGTTGAAGTGTGGGGCAAAAATTCAAACGCAGGTGTTCTGGCTTCAGGATCCATGCTCTTAACGACTATGTTAAACTGCCTTAGTGTGATATCACTGTAATTAACAAATTTATATAAGATGCTTGATACCCTATTTTGACTTCTCAAATGTAGATGCAATATCTCTTAATTCTTCTTATTTCTAATGAAAATAATCCAACATCATTATATCTTTCTTCCTTTTCTCCTTCCCTCTCTCCTAACCTCCATTCCAGCGTACATTGTTTTCATACTTGTCATATAACTACAATTAATTTTTGATATATTGTCTATAAAGTGATTTTTTAAACTGAAAAGTAGCATTCACAATATTTGTAGGGAGATCATTGTTCACTGCAGAACTAAGTACAGCAGTGCCCTTGAGCCTATAGAGGAGATGTAACTCTTGTCAATAAACCTTTGCTATTAGAAGAAGAAAATGACTTCACAGTTTGGAGAGCGTTCGGATGATACCTTATCACAGTGACCTACCATGCCTTTGCCTTGTCACAAGACCACTCAGCTTCTCAGTCATTCAATTTACAGAAGAAATCCATGTCCTCCTGAAAGAGATTCTTCACAGAGCATCTGACTTCTGGTTCTAATTTAGACTGATGGCTTTCTAGGCCTGCCTCAAGGTTGTTGTGGGGAAAAGGAAGAGAGATCAGACTGTTACTGTGTCTATATAGAAAGAAGTAGACATGAGAGACTCCATTTTGTTCTGTGTTTGAGATGCTGTTAATCTGTGACCCTACCCCCAACCTTGTCCTTGTAAGAGACATGTGCTGTGGTGACTCAAGGTTTAACCGACTTTGGGCTGTGCAGGGTGTGCTTTGTTAAACAAGTGCCTGAAGGCAGCTTGCTGGTTAAAAGTCATCAACATTCTCTTAATCTCAAGTACCCAGGGACACGTACACTGCCAAAGGTCGCAGGGACCTCTGCCTAGGAAAGCTAGGTATTGTCCAAGGTTTCTCCCCATGTGATAGTCTGAAATATGGCCTCGTGGGAAGGGAAAGACCTGATCGTCCCCCAGCCTGACACCCGTGAAGGGTCTGTGCTGAGGACAACTAGTGTAAGAGGGAAGAAGACCTCTTGGTGGTTGTTGGCAGTTGAGATAGAGAAAAGCATCTGTCTCCTGCCCGTCCCTGGGCAATGGAACATCTCGAACATCTCGGTGTAAAACCCGATTGTATGTTCTGTTTACTGAGAAAGGAAAAAACCGCCTTAGGGCAAAAGGTGGGACTTGCTGCGCTAAAAAGGTTTATGGAGATATTTGCATATGCATATCAAGGCACTTTTCCTTAAACTTATTCATGTCACAGAGATCTTTATTCATATGTCTTACTGCTGACCTTCTCCCTACAATGATCCTATTATCCTGTCGCTTCCCTTTTTCTAAGATGGTAAAGATAATTATCAATAAATACTAAGGGAACTCAGAGACTGGCGAGGGCGTGGGTCCTCTGTATGCTGAGCGCCGGTCCCCTGGGCCCACTTTTTCTTTCTTTACTTTGTCTCTGTGTCTCATTTCTTTTCTCAAGTCTCTCGTTCCACCTAACGAGATGTGGAGGGGCAGGCCACCCCTTCGGTTGTCATCCTGGAATTATATTTCATTACAATCTTGGGTAAGATCCACTGTTCCTTAGAGGCCATGGCTTCCTCCTACTTGGATTCTTTTTTGTTTTGCTTCAGTAATTCTTTCAGAAATAGTCTGCGGGTGGTAAATGGTCTGAGTTCTTGCATGTTTGAAAATGCCTCACTCTTGATTGATAATTTAGCTAAGTAGAGAATTTTAGGTTCAAAAAACATTTATTTTGCACATTTCGAAGGCATGCCTCTTGTTTTGTTTTTCTTAGCATTTACAGTTGCTGATGATCTGTCTCATTCCAATTGGATTCTCATTGAGTAATCTATTCTTTTGGCTTTTAGACTCTTCCCTTTATTCTCAATATCTAAAATTTCACAAGAATGTGCTTTGGGCTAAGTTTGTTCATTCATCCTATTTTGCATTCTCTAGGGCTCTTACAATCTCAATCCTATTTCCTCACTTATGGAAAATTCTCTCCTATTCTTTGTTTTGTCTCTTTCCGAACATCCCTTTGGATGTTAAAATTTTGGACCACTTTTCTCAAATCTCTTCACTTTTCTCCCACATTTTCCACCCTTTATCTTTTTGCACTACATTTAGAGCAATTCTTCAACGTTTTCTCTCAGGTCTTCCCTTGAACTGTTAACTTTAGCAGTTACTTTTTCATTTTAACAAATTTTTTTTTTGTTTTAGTTGTTCTTTCTTAGCAATCTAATTTTGCACTAAAAAATGCTTTCTCTTGACTTTTGTTTCCATGAGGATACTAAATAGAATAACTTTAAAGATATTTTCTATGTCCTGCATTATCTATTTTCTCCAGAGTCAGTGTATTTTTTCTCTCAACCTGTTCTTTTGTCCTCATTTTTCTTCAGATTTTCATAATCCTTGGCTATAGGTTCATACCTACAACTGAGGTAGGTCAGCTCATTCAATGCAGATAGCTCTGCCTTGTGCAGCTCTCTCTTGTCTACCTACAGAAGTGGCTGTCACTGGCAGCCTTTGCTTTAGACCTTGTAGTGAAAGAAGAGGAAGTTGGATGTCCCCCTCCCTGCTTCTCCCACTTCCCAGCAAAAATGGGAAGACGTTTACACAGATGGGGCATCACCCCAACTAGGGCTCCTTCTCACCGAGACTATTCAATTATTTTAAATATTAGTACTCTGGTTTTAGCCTGAGCATGTGATGCAGGGAAGGAGAATGTGGACTATGACTCACGCAGTTATTCCACAGTTGATTTCTTTCCAACTCTCCTTTCATACTCCAAGTGTTGAGCTTCTCTCTGGGTCTGCTGCCAGGAAAAACAGCTCTAGCCTCTACTGCAGCCTTCTCCTGTGAATGTGATTTAACCTGTTAATACAATGCCAAGTATTTCCCCTTTCAAGAAATTTGTCTATATCCCTAGTTCCTGATGCTCTTTCTTCTGTACCCAGTAGTCTTTAGTTTATTACTCTTACTTCTTCTTTGTTGACATTTCTATGAGATTTGAAGTAGAAAGGAGATACGTGCTGTCTGCCATCTTGAATGAGAACTTTCTTTGCCTCTTTGGACATCTTTGTGCTTTTCTCATTTTGAGGCAAAAGATTCCATATAGCTTCTGCTTAAGGCCATAGGACAATACAAACAATTCCTTAATTTCTCTTCTACTTGTCAGCTCTACAAATATTGAAACTAGTTTTATATCCTCCTACGCTGTCCAGGATAAATATTTCCAATTCCACTAACCATACCTCACTGAAGTTTTAGTACTATCATTCCAATCATTTTCTTCTGAACTTTCCCCACCTTCTTAAATAATTCAATGCAATACCTAGGGTATTAATGCTGGAAACTACTTCAGAGTAACCTAGTCTTCCCTACTACATCACATATCCACAACGGCCAGTTACTTCCTTCGCTTCCCTAGGCAAATAAAATTAATGTTACATCTCTACCAGCTGCTGTGAAAACTCTATGCAATGGTGACATATTTAAAAGCCATGAAATGAGAAAATAGAATTTCTCTCCGAGAATTTCTAGGCCCCCTAGCACAACTTCTAACTTGTACATAATTACTTTATCACAGAAATAAATGTTATTCAAAAATTCTTTTAGTCATTTTGGAAAGAATAATACTATCTGTTAAGAAAGAAATTTGGGATAATTGTTCCTAAGCTGATTAAAGTATGCAGTTGGAGCCACTATATACATATATACATATATTTTTTCTTCAGTTATTTGAAATGGAACTCCAAAACTCCAACACATTTCCCATTTCTCATGAGCAAAAATGAACACTTTTCTAAGAGCCTCACATTATTGTAAAATTGCCACTAATTAAAATATCTATAATATTTAAAAATCAATAAAAAGATGATAAAGGCAAGTATTATATCCACCTAAAACAGTATCACTATAGTGACATCCCTTTATAACAAAGTTTAAGAAAATTAAATAAAATATTGCCTTACAAAGTTACATGGTACAGTTCTCAACGAACACAAAGATTTTTCTAATATGTGTAGTTTCCTTGGAATTTTCTTTGCCCCTGTTTCTTGGAGAGCCTATTTGTAAACCCCAAAAGAAAAAGGTTTTTTAATATGTGTAGGGAAAGATTTATTTCAGATGTATGTTTAAAACAAGATATTTAACAGGAATTTAAAAGATGTTTTCAAAATCTACTTATTTGTTTATCTGTTGAAAAGAATTAAGAAACTATTACGTGCTAAGCACTAGTGATTTATTAACATAATGAAAAAACTTTCAGTCTCTAGTTTCAGATCTTGCACAGGTGAAAGATACATTGATTCAAATTTGTTAAAGCACTTCTTTTTCTACACTTTGCTTAAGGGAGATTTAAATGCACACCAATTGTGTGCCAGCCTCGAGAAAGCTAAAAGCCTAGCAGCAGCCGGATGCCTGTAATCCCAGCACTTTGGGAGGCCGAGGCAGGCGGATCACGAGGTCAGGAGATCATGACCATCCTGGTTAACACGGTGAAATCCCGTCTCTACTAAAACAATACAAAAAATTAGCCGGGCATAGTGGCGGCACCTGTAGTCCCAGCTACTCCAGAGGCTGAGGCAGGAGAATGGCGTGAACCCGGGACGGGGAGGTTGCAGTGAGCCGAGATCACGCCACTGAGCTTCAGCCTGGGCGGCAGAGTGAGACTCCCGTCTCCAAAAAAAAAAAAGCGTAGCATCTTCTCCATTCTCTGGGTCCAATGGACTGTGTCAATAACACTTGTGCAGTGTTGGCCATGAGGATTCAGCAGTGAAAATTTAGTTGGAAGTTAAGAACACACCTCAAGAAAAAATGATTTCATTACCACATTCTTATTTTCTCTGATTAACGAGAATTTGGAGATCAGGCATTCTCATTTCTACAGTTGTACGGCGAGCAGGTCCAGTATTGGTGGTCCTTTGGAATCTCCTACTTGGAATACTGGGTCTCCTGCCAGCCTTGTAAAATGCATGCTTTTTGCCCTGGACAGTCATTGTTCACACTTGCTTGTTCACAGTGCACACCTGCTTGTTCACGCTTCCTTTCCTTTGCCTGAAATGCACTTGCTATTCTCATTTACCTGGAGTCTTCTTACTTCTGTTTCATGGCTCAGCTCAAACACTGCTTCCTCGGGGAAGCCTTCACTGACTCCTGGGGTGGTGAGTCAGCTCAGTGGCGTTGTTGCAACAACTGTGAGAAAAGACCGAGCAGGAAATGGATCTCGGCTCTAGCTCTTACCAGATGTGTAGTTATGTAAACTTTCTGAATCTCAGTTTTTCCCATCTATAAAATACAGATGCTTACCTTGCAGGGCTGTTTTGAAGATGAAATGCAATGGTGAGGATAATGTCCCTACAGGGAGAGCTTGGCATGAGGGCACACAGTGTTTTCTATCCTCTTCCTTTTTAGCCACACCTTTGAAAGGCAGGAACTTAAAATCTCATGCTTAGATCCACCATGTTCTCTATTATGGAAATCATTTGGAAAACAATAATATGAAGTTCAAATTAAAGCCAGCATCATTAATCAAAGCTTATTAAAGATTTTCCAATTATGTACAAAGATCTTTCATGTAACGTATGATTATGAAATAATTAGAATGATCTTTTACTTGAAGGATATGCAAGCAATACTTTCAAAGATGCTGATCAAAAGCCTCAGCACTCTGTGTGAGAACCTATAAATTTTACATAGAGGTCAATGCTATATTCTTAGCAATCGCATCTGCTCTTTTACCTACTTTACAAACTCAGAGGTAGGCAGGAAGTACACAGTACACTGATAGCAAAGATTCCAAGAGACAATAACAATATGAAAGCAATAACTTTTTTTTTTTTTTTGAGACGGAGTCTCGCTCTGTTCCCCAGGCTGGAGTGCAGTGGTACAATCTCGGTTCACTGCAACCTCTGCCTCCCGGATTCAAGTGATTCTCCTGCCTCAGTCTCCCAAGTAGCTAGGATTACAAGCATGTGACACCATGTTTGGCTAATTTTTGTATTTTTAATAGAGACAAGGTTTCACCACGTTGGCCAGGCTGGTCTCAAACTCCTGACCCCATGATCCACCCGCCTCAGGCTCCCAAAGTGTTGGGATTACAGGTGTG
The DNA here is from genome assembly GCF_000951035.1 of Colobus angolensis palliatus. Classification (NCBI taxonomy): domain Eukaryota; kingdom Metazoa; phylum Chordata; class Mammalia; order Primates; family Cercopithecidae; genus Colobus; species Colobus angolensis. The sequence continues at coordinate 4,098,511 of NW_012121821.1, read as the reverse complement.
AGCCACCACGCCCAGCCAGCAATAACTTTTGTATTTTATAAGAATTTGCATTACTTCAAAGTTTTTCACTCATGTCTTAAACATTCTACAAACATTCATTACCCTTCACAACATCCCTGTGGCAGGTCAGTAGTGCTCAGTTGTCCCAATTTCCAGAACTGTATGCAAAAGTCCTTCAACATCAGTATAACAGAGTAACAGAGTGATGCTGGGTATGGTTTTTTGTTTGTTTGTTTACACAGGAGGTCAGGAAGATGAAATACTCTTCAACAGGTGAGAAGCTGTTATGCCTTTCCAAGTAGTATTTGTTTCCCACACGCTATATGTTTTTCGTCAAATTTTTACTCTGTTTCAAGAAATTTGGAAAACATGAGTGCCTCACTCACTCACTCACTCGTTGTGGTTAAAAACAGACTTTCAAGTGTGAATCCTTGGTTCAATTCCAACTCTACCACCTTTTAGCTATGAGGCCTTGGATGAGTTACTTCCTCTGCGTTATGGACTGAATGTATGTATCCCTCCAAAATTCATATGTTAAAGCTCCGTCCCCACTGAGATGGTATTAGGAGGTGGGACTTTTGGGAGGTAATTCTGTTTAGATGAGGTCATGAGGGTGGGAACCCAATGATGGGATTAATGTCCTTATAAGAAGAGCAAGAAACCAGACTCCCTCTATCTCCATCATGCGAAAACACAGCAAGAAGGCAGCTGTCTGAAAGCCAGGAGTAGGGCCCTCACCAGAACTGAATTTGCCAGCACCTTGATCTTGGAGTTCCCTGCTTTCAGACCTGTGAGAAATAAACATTTGTTGTTTAAGCCACCCAGTGTATGATATTTTGCTATAGCAGTCCTACCTAAGACACTCTGTCTATGGTTTAGCTTCCCCATCTGTAAAATGGGGATAACAATAGTACCTACGTCAGAGGGCTATAGGGAGCAGTGCCTGGCACATAATTAGTGATCCTAATTATTAGGAACTATTCTTGTTAGCTCTTCTTCCTATTCTAGGCACTGAGATGCAATGGCGAACAATGGTACTCAAAAGATATTTAGCAGATGAATAATGCAAAACCATAATAGAGTGGAGACATAAATATAGATTTTGGAACGCAGGTGGTTTTGATGAATGACTGATGTCAGAGAAGAAAAATTTAAACGTTCATATGAGTAAGCCTCAACAACAGGCTCATTTGCCCAACAGCAGAAATTTTAAAAAATGAAATTATTTGCCTAATAACACAAAAGACCAAACCAATGAAAGTAAGCCAAGTAGCTTTGTGCCCAAATGTTACTCTTTCAACTTGGCTGTAGTATGCAACCCTTTTTGTAAGCTTATAAACTTTATTTAACTGTTAGCCAAACACGCTGACTCTCCAATGAGGTCATATTTGGAAATATATGTATCAACATTTAAACAACTCAAAACCATAAGAAAATCTTAAATACTTCAGCCAAATTCTGTCTCAGAATTGAAAAGTGTGATATAAAAATTAGGGGAAGACATATTATGAATTGGATCATTGTGTTATGCTACCTTTTATATATAATGAGTACAGAGCACAGGCATTTAGGATACCATCACTAAAACTGTTTGCAGCACAAACCAGTTGTAACCACTGCTGAAAGTTCTAACACTACTAAAAAAATACTCAAGAGAGTATAACTACAATGTTTACATCTGCCTACAAGAACATGATCATCTTAAGTCTCAATTTTAAATACTGGTATTTTCTTTTAAAGTTCTTCAAAGCATGTGTACTATGAAAAGGGGAATTTAAAAAGAATTACAATCTAAAGCTGCAGAGGAGTTGGAGCAAATTAAGGAAGGTGTTTAAAGAGTAAATGTAAGTAATTGATACAAAGTTAAGATAGCACAGAGGGCTAAGGAACAGAGAGAGGCTGGAGGGAGAACATCACTTCCAATTGAGAAAAGGAGAATGAGTGCATTTGACTATGTGCTCTCTTCCTTTTTATTTTTCCAGAGATGATAAAATAATAGGAACTGTGAATACTTCAAAAGTTAATTGGTATTAAGATAGGCCTTTTCAGAGATCAGCACAGGTAATACTGTATTTACTGTGAAGGAAATTAAGGGTTGGTTTCTTTAACAACTAATAAAAATGGATTATTGACAAGAGAGAACAGCAAATCCAGAGAGAATACTGAAGTCTTTTTTCAAAGTATGGTAATGGAAAGCTGCCTTCAATGGCTGTGAGTCCTGAAACCACAAATGGTTTCTCAAAATCTCTGAACAAGCCACACACACAATATAATACAATACAATAAACACACACACACACACACACACACAGCCTCTTTCTCTTTCTCTCTCAAAAGTAATGATTATAAAGGTGACAATTAGCTATTACTCCAAAGTACCTTTGCAGGCAGGTATTATGTTACCCTCAATTTTGCTTTATTTAAATAGTGAATTAAATTTAAATACAGAGTTCTTTAATATTTTTGCTTCTGATGGGTTTTGGTTTTGGCAAAGAAAAATAAGGTGAAAGGGCAAATTTGTGCTCTTTTTCATTCCATTTACTCGGTGTTCTCATAGTGGCAACTTACAGGAGTTATAAATAGAATAAAATTTGTCATTTTACTGTTCCCTATATCAATGTTTCTTTCCGGAGGAAATGAATCCCAAATATGTGTGTATATCCAAAATATTCATTAAAGTGTTATTAAACAGATAGTACGCCCTAACATGTTTATACTGATTTTCTCTTGATATTGTAATAAATTACCAAAAATGTAGTTGTTTAAAATAATGTGAATGGATTATCTTACAGTGTTTTAGGTTAAAGATTCAATACAGCTCTCACTAGGTTACAACCAAGGTGTCAATAGGACCTTATTACCTTTGCCTCCTTCCACTTTTAAGGATTACATTGGATCCACCTGGATAATCCAAGTGTTTCTCCACATCTCAGTGTCAGCTGATTAGCAACCTTAATTCCATCTGCAACTTTAATTCCTCTCTGTTATGCGTATTCAGTACTCTGGCTGCCATAACAAAATACCGCAGGCTGGTGGCTTAAACAACAGACACTGATTTTCTCACAATTCCAGAGGCTGGAAGTCCAAGATCAAAGTGCCAGCAGGATCTGTTTCTGATGAGGCCTCTCCTTGGTTTGTAGATGTCTGCATTCTTGCTGCGTCCTCACATGGTTTTTCCTCTGTGCACATGTAGAGATAATGTGAGCTCTGATGCCTCTTCCTCCTCTTACAAGGACACCAGTCCTATTGGGTTAGGACACTGATAAGGTTTGGCTGTGTCCACACCCAAATCTCATCTTTTATTCCCACCTGTTGTGGGAGGGACCTGGTAGAAGGTAATCGAATTATGTGGGCAAGTCTTTCTTGTGCTGTTCTTGTGATAGTGAATAAGTCTAATGAGATCTGACACGCTCTCTCTCTTTGCCTGCCACCATCCACGTAAGATGTGACTTGCTCCTGCTTGCCTTCCTCCACGATTGTGAGGCCTCCCCAGCCATGTGGAACTGTAAGTCCTTTAAACTTCTTTTCTTCCCAGTCTCGGGTATGTCTTTATCAGCAGTGTGAAAATGGACTAACACAGTACATTGGCATTGGTAGAGTGGGGTGCTGCTGAAAAGGTGCCCGAAAATGCGGAAACAACTTCAGAACTGAGTAATAGGCAGAGGCTGGAACAGTCTGGAGGGCTTGGAAGAAGACAGAAAAATGTGGGAAAGTTTGGAACTTCCTAGAGACTTGTTGGATGGCTTTATGCTGATAGCAATATGGACAATAAAGTCCAGGCTGAGGTGGTCTCAGATAGAAATGAGGAACTTGTTGGGAACTGGAGCAAAGGTAATTCTTGTTATGCTTTAGCAAGGAGACTGATGGCATTTTGCCCCTGCCCTAGAGATCTGTAGAACTTTGAACTTGAGAGAGATGATTTAGGGTATCTGGTGGAAGAAATTTCTAAGCAGCAAAGCATTCAAGATGTGACCTGGGTGCTGTTAAAGGCATTCAGTTTTACAAGCGAGGCAGAACATAAAAATTCAGAAAATTTGCAGCCTGACAATGCGATTGAAAAGAAAATCCCATTTACAGAGGAGAAATTCAAGCTGGCTGCAGACATTTGCATAAGCAACGAGGAGCCATATATTAATCATCAAGACGATGGGGAAAATGCCTCCAGGGCATGTCAGAGGTCTTCACAGCAGCCTCTCCCATTACAGGCCCGGAGGCCTAGGAGGAAAAAGTGGTTTCGTGGGCTGGTCCCAGGGTCCCCAAGCTGTGTGCAGCCTAGGGATTTGGTGCCCTGTGTCCCAGCCACTCCAGCTGTGGCCTAAAGGAGCCAATGTAGAGCTCAGGCTGTGGCTTCAGAGGGTGCAAGTCTCAAATCTCTGTGGCTTCCACATGTTGTTCAGCCTGCGAGTACACAAAAGTCAAGAATTGAGGTTTGGGAACCTCTGTCTAGATTTCAGAAGATGTATGGAAATGCATGGATGCCCAAGCAGAAGTTTGCTGCAGGGGCAGGGCCCTCATGGAGAACCTCTGCTAGGGCATGTGGAAGCGAGATGTAGGGTGGGAGCCCCCACACAGAGTCCCTACTGTGGCACCGCCTAGCGGAGCTGTGAGAAGAGGGTCACTGTCCTCCAGCCCCCGGAATGGTAGATCCACTGACAGCTTGCACTGTGTGCCTGAAAAAGTCACAGACACTCAATGCCAGCCCATGAAGGCAGCCAGGAGGGAGGCTGTACCCTACAAAGCCACAGGGGCAGAACTGCCCAAACCATGGGAACCCACCTATTGCCTCAGCATGACCTGGATGTGAGACATGGAGTCAAAGGAGATCATTTTGGAGCTTTAAGATTTGACTTCCCTGCTGGATTTTGAACTTGCATGGAGCCTGTAGCCCCTTTGTTTTGGCCAACTTCTCCCATCTGGAATGGCTGTATTTACCCAATGCCTATACTCCCATTGTATTTAGGAAGTAACTAACTTGCTTTCAGTTTTACAGGCTCATAGGCAGAAGTGACTTGACTTGTCTCAGATGAGACTTTGGACTGTTGACTTTTGAGTTAATGCTGAAATGAGTTAAGGCTTTGGGTGACTGTTGGGAAGGCATGATTGTTTTGAAATGTGAAGACATGAAATTTGGGAGGGGTCAGGGGTGAGATTATATGGTTTGGCTGTGTCTCCACCCAAATCTCATCTTGAATTCCCATGAGTTGTGGGAGGGACCTGGGGGGAGGTAGTTGAATCATGGGGACAAGTCTTTCTCATGCTGTTCTCATGATAGTGAATAAGCCTCATGAGATCTGATGGTTTTAAAAAGAGGAGTTCCCCTGCACAAGCTCCCTCTCTCTGCCTGCCACCATCCACATAAGATGTGACTTGCTCCTCCTTGCCTTCCTCCATGATTGTGAAGCCTCCCCAGCCATGTGCATCTGTACGTCCATTAAACCTCTTTTCTTCCCAGTCTTGGGTATGTCTTTATCAGGAGTGTGAAAATGGACTAATACAGACAGCATCCTTACAACCTCATTTAACCTTAATTACTTCCCTAAAGGCCCTGTCTCTAAATACAGACACATTGAGGGTTAGGCTTCAACATGCGAATTCTGGGAAAACACAACGCAGTCAAAACATCATGCAACCTAACCCGTTCACATGTTCTGAGTAATAGGACATGGACATCTTTGGCCAAGCCATCGTTCTGTCTGCTGTGATGCTGTACTTTGAATTGCAAACCCCTGATGGTGATATGCTCGGGGTCAAATGAGGTGAGTCTGGGCTCAGACTGGGTGAGCAGGAGGAGGAGAAAGACACTATGTAGGACAGCTGCTCTTTCGCCTTTTTTCCCAAAGTGGTTATAATAGAAGCTTGGGCCACTTCCAAACAGAGAACCAACCTTCCTCTCTGGCACTGGTTCAGGGAATAGCAACATGAGCACTTACTCAGAGTAAAAGGTGGAAGTGGCCATGGTGTCAGAGCCTCTAAACCATGGGGTTATCAAAATAGCAGCACTGTGGTGGCTCGCAGGTGCCCAGAAGTTAATCTGAGCACTATTAAACAGTGTGTGCTGAACAGATCCTGGACAGGGGCCTGGGGGTCAAGTACTCCATCCTTGGTTTTAAAATTCTCATTTCAAAATAGCAGAATGCATGGATCAGACAAGAAATAAGCACAATGTACTATTTGTTATAAGGGAGCATGTCTTGAAAGAAGTCCAGAGAGAAGCTGATTCCCAGAGTGGGAAAAACCTCTCATCTTTATGTTCCCTTTCTATCATTCATGAAGGTCGCTGGGTTAATCAGCCCATTACTCATCATTTGTGCGTCAGGACACACAAGAATGTAGCCATCTTGATAAAAGGCCTCATTGCTCTCAAAAGGAAATAATTAGCCTAGAGGGTAAAAGACTTGCAGATTCCAAACCTAAAAAGAGATAGGGAGTATCTGAAATAGGAAAACAATTCAACTGCAGCTCCCTTCTACCTTGTCATCTCAGGGAGGTCACCTCTTACTGCTGGCCAGAGGCTTGTTAATGAATGTTTACCCAGAAGTAGCTACCATTCTGATATCACCCAAAAGACCAAGCACTAAAAGTATAAAAGAAAGGAGACTAAGATGATTAATAAATACTTGATGTCCTTTTCCCATCCCATTGAAGGCATACACACATATGGACAAATATTACATTAAAGAACAAATTAGTAAATTATACTACCACTAGGTGCGGTAGCTCATGCCGATAATCCCGGTACTTTGGGAGGCTGAGGTAGGTGGATCACTTGAGGTCAAGAGTTTGAGACCAATCTGGCCAACATGGTGAAACTCCATCTCTACTAAAAATACAAAAATTAGCTGGATATGGTGCCACATGCCTATATTCCAAGCTACCTGGGAGGCTGAGCCAGGAGAATAGCTTAAACTCGGGAGGTGGAGGTTGCAGTGAGCCAAGGTCTTGCCACTGCACTCTAGAATGTGTGACAGAGCGAGACTCCATCTCAATAATAATAACAATAATAATAATAATAATAATAATAATATGATATAAAAGCATGTGTGCTCTTCATGTTATATAGGTTTGTAAAGGAAAAACCCAACCACCTATACATTAACTGAGATCTAGTCTCAGCCATATCCTGAACACAATGTCCATGTGTCAAGACAAGAATTGAAGCAATGCACACTGAAGTGGAAGTCTATTATTCAACCACTAAACTGCCCCTTCCTATGCCTATGGAATTTGCTAATTAGTAATAAGACATTGTTAATCAATTATAGCACTGTTTTCTGCTGAACCCTGAGGAAACTGCATAATCCTAAGACAGGGTTCTAGGCAGCCACTACCAAGCATTCAAGGTTAGCACTAGAAATGATACCTATTTGCCTTCCTGGCATGTAACATTCCTAATTTTTCCCTCTCTACCGGCTTCTTCTTTACTTCCTCCAACACACATAAAACTTTATATTCAATAATAAATAGTTGTGGAATGCCTGCTGCACACCAGTGCTGTTTAAGGCAATAGGAAACACAGAGGTAACAAGAACTAGCATAATGTAACTTACACTTAATGAGGGAGACAGACAATAACAATCATTAAACAGATAAAATTTTCCAGACACTGATCAGTGTCTTTTTTAAGACACTTTAAAAAAATTAAATCAGGTAACGTGACAAAGAAGGACTAGGGGTGGGGGAAATAGGCACTGGTAGAGAGGCCAAGGAAGTGCTATCTAAGCAGATAGTGTCAGATCGAAGTGATAAAGAGTAAGACATCAACCACACAAGGAGAGAGGGCAGAGGGGTTTCAGCAGAGGGAGCAGGAAGTACTAATGTCCTGAGGCAGGAATGAGACAGACATTCAGGAAACACACAGAAAACAGATGTGGCTGGAATGCACTGAGCCGGGGAAGAATGGAACCAAATGACGCTGGAAAGAAGCAGAAGCCCAATCACAAAGGGCTTTGAAGGACATGTCAAGGAAATTACACATGTTATCCTTAGTGTGATGAGAGGTCAGTGGGGAATTTAAGCAGAAGAAAGTACTAGACTGATTACTTTTGCCTACCCGGAAAAAACACTCACCTGTTCCCCTTTGCTCATCGTCTTTCTCTCCATCTCCCCACATTCACGGCCGACATTCATGAGTGGGCCTGTACCCACCACACCATTTCCTCACCACCAGCCTCCAGGAACTGGGTAATGTGTTCCATTTCCTGCATTGTCTCCAAAACTCCTTCTGAAAGGGTTCTGATGGCTTCCTTTGTGCACATCTCTCTTGAACTCCCCCTCCCCAAGCCCTTCACTCACTCACAAACTTTTACTGAGGCCCTGTTTTGTCCCAAACTTTACATCAGTCCCTGGGGATCGTCCTTTTGTCAGCAAGAAAGATAGTCCCTGGCCCTCAAGGAACCCAAACTGTGACAATTAAACCAGCCTGACCACTGAATTCTAAGGTCTATGAAAGTAGGCACTGAGATGAACATGGGAGACTGCAGGAGCCTCTCAGTTCATCTGATGAAGGCTGAGTGAGGGGGACAGGCAGGGCAGAGGGAGGAAGCACTGCTACTTGAGACATGGGGACAGCAGGAGTGAGCCAGGCTAAGGAGAGCACCATATTCCAGATGTGAGAAGTGAGAAAGTACCTGGCAAATGTAGGAACTGAAATCGTTCACATGGTTCAATAGGCCAGGAAGCAAATTTCCTCCCCATTATTAAGGTGCTCTTCCATAGCAGTTTTCTTCTGTTGATTTTATTCATTCCCTTACAAATGCTTTTCTTTATAATAATGTATTGATAATTTTAAAATATGAATGGTCATTGTGAAAACTGATGAAAAACAGATAAGAAAATTAAAATGAGTATCAGCTACCTGTTAATACATTGCTGTATTTCTTTCTAATTCTTTTCCCAATGCCATCTCTGCCTCTGCCTTTGCCTGTTTTGGTAGGGAGGACATTCACTTGTGTGCCTCCCTTTTTTTTTTTTGTTTAATATTATACTGTAAACATGTTCATAGTTCATATATTTATAATTTATTAAGAAATCCTCTGTTAATAGATACAATGTTTTTTTCTAAGTTTGTCCTAGTAGATATGATTATTCTCGTACATAACTCTTTGTTTACATCATAGATTCTGATACCAATTTCTGGAAGTAGAATCAACAAGTAAAAATCAATGAGCATTTCTAAAGCTCTTGGTACAGATTACCAAGTGCCCTCCAGAAAAGCTCTGCTAATTATGCCCCAGCAGCATCAAACGAGTGCTTTATGCCACTCCACACCCTTGCTAGCAAGAAACATGGTTGTTTAATTAATTGTTGATATTTTGTGGGTTAGAAATAAACTCATAGCTTTAATTTTTATTACTGTGATTTACAATTTAAAATTTTTTGGTCCATTTATGTTGCTCATGTAAATTTTTTGAAGGTGTTATTGTCTCTTTTTTCCACTGGCAAATTAGCATTTTTGTTACTGATTTTAACTGTCCTTTATAAATTACATTGCATCTGAAATTTTTATATAGTCACACTGTAAAAACCCCTTTTTTCAGCCTATGTTATTTCAATTACAAAAATAGCAACACAAATGGTATCTTCAGAACCCTTCATAGCCTTATCCCTACCTCACCTCACTTCCTAAACAGAACTGGTGGAGGACCATTCTTCTATCAAATGATCTCTCTCAGCTCCTCCCAGATGGTTAGAAGTCCTCTGTCTCATGGAGTGGCACCATTTCCATATGGCTTCCCTCTAGTTTTTCTCCATAGGAAACCAGAATGATTTTTGTGTGTGTGTGTGTTTTGTTGTTGTTGTTGTTGTTTGTTTTTAATTTATTGCAAATGCATCAATGGCTTCCTGGTGTAATCAGAATAAATCCCAGCTCCTCCAAATGGTCTGCGTGGCCTTCTCCAAGGTCCGGCATTGCATTTCTCTCCCTCCTTATCTTGCACGTGCTTTCTCCTGGCTCACGAAACTCCAGACTTGTAAGCCTCCATCCCATGCTCTGGCTTGCTCTTGAGCTCCTTCCTCCTTCAGAACACCACATCCATGCCACTATGCCAGAGCGGCCCTTGCTGACCTCCCAGTCTGTTATTGTTTCTCACAAATCTAGCTGCTTCTCATGCTGGGCACTGCTTACAAACTGTAAACATTTTATGATTGTCTGGTTAACAAGTACCTCTCTTACTAAAATGGCATCTTCAGACACCACTTGTTTTTTTCCTTTTTTTTTTTTTTTTTTTTGCTTGTTTGTTTTTGCCAGTGTGTGCCCAGTGGGAAGGATGGAGGGAAACAAGGGAGAGGATTACACTGCCTTCTCAACTCACTTCTACTCACCTTGCAGTTAGCAGAGAGATTGCCAGTGTCAGCTTTTGATAAGGGTGATCTTGCCCAACCTCAGATTAAAGAGGACTTTTTAAGGGCAGTGACATCTGGTCCGGGCTGAGTCTCACAGGATGGGGCAGAGATTGGCAAATGCACTCTAGACAGAGACAGCACATGTGTCGTGGCTACAACAACATGGCACATTTGAGAAAACCACAGGACAAGGCCTACCTTCTGAAGAAATTATTCTCCCTTCTTCACCCTGCCATCACCCTGCCACAAACCCAGTCTCTTTGCCCATCCTTTGCATTATGCCAAAAATTATACACATAGGTGCTCAGTAAATACCGGATGACATACGAATGAATGATTCATGACATCCCTCAGTTACAGCAATCTGCTTCTCCTAGAATATCCTTTTTCTCTCTCTCAATCTGAATTCCATCAAGACCTGGCTGGAGACCCACCTTCTTAAAGCTATTATTATCTGAGAGCAACGCAACGCAAATGAGCTGCACTTATTCTGAATTTCATCTTTCAATGTTCTAGACTTGTTTAATATTTTCTGTCTAATCTTGTCTTCCTAATTAAACATAATGTCCTCAGAGGCAGGGATTGATCTCCTCCTTCTCCTCCTCTTTCACGTCTTTTATAATTTTTTGTTTTGTTTTGGTAAACTCAAATATGCCAAATCCATATATACCACCTTACAGAGTAAAAGTTTAACTTCTATGAAAGACAGGGAAGAAGAAAGGGAGGGAGGGGGAGAGGGAGTTTGCCTTGCTTGCTCTTGAGCTCCTTCCTCCTTCAGAACACCACATTCTGCCACTAGGCCAGAGCGGCCTTTGCTGACCTCCTAGTCTGTTATTTTCTCACCAATCTAGTTGCCTCCCTCCCTTCTTTCCTTCATTCATTTTAGTCTTAATATAAAAACTTAATATGTAAAATCCCCCCACCCCATTTTTACAATCTTTTTAAAATTTAAAATTTCCTGAAATGAATTTGAATTAATAAACAAGATTTTACTCAAAGGCTCCAAATCTTCAGCAAAAGATAGTATACCAGTGCTTCATACTTTGTAACCAAAGGCAACCTTTTCTTTTCTTAAACAAATAAGATACTGTGATTCCTTTTGATGCAATGTAGCAAACTAGACACAAATAGCAACAACTACTTTCCAGACACAAAGAGACATCACTGTTAATTCTACCTTAATGCAGATGGGCCTGGACTTACGAAAGGGCTACTTCCTGATAAACCCATCACAAACTCAAAAAATTTTAAGTCGACCTATTGTAAATCAGAGAGCATCTGTTTTTCTGTATCCTAATGAGCCCATTTTCTTTAAATGTCCATCCCCACCCTGTGGGCCAGTCTGCCATCTCTTGCAAACACTTTCAGCTGGACTTCCTTCATCTACTCTTACCCTTCTCAGTACTTTCCTACAAAGCAGCCAGGAAGAGCCAATCTGCTCATGGCATTTCCTCCTTAAAAATCTCTTGGTGGCTGCCTTGCTTATAGGGTAAGGACCAAAATCCTCAATAGCACCTACCTTGGCATGTTCCAGTTCCCAACTACCTCACCAGCTTCGTTTCACACCAAGTTCTCTCATTCTCTGGGCTCTGGCCACATAGCCCTGACTTCAATTGGTCACCTTATTTCCTCTAGCTACTGGGTCTCTTATTCATGCTCTTTGTTCCTCAGCTCAAAAGCTATTTGTTTCCTAGGGAAGCCATCTTTGATCCATACAACATAACAATGCACACACACTCAGCACAACATGCTTTTTCTTCACAGCACTTATTACTTTGCAACTATGTATTTGTTCATATAATTATCCATATAATGTTTGCCTTTCCAACCAGTCTAAAAACTCCCTTAAAAAGGCACCGTGTGTTTTGTTCAGCATTATATATCCCTAGTGCCTATAAGATTCTGGGCTATAGGAGGCTTATTTAATACATATTTGACAAATGCCATCTGCATTTTTTATATATATATTTAAAGCTACCCTAGCCAAAATTCTGATAAACTGAATTTTATGGAGAAGGGAAATTAAGTAGGGTATTCCTCTTCAGATAAAAAGATGACAAATTAGCCCAAATTTACTCATACATTTATTTGCAGCAGGTCTACATAAATTGCTTATAATTAGTTACATTTCTCCCAAAACAATTGAAAACAATTCAATGAGATTTACTTAAATGATTTGGGGCTTTTCATGGGCTTTTGCTTTGCAAATAGCATGCTTCATTTTTACAAATGAAGAAAGAGCCTTAATATATAAAACTCCTCAAACTTAGGAGGGGAGATAAATTGGGATAAAAAGCAAGGAAAGACACAATATTTTAGTTTGTAAAATTGGTTTATTTACAAATTGGTATTTTAAAATTGTATTTGAAATTTTTATTTTTATATATTTCCCTGGCAGGCATTCTATATTTTCTTAAATATGGAGGCAAAGTATAGGAAACCTGAGTAAATTTAAGAGATTTACCTGCTGCTACAGTCAGTAAAATTTAACTTTTAATCCCTGAGAAACAATAAAGTGTCAAAAATAGTATTTTCATACTTTCAAATGTAAAAAAAAAATTTAGCAACACAGAAAATAAAGAAGCTACTATAATTAGCCTCTCCACAAGTAACAATGAGAAGTCACTCTCTTACAAATTAACTGAGGGTGTGTGCACATGCATTAAGTTATGAGGTGCACTTAAGAAGACTACGATGCTCTAGTCCTCAACTTTTTAGTTTGTCCCATTTGAAAAATATTCCTGGAAACTGGTATGTAACTTAAATAATAGAAATATCCATTGCTAGCTCAACTTCCCCCGCTCTCTAAACTTTTGTGTGTTATGTATGGTTATGGATTTTCCCTTACTGTACAAGATCAAAATTATCTGATTACAACCTAAGCCTCAAACTGCAATGTTTCTGTAAAGTCACTTTGGAGCAAGTCACTTCAGTTTCCTCAAATATCAAATGAGGATAATTATAGCTCACAGGGATGTATAAGGGATAAACTGATGTTCACGCAACACCATGAAAGCTCCAAGGAGCTTTCTATGTAAGGGGTAATGCTCTCTGGAACATGTGATACAATCACAATATATTCCTGCTGCTCCTTATTATAGATGACTTAATACTCCTAAAATGTCAGCTTTCTTCAGAAGGGTAATAACTCATTAGTTTCCTCATTAAGCTTCCTTGAGACACATGGGAAAGGCAATTATGCCCCCACCCCATATACATATGAAATGTACCACAGATATTAAGGATGTGACCATAGCAAAACAGTAAGTCAAAGTCAAACCAAGTAAGGAAACAAACCAAAGACTTTGCAGTAAGATGTCTTCTCATGTATGTGCAACACACTGGCAGTCATTTTTCATTTTGGACAGTGTTAAGTATTACTAATGACAAGTGTTTATTTGCCTAATAACCCAAAGGAAATGAAGTGTACTTCAAACTAAAGAAAAAAAGGAAAGTCACAAATACCTTCCTCAAATCCCTCTTAATGCTCTTTTCAAAAGAGAAAGTAGTCAAATCAATTTCCCCTTCTAACAGACCGATGCCAATGTCAGCTAGGGACATTTTCTAGAGCTAGTTTGAAGGCAACTTTGAAGTTCCAAGAATATTTCTTTGTGTAGCTGTTGATTCCAAAAGGGATAGGATTGTAGAGACTCAAACAGAATAGCACACTGATCAATTTTAAAAAGAGCTTTTGAAAGATGTGCTAAAAGGAAAGGGAATGAGTAGGAATTATAATCTCCTGAGTCAGTCAGTCAGTCAGTCAGATCTGGACAAGAAATTTTAAATTTACATTGCCACTTTAGCACCAATTTTCAATTTTGTACACAATGCACATCTCTTAACACTTACATTTCTAAATATATTGGATTTTGGGATTAGTTTGCTGGTTGGATTTTTTGCACTGGGTGTGAACTTTAAAAAGCAAGATTAGCAGTAACGAAAATCTATGGCCCAGGCTGTGACGAGACAATTGGGAACTCTTACAGCATTCCCTTGTTTAAGTATATCCCGGTATTGATGCAGGAAGCCACACTAAGTTAATTCCTTGGCTGTTGGTAACAGAAGGAAAATAAATAAAAATGTGAGGTAGTTCTTTCCACAAGAGGGAAATATTTGACTACACAATATCCCTGCAATGTCCGACAAATTACTAGAGCATCTGCTTGCTGTCATCTGTAAGTAAACTCTTAGCTTGGTATTAACTGAACCTGACAAATCATGAGCTAGTTGCAGTTCCTAGGCCTTATTTTCTGAGCCAACCAAGGCAGGAGACACTACAACACAAAAAAAATATGAACCACAGAGACCACCAAGTACAAAAACTGCAAACTCATAAGCATTAAAAAACATTGGGTGGAGCTGGTTAGAACACATTAGAATAATTTACCAGCACTTGTGCACAGAAAAGAATGAAGACTAGTGGGGAATAATTGACAGGCTCTGCTCCCCCAGCTTAACTATCATCGTGAAGTTTAAAAGATATGAAGCTCTAGCATAATAACACAGCAGAGGCTATATATAAAAAAGTTAATATAAAAATCTTAAAGGTAAAGGAATAGAATATCCTAGGAAAAGCAAGAGCTACTTACTAAAACCTTTGTCTTTCCACTTGGAATCTGCATACTTATATTGAACTAATAAAGTACTGCTATGAACAAACTAGTAGAATGAATTATTTTAACTTCTCAAGACACTGATATAGAGCTATCCATTTTGCATTCTAAACCCTCTCCAGGCTAATTGACAAAGGATAATACCAGAAATAGATCAGGAGTTAAATTATAGTTAGAAAGGGGAGAAAAGTAAGGTAGGACATTAAAATTTTATTCTGAAATTATCTCTGGCCACAACAATAAAATTTAACAAATATTCACTAAACAGTCTTACTCCTGTCATCAGCTGTACAATACATACAGTATCATAGAACTGGCCACTAGGATTAAAATCCACTAGAACATATTTCATGTTAAGTGGCGACAGCAGCATCTCACAGAAATTTTTACATACATATATACACAGTCCACATTCAACCATTTTCACATATTTTCAGTACACACAGTTGCAGCATATTACAGTCACATGTCTAAGTTGTTGCTCGATAAAACCCCAAGCCACTGCCTAGACATAACTGTAGCAGTTGAGCTAATTACAATTAATTTTATATATGTCCATAGCAGAGAGATGTACAAGCCCCTAAGAAACAGAGTTCACAAATACTTTTTTTTAATGCTATTACAGCATTATGCTGGGCAATATTAAAACCTTTACTGAGACCAGATCAGTTTTTTTAAAAAGTCTTCTGCTTACCAGAAATATTTTTGATGAAAAAAATTACAAAAATGAATGCTCTCTTTAAAATAATTCACACTTTAGGATTCCAATATGGCCCAATGCTACTGATGCCTAAAGTGTTTTCTAACATTCTGATGGAGTCATATAACACGACCCCAAACCACCCATTAAGTTTAAAAGTGGCTTAAGTGCCTTGCACCCAAATTGTAAAAATCCCTGGCCATCCTTACTAGAGCCAGGCACATATAAAAGGAATGCACTTTGGTTCATACCAAATGCCCTGGGATTAATCACACTATAAAATTAAATGGTTTGAGGTAAAGTTTTACAAATACAGTTGATTTTTGTCTAGTGTTAGCATAACAACAACAAAAAAAAATGTAAAAATCAGTCTGATGTTAAGATACAACAAAGACCATCTTTAACCCCTTAAACATAGGAAGTCCCTGTGTAACACTACCTGATGGTTATCTTTTTTCAGTGCCTGAAGATGAGTCATGCCTTATGGTTTTTATTAAGGCCTGTAACTAGATATTTAAGACAGATGTATTTTTGCAGAGATGGGTTCCATCCTTACTGACTAGTATTCAAAGAGTTAAAGAGGCCAAAAAATGCATGCCCTACAATATGGCATTCAGAACAAAAGGCACATTGTTAACACTAAGGGCACAATTTCTCCTCTACTGTTAATCTACAATGTCTTGCACCACCGTTGTTCCACTGCTGGAGCAATATATTTAAGTGGTAATGAACACAGTGGCGGTGCAAGAAACAGAGCCAAATGAGACTGCCAAAGACAAGACAACACTGTGCTATTCCTAAAACTGAAAACAGTGCTGACATCCCTAGACAATGGTAACCTGTGAGACCAAAAACTGTTTCCAAGCCAACTCTTAATAGCCTATCAGAGCCCTTCATTAATTTGTTTTAAAATCACAAAGATGCAACATTTTTCTTTTTTTGACATGACAATCAAACTAGAATTTTATTAAAGCAGCTCTATCACTAAATGCTGAAATGTGGCAGCTCTTGTGAATAAAAAAATTTCACTGTATTTAGAAAAAAAAAGAAAGCCCCACAGTGCTGCACATTATAGTTTGGTATAAAAGTTTTCGGTTTCCATTGAGAAATAAAGATAGTCCCAAATTCATTGTTGGCATCTTAAGAACCAGTTTTGTGCGGTGGGGGAAAGACAAGCAGTATTAGTCCATTTATAAATTTTCACATGTATCATCATTTTATAGGGAAATTAATAACGGCAGACTCAGGTTTCTATATTTAAACGTAAATGTGAAGATAACTGGAAATGGAAGAGGAGCATTAGAAGAGGAAAACAGCATTATGTTTTTATTGATTTAATGTCCTAAAGAAGCTAACCATCATTAAGAGGCTGGTGGTCTTACAAAGCCACCAAACCAAGTCTTATACTTCTTATGCCTTTAAGCCAAAATCTAATACACAGATCCTTAAATTCTATACACCGTTGATTGGGAGTATTGTCATGTGAGCATTATTTAAAATGTAACTAACATATTATTGCACTTCCACAGATTACACAGAAATGTGTATAATATGCTGAGAATTTGACTAAGGGAAAAGAAGCTATAATTTCTAAACACAGAAGTACAAATTAATTTATCAGTGACACCTTAAATAGTAAAGCAAATATCTATCACTATTTTAATAAGCTAACCTTATTACTGGTTTTTTGGCAAATATCTGAAATATTTCCTGAGCATTTTTGTCCACCATCAACCAACGAAGCCTAAAGTGTTTTTTTCAAAACTTTTTTTTTTTTTTTTAAGATAAACTGTAGGATTATTACTAAAGAACTTAACCGGAAACTTTCTTGGCCTCACTGGGGACCATGCTTTTAAGTACTTGTAAGTCAATTTACAGGTAATACAATAATCTCTGTGCATATATAAGCTTACTTATCCTAATTTGTACAACCCAAAACCTATCATCCAAACAGGCAGAAATCTTTCTATATTAAATTGCACATACTAAAAAATTTGTTTCACGTGCCTTGAAATTCATATACATCATTGCTCATACATTAGTGATAAAATACTGAAATTTTCACTGTGAAAATAATTATTATTCAGAGAAGAAAATATTCTTTTACCAAACTCTCAGTTACTTTGCCAGATAAAGTGTCATTCCCACAAAAATAATCAGTGCAATCCAAAAGAAAGTAAAATAATATAGAGGAATGCTATCTCTGGGGTTCTTCTAATGATATGAAGAATAAGTCAAACCATTTAACTTGAGGTTGAACTTTTCCTCCTCTACACGTTGTTAACATTGGCCTTACTGAACCAGCCAAAGTGACTTCTGTTCGTCAAGAGGATTTTCAACCCTCTTTCTTTTTAAAGAAAAAGTTGATAGTTTCCCAGGCTAAGAGAACCTTACAGTGGCACCTGAAAAGTGTGAACTCACTCTAATCTGCTAAATCTTCTTTGGAACTATGGAAATCCCCACCTTAAGTAGCTAGGCTGCTATTCTTTTTTTAATTGGAATATGAAACAATGGTCATAATCACAGCTGAAATGTCTCTTTTCTGTATTAACAGTCTGGGATACACAGTTGAAGGAAGACGACAAACTAAATGCAAGCAACAGATGTGTGGTATTAAAAGAGGAACAGAGAGGAAAAATGCAGAGAAAAGGGAGGAATAGTTCATGGAATACAATTCTAAATTTAGGTGCAAAAGCAACTCTGTATAATATGAGGCTTCTTTACAAAACAGCTTGCCGATCATACTAGAAAATTTGGAGGAACACACACGTTTCCATTTCCATTTATCCACTAAAAGCTGCTTTGCCAGTTTTTAGAATGTCAGAATGCTAACTGGGCAGTTTAAACCTTGGGGATCTTATTTTTTATTTGTTTCAGCACTAGAGAAAAATCTCTAAGGTACAGTTTTTCTTAGGATATCACTTTCATTCTGACCGTTCTCCTCCCACTACCCCACCACCCAAATTTATGAAAAACGGAAGCAGGACATGCTACACCTGTGCACGGACCTGGAGCATGGAGGGAAAAGGAGGGCCTTAAGGGGCTGTCACCCTGGGGAGGATATAACATGAACCATAAAAACATAGTGAATGTCTTTGACACCAATCTGTAAATGGGTGGCAGTCATGAAGTAATCAATGGCCTGCCACTGATGTTATTATTCTGCCACACTAAATACAGTAAGGCTCATTGTACTTTTAGAACACAAAAAGTTTCTGAAAGTATAAAAACTTAAAGCATTGTCCTCATGTATTTTATAAAAACAAAATGAACAACTTTCTTACATTAAAATTAAGTGCTGAAAAGATACAAATGAGTAGAGTTATTGAGCAAATAAAAACAGGTCTGAGCTACTCCTTTTCAACCCAATAAGGCTCAGCAAAGTTGTATCTTTCAGATTACCAGCATCAGGGGACATGAGCTCAGCTAACGAGTTTTGGCAACACTGTCCTCTGCTGAATATTCCCGTTGGCATCTGTCATCTGCGCCAAATTAGTCCTCAGTTTGGAAGCTGAGCTGGAAGGTGGAGGTAACTTGGATATAGATGTGATAGCACCGGTGCTCTCAGTTATCCTTTTCACTGACGTTTTCTCCCCGGTGGGAGGCTTTGGCAATCGCCTCCTCAGCCAGGGGTGCCGCAAAGCCTGGCCTGGGGTCATGCGCACTGCAGGATCCCACTCTAAACACTGTTTTAAGAAGTCAAGGAAAAGGGGATCATCACACCCCTTCAGCGCATTCCCCCACTCTCTGCTCTCCGGTGGGCCCCTCAGTTTCCCCCTCCGGGAACGGCCTCCGTTGAGGACCACAGAGCCATCTGAGAGAGCCGTGACAGTGCAGTAACGGGGGTGACCCTTGGAGCTCACAAAATTTTTGGCTCGTTTGGACGCATCCAGCAGTTTCTGCGAGGGCATGCCCAACAGTTCAATCATACAGGCCAGCTGGTCCCCTTCATCCTCCCCAGGCAAGAGGGGGTAACCCGTCAGGAGCTCTGCTAAAATGCAGCCCAGGCTCCACATGTCAATGGGCATGCCATACCTGGCCCCAAGGATCACTTCTGGAGCCCGGTAAAAACGCGACTGGATGTACGTGTAGACACGCTGATGCTCGTAACAACTGGAGCCAAAATCAATCACTTTAATACCGCTTCTACCCTGCTGCTTTAACAAAATGTTCTCGGGCTTAAGGTCACAGTGAATTATTCTGTTTTTGTGCAAAGCATCCAAGCACTGCAGAATCGAGTGGGCAAACTTGCGAACCAAAGGCAGGCTGAAGCCCTGGAATTTATTCTTCTTGATGAGTTCATAGAGGTTCATGCTCAGCAGCTCAAACGTCATGCAGATGTGGTTGCGGAAGGTGAAATTCTCCAGCATATGGATGACATTCATGGTGTTATCCTTGTCCTGCTTCCGCAGGTGTTCCAGGATTCGGATCTCCTCTGCTGCTTGCCTGTGGAAGCGCTTCTCATTCCGCACCATCTTTAGGGCCACGTGCTGGTGGACTTTGTGATCGTAGGCCTTGACCACCTGCCCAAAGCTCCCCTTCCCAATGACCTTGAGGACCTCGTACCTGTAAGCCACGTGATCATGGGGCACCTGCACATATGATCCCTGGTCATCATCATAGCCACCATTGTTGGGCCCACCTGTCATGCCCTGGCGCTTCTTAGCATTTAGACCCAAGAAATATATTTCAGGGTAGCTGAAAATCTCATGGTGTTCAAAGGCTGTGAGTTTTTGCATGTATTGCTTCATTGCTTGTTCAGGTGTCATAGGGGTGGCTTTCACCTTCCCCATGCCTTCCATGGACTTCAGAGAGGTGGAGCTCCCCTGCCGTCTATGAATGCTGTCCAGCTGCCGCTCTGGCACCACTGGCAAGCCCGTTTTTCCCACTGTTGTAAGCCCATTTGGTTGTGTCGTGAGCACTGTCCGCTTGTTACTGTTATCCTCAAACAGCTGTTGAACCTGGATCTGTCCGTGAGGGTGGCTGCCGACATGCAGGTGATCATTCATTGTGTGCTTACTGCCGCCAATCTGGAATTCAGACAGGAAAGATAAATAGAAAAGAAGAAGTGTCTGTTCAAATGGGGTATAATTAACCCCCATCAACAACCACCCGCTCCACCCCACCTTTACAAAATCCCATTTGGATTGAGTAAAGGCCACAAAACATGTGATCCTGAAAAACGGACCTCATAAATGCCATGCCTAACAGACAAGATGGTTTGCTGTACATATTCAGGGTTCCCCACGGAGGCAGAGACCATAACTTTATCATTCTATATCTAACACTTAGTATAGGGCCTGGCACATCACAGAAGTTCCACTCAATCCACACTTGATATAAAAATGAAACAGGATACAGAAAAAACATGCACACATAAGACTCTATGTTGGCTCCTCCACCCCCAGATTACAGTACCTTTCATGTTTCATCTAGTAGTTTATTAACATGAGGACAGGGACCATGTCTGTCTTGTTCACTACTCTTTCCCTAATACCTAGAGCTCTATCCTGAAAACACTTCATCACCAGTACTTCCCCTTTCCTTGAAAATCTGATGAAACCTAAGTGCACACATGATCCAGTGACAAAAACAAAAACCCTGTGTTTTAGGCTTAAAAGATTCCCATGTAGATATGCACCACAATGTCTTATAAACCCTGAACCTATTTTTAAAAGTTTCCAGGCTTTACTAACTGTAATAACCATTTAAGGCATTCAGCCCAACAAACCAAGCAACGACCACACTGTTTGGCCTTCCTCCGGAGGGGTCAGGGGCTCAGCTCTCTGAAGATGTCCATTTCTATGAGCAGCTGGGATACTCAGGTTTCCAAACAGGAATCCAAAGCAGCAACCTCTTGTTTCAGGTACGCATGCCATCCCTGAGCATTCCTGTCTACCAATGGTGTGAGCCAAGGGGCCCCAGCCCTCTACTGACAATCTTCTTGGGATTTCCTTTAAGCATTATGACTGCTGAGAGGTAAGGGGTAGGAGAGGGGCAGCCAGGATCCTCTCCCAGTTAGAAATTCCTGCCTTGGACAACCCCAAGTCTTAAAGCAGCCTGGGAGGTGATTTTTGTATGAAATCTTACATCAACTTGTCATCGCAATCCACCTCATTCATTCAACCGGTGTTAACAGAAGGCTGGCTGCCAAAGTGACAGAGTCCCTGCCCTCCAGGAGCTTACAATTAACTAGATGAAGTCTGTTGCCATCAGTATTTTTTCTATTAGCTCCTTTTAAATCCTACTTTTAGGGATTTACATACTACTGAAAGAGCAGAAGGGCTGTGTATATGTAACACAGTAATTCAAAAAATGATTTGGGAACACCTGGATTATAAAATGAAATTCCAACTCCTTCTTACTAACAGACTAAGATGTTCACATTTTCTTTATTGGATACATAACACTTTATTGGATACATAATAGGCACAATGACTGTGTGGAGAGTGAGCTTCCTCTCTGCCCACTTCTAACTAAAACAAAACAGAAGACAACACTTGGGGCCTGTCAGACTGTGACTTCATATAGGCTCAGGGATATCATTTCTCAGACTTATAACTGAGCTTTTTTATTAAACTCATAGATGATACTCCATGCTAGCTAATCTTATATTCAGTAAGAGTAGCTAGAAAGGTTATTTTACCCTTGTTCTATGCCAAAAGCAGGGCAGTCCATAAAAATGAATCAGGCAAGTCTTGGGCGTATATACAAGAGGTACAGGCTTGTCCAACGCTTTTCTTCCCCAGCCTTGCTCTCTGCACCCTCTCCTGTCCACTGCGGTCTTTCAAACACTAGGGAATAAAGAGGCCTGAATCAAAATATCTCTCTCCTAAAGAACCATTATCTTCAGAGTGGAGTGGTGATATTTCAGAAGAAAAATCCACATTATCTGTATACATGCTGTATAAAAAGCATAAAGCTGCTTCATTAGGACAAAATTAACCTTGGGGCTTTAGAGATTTCTAAAAACACAGCAAAAAGCCTCCGAAATTTACTTTAAGCAATTTTTGTGTTTCGCATAATTTAATATATGCTCACAAATGTTTTAGTAACTAAAACTAACGAGACTGCCAAGAAACAACCATCCTCTGTATTTCCAAATGCCTTCTCTTGGTCTCCTTTGCAGCATCAACTACTGGTTCACCTAACCTTAGGTGGGTTCAAGAGCTCCCCAGGGTTCAAGCCTCGATTCTCTTGGCTTCTTACTCCCATAAGCCCCTGCAACTGATCCTGAACACAGCCAGGGCTTCAGCAACTGCCTATGGCGTGAGGTTTGCACATTTGTTCCTTGAGCTCAGACCTGCCAAGGTGCTATCTCCTGAGTGCAAAACACACATATCCAACTATCAATCAGCTCCCTCTCCCATAAGCAACTCAAACTTAACTCATTATTTTTCTACCAAACTGGTTTCCCGCTCCCATAATCCTCCATTTTTGATCAACAGAAGGCTTCCCCTCCATGTAGTCACTCAGGCTATCCACCTGCAAATGAATCCTCAGCACTGTGCACCTGGAAAACCTCTCAACACCTCCCTCACCCAAGATGCATCATTACTATCCCACGCCCTTTCCATCAACGCTGCCTCATCTCATTCTCCTGATGTCTTTCACTGGGACAACTAAGGCAGCATCGTAACATGCCCCCTTGCTTCTATGTCTAGAATTCCTCAAATCTCTTCTCCATAGTGCTTCTAGAGTTAACCATTTAAAAGTCTCAACCTGAGACCACTCTTGCTTTTAAGCCCAAGGCCCATGGCTGTAACCTATTTCCATAGCTAATGCAAGAACTTACCAGTAAGAACACAAGGCTCTAAAACGTAGAGGCTAAATGATCTGAGTCCTTCCATTCTCATCAACTACTGTCACTCTTCTCTCCAAGCGGAACAAAGCTAGATAGCCCAGGACCCAAAAAACACCACGCACTTTTACACTCCTCTGCTTTTAGTGAGGTCACGTTTCATAATGGTAGATTTTCAGTTAGACACACATTAAATGATCCAGCTCCACCATTTACTAAATGTGTGACCCAGGGCAATTTATTTCATCTCTGTTAACCTCAGTGCCCTTGTCTGCAAAAAGAAGGGAACAAAGTTACCTCATTGGGGTTATTAGGGGGATTAAATAAGGTAGTATGTGTAAAGTGCTTAGTAGTCAGTCAATGAGAGCATTATTATTCCCCTTTCCAGATGTTTCTTGGAATCTCCTTTCTCATACCTAGGTGATTCACCCTTCAATGCATGGTTCAACTCTCATCGCCTGTGTAAACCTTCCCTGACCTACTAAACAGCTACTTCTCTACTCGGAGAGTATTAACCTAACACTTCTCTTTACTGCAATTGTTTTAACATCAGATGTACTCATTTGGCTGTGAGCAATTCCAGAGCTGGGTCCCCTCTTATGTTTCTAAGTCCTCATTAACATAAACCCAGGCATATAGTAAGCTCTCAATAAGTATCTTTGGGATGGAAGAACACATGTCAATAGATCCTCCTTGTTATAACACTCTTGCCTCTCTTGGAGTTGTTCCTGAGAACTACATTGTGTACCTTCATAAGGAAACATGAAGTCAATGCCCAGGGAATTGAGAAATGTCCCTGGTGACCTAAGTCACAAGACGTTAGGCTTGCAGTGCATCAGTACAGACTTGGAGGCAAAGGACCTCCGAGCATAAAGTACCTGTAGCAGACACATCAATCACACCATGTATAAACACTTGTAGCAAACCCATCAACCAAACACCTAAAAGCAACACATGCAATCTTTTTTTTTTTTTTTTTTGAGGCGGAGTCTCGCTCTGTCGCCAGGACTGGAGTGCTGTGGCCCGATCTCAGCTCACTGCAAGCTCCACCTCCTGGGTTTACGCCATTCTCCTGCCTCAGCCTCCCGAGTAGCTGGGACTACAGGCGCCCGCCACCTCGCCCGGCTTGTTTTTGTATTTTTAGTGGAGACGGGGTTTCACCATGATAGTCAGGATGGTCTCGATCTCCTGACCTCGTGATCCGCCCGTCTCGGCCTCCCAAAGTGCTGGGATTACAGGCTTGAGCCACCGCACCCGGCCAACACATGCAATCTTAAAAGTTTCCCAGATGTTAGAGATTCATTTCAGAAGCTTTAGCAAAAGAAGACTTTGAATCTCAAATATTGCAGGGCTCTAAAATCACAATCAAGCTCGAAAGCACAATTAACTGACTTATAAAAAGTGGGGCAGAGAGCAGGGCTGGGGTGCTGAGGGACTACAAACGCCAGAACATTTCCAGAATACATGTCAAGACTACATCATAAACTTAAGGATATTAAAAACCTCTCCCTCCAGCTCAGCCTCTTGAAGTCTGAGATCATGGCTTATTCCGATATGTCAATGTATAGTACAGTGTGTGTCACATTTAAAAATACATACTGAGGACGGGTGCAGTGGCTCACACCCGTATCCCAGCACTTTGGGAGGCTGAGGCGGGTGGATCATTTGAGGTCAGGAGTTCATAACCAACCTGGCCAACATGGTGAAACCCCATCTCTACTAAAAACACAAAAATTAGCCAGGCATGGTGGCGGGCGCCTGTAAT
Organism: Colobus angolensis palliatus; assembly: GCF_000951035.1. Lineage (NCBI taxonomy): Eukaryota > Metazoa > Chordata > Mammalia > Primates > Cercopithecidae > Colobus > Colobus angolensis. The sequence continues at coordinate 4,073,291 of NW_012121821.1, read as the reverse complement.
CCCACCTACTTGGGTGGCTAAGGCAAGAGAATCGCTGGAACCCTGGAGGCAGAGGTTGCAGGGAGCCGAGATGGAGCCACTGCACTCCAGCCTGGGCAATAGAGTGAGACTCCGTCTCAAAAAAACAAAACAAAACAAAAAACAAAAAATACATAATGAATGCAATTGTTAAAACAGCTACAACTTATGGGTTCAAATCGAGAGACCTGCAAAGGCTTCTCTGATCATGAAGTACTTTGGTATTAAATATTACATAAAAACAATAACCAGTTTGGTAGTTTTCATTTCTTCCAATAAGAAAATGGCAAAGAGCAGATATTTCACTGTGATAATAGTTTTGGGCGTTTAAAAACTTTTCTGAAGTCATCTCAGAAATGCTGTATAGTATTATGGTAATAGAATTGAGTCCAAAAAGACTGGAATTTTAGCTCCTCCTCAAATATTCTGACAGTCTGTGTGGCCCTAAGTAAAGTGTCTAGTTTTTCTTCAAAATACTGCCATTTTTTAAATGTGTATTTTAATTCGAATTATTTTATAAAACTGATAACTGGAGAGCGTTTTACACAGTAAAACAGTTATAAAAGTTACACATATTTTAATATTTTTGAATTTAAAATACTTCTATTAACAACTGCCAATTAATAACAGAAAAATAATAGGAAGTAACAGGCATACTTCTATCTCTCACACAAACAGAAATAAATAACTAACATGCAAAACAACTTATGCATGGAGATATAAAACAAGAGGGCAATGGACTAGATAAATTCCAAAGCTTATAATCTTTATAATCATATATTTTACCTGCCTACTATATCACCTGTAAGAGAAAATGTGGGCAAGCTCCTATGACAAGATCATTTTTATCTCCTTAATGCCCTCCCCACCCCCCATTCATTCTAGAAGTTCTTTCTAGGTGTAATTACTCTGGAAATAATAACTAAAAATTTATAAAAATCTGACAGACATATGAGAATATGGATCTACAAAGGTTCTTGCATTTACAATGAGGCTAGTACAATTTCCTAGAATTAGCAGTCTCCATCAGTATATTAAAACTAGATGCAGGAGGGTGTAGGCTTTCACTCTGGCCTTGATATGAACTGGCTGGGGAATCTTGGTGAAACCGGTTACCTTGTCTGAGTCTGTTTCCTCATCTATAAATTGAAAGAGTAGAACCAGATAAACTCTGTGGTCCTTTTAATCCTTCCTGTACTATGAAATCTGCGATGTTATAGAAATAAAATCAAAACTAAACCACCATCGAAACCCAAATTCACACCTTCAAAGTCAAGCATCTAATAATTAACAGCATACCGAAGTTTACACACACGTTAAAAACAAGTAAATCTGGCGCATGCCACAGCAAAATACAGGCCTCCATTATGAGGAGTACTGAGAAGCACATTCACATCCTTCCTTTTCTGGTGCACCACAGGCTCTCCCTCCAGTGGAGACTTGTCGTTTTATCTACTTTCATTACATGTATTTCAATGGCAAAGAGGCTTTGATCAAGCAAAGCCCATCCTTACAAAATTGGAATCCACATGCAAACCAAATAGCTCTTTTTCCAGCTCACACCATGTCATGTGATTACATCAACACATAGAAAAAAAAACTGGATATTACATTTTCCAAATTGTCAGATGATCCCAAACAAAAAAATCTAAACCCCTAAAATCAATGGCAGTTCCTTAACTAAAATATCACTGCAACAAGAACACTTAGCAGTAATATACAGCATCATCCATCCTACTACCATCCACAGTCCAACACAGATGAGTTAACTTCTGTGCAATGAATTCCCAGCCCCTGGGACCAGATATGTCAGGACAGAGAGACAGACAGAGGGAGGGGGAAGATAGTAACAGCAACAAAACATTTTCGTACGAAACTTGCACACATCTCTCCAGGTCTAACAGGTGCAACTACAGTCTAGACATCCCCTCACAGTTCTCTGACAAACAAGTTTCCCCATATGTCCCCAGAGCTACTCCGCTGTAGGCCGGGGGACGGCCTGTTTTTCAAGAACTCAACTTTCACTTGGCAAATAAAACCAATTCCTGGCAAGCATCCCTCACACAGAACCATCTTAGGCTGTTCCTGTGGGAAATCCAATTGGGAAAAAAAGACCTCCAAACCATCACCTCCTCCAAGTGCAGATCTCCTCCAGGCTGGCCACCACCATCCAAGGGTGATCCCTGGGAGCTGAGAAAAGGTACACGCTGAAGTCGAATCCAGCTTGCCAGTCTCCACAGCCACGAGCAACCAGTACCACACTGGCCTCTCCCCTCCCTCTGGGCCCTGAGAGACCACAGCACCTGTTAGGTGCTTTTTCCTTCCCACCTCCAAAGCAACGCTTGCCCTTTCCTTTTGAATAACGTCCAACTGCAGAATCCTACAGGGGTGGCTTGTTTTGACTGCTGCGGCGGCTCTTATTTTTGTTAATGTTAATTACAATTTCTGCTGTGCTCAAACCTGTAGCACTCATAAAACATGCTTACACACGCGGGGGACAATTGGCGATGCTCCCTGCTGGCTGGAGCCAGGCCTGGGAGGCTCTTTAGGGGATCGATTTTCCAGGCAGGCCGGTCTGGCTGTCCCCTAACACATATCTGTTTCTATAAATACCCACTACCCACGGGGAGGTGGGGGAAGGACAGAGATGTTTACCGGGTCAGGGAAAGGGAGCTCTGGGATGCAAGGACGAAAAATGAGGAAAGAAGGAAAGCAGCAAGGAGGAAGTTCCTAGGAAGAGGAGCTCATGGGTGGGCGGGCTCCGGAGGGGAAGTAAGGGGCCCACGCCACGAATCTTCCTTTGTGGCTGCAGCTTTGGGCTCGCCCAAGTTAACGAGGGCGGCGTCGAGGAGAGGCCACCGGCTCGGGGCGTGGGGCTTCTTGTATCTCGACCCCTCTTCTCCCGGCGTCAGAACCCTCCAAGTCCCGGTGCTTCTGCCTGGGGCCCCTCCCGCCCCCA
>NW_012121821.1:4069757-4070117 GCF_000951035.1 Colobus angolensis palliatus | reverse complement strand
GGCCGGTCCCCACTCCGCTCCGGGTGGCCCCCGCACCGAGCCCCGGGGAAGCCTGAAGCTGGCGAACGGCGCTGTCCCCACCTCGGCCTGGAAGCCACGTGCGGGAGGAGACAAAAGAGGGTCAGGGGGGAGAAAGTCACCCAGACCACCCCCCACCCCACTGGGCAGCGACACCCCTCTCCCAGGGAAAGGCAAAGGAAAACACCGGGGCAGTACAAACGGGCGTTCGGGTCACGGCTCCCCAGCGCACAACCACGGGCGGGGCGCGGGCAGCTACAAAGTTAAATCGGGCTCTGGCGCTCGAGTTCGCGACCCGGCGGGGAAGCCGGACCACGCCGGGGCTTGGCGGCCCACGTTGCA
>NW_012121821.1:3984339-4068763 GCF_000951035.1 Colobus angolensis palliatus | reverse complement strand
CCCTACCCCCACCCAGCCTCCCGCCTGGCCCCTCTCCTCTCCCCGGGTCGCGCGCAGCCGCCCGTCCGTTCCCCGGAAAACTCGGCGGGCTCCGCTCGCCCTCCTCCGCCCCCTCCGGCCATCTGCACTGCACCCCTCGGCTCCACTCCGGCGACCATTTCCCCTCCCCGGCCTCTCCGGCCCCCGCGGAGCCCCTCCTCTGCCCTAACAGCTCAACCTACCGCTGCTGCCCTCCGGCCGAAAGCGCCGCAGAGACCCCCTCCCCTGCCATGCGCACCCCTAAACATAAATGCATTTTCAGCTCTTCGAACTGAATGGCTGCTCACAGACAGTAGTGCGTCCTCGTCCCCCCATTCTCAGTCGCAGCGACTTAGCCACTCCCCTCTCCCCAATTCCTCATGTAGATAACTTAGTTGTGCGAGGGTCACCTCGGAGAGTCAGGTCCCGGGAGGGGCCGCCGCTGAGCTCGTTGACCCTGAGCAGGGGCGAGAGAGGGGGCTGCCCTCCCACCTCCACTACACACACCCTCCCCGGTTTACTGACACCAAGTGACCGCTCGCCAGTCGCTAGGACAAGGGGAGGCAGAGAGGCGCGTGTGGACGGCAGCTGGGGAAGCAGTTGGCTGTGGGTTGCTAGGCAAAAATAAACATCAGAGACACCTCCTATTTCCTTACAACTCGGAGCCTTTCCCTGGCGCGGCCACTGGGAGAGACACACCTTCCTTTGAGCTCTGCGGTGAGAGAGCGACACCTCGAATTCCTCTCACCCCAACCCGACGCATCTCTTATAAACCCCTTGCTTTACAAACTTGGAGAATTTCCCTGCCTTTTTTATTCGCCATCTACAACCTCTCTTTTCCTTGAAGATCAAAAAAAAAAAATTGCTTTCCCGTCTCACACCCACGCCTCGTCGTGCGTGGCACACGGTGCGCCTCTGTCCAAAGGTCACAGGTTTTGCCACTTCAGCCGTGAGGGGAGGTGGGGTGGAAAAGCCCGACAAATTCCGGATGACAGGGCAGAGTTATGCCATGCACTTCCTTCTCGAGAGGTGCCTAGTTGCTGAAGTTCTCTTGGGGTCAGGGGTTCATTATGCTCTGCCCCGCCCGAGTATCTCTGGCCCCTGGCTGGACCTACTGTGCAGGCCCGAACTAGTGCAGACTCCAGTGGGAAGGGAGCCACCTCCTGCGGAGTTTCATCGCCTCTACTGTTTGCAAATTGTCATAGCAACCTCCCACAGAGCGCACCCGCAGCTTTATACGAACGCCAAAAACTGTATTTCAAGGTACAGTGTGACCTCTCAGAGTCTCTGGGACTCCTAAAGAGGCCTCCAAGTTAGGGACACTGGGAGAGGGAAACTGTGACAAAAAGAATTTTGCCTAGTATCACGTCCCTCCAAAAAAACAAAACAAAACAAAACCCTTTGGGGCCTTCTCCTAATAAAGTAGACCACGGTAAAATAATCCAATAATATGCCTTTAGATGAATCATGACCTGAACTGACCCTAGCAAGAAATATCCCCCTATGCTTGTCACTAGCGACTATCACATTTAAATCTACATGCGGAAGCATATTTAATGTTTAGAATCGACTACAAGGCAAGGGCTACTCAGTAGCAGAGATGACACTAGAACCGGTTTTCTGACTCCCAGTCTGATTTCACTGATTTCCGTCACACTACTTTCCTTACACTTTCAAGAAAGCTGACACCTCTTTTCTTCTCCTTTCAAAACACTTATTTTCATACCATTTTCCTTTTTAAAATGAGTATACAACTGATGTTCAAATAAAAAAAGAAGCAAAAAAATCAATTTTAGTATAATCCGACAGCCCTTTTTGCTTAAGTTATTCGTACAGTACTTCAGTAGAAGCTAAATATGCCACTGTTTTCTCATGAATAAAATAAATGCTAGTTACTGGAAGCCATAGTTTACAATTTCCAAATTAGTAATATTAATTTACTCATTTAACATGAGGAAAAGGAGCGCTGATCCTTTTTTTTTCTTTTTTTTCTTTTTTTTTTTTTTGACAAAGGAACACAATCATTAACTTTAGGAAAATAAAACACATTAGGGAACTTTTTGTAGTTTATTATTTTATATCATGACAAATATAATTTCAACTTTATATATTTTTTTGTGGCTTAACATAAGGAAATACTGCAGTTAACCTACCCCATGGCTATTTTGGTTATAAATGGTACATCTTTGAAAATTATATTAAATTTTACTGACCTGTAAATGACTATTAACCATTGTTTAGATTTTCCTTATTCTATTAAATATGGACATCTCCCTGAGTGAATGTTAAATGGAAAAGCTGTACAAACACACTCCTGGGGCTTTGGGGAGAGTAAAGTGGGTAAATCTGGGGAGTTGTTTCCCTCAAATTTTATTATTATAATGCATCATTATCAGTTATCTCATATAATTACACATATTTTTATCTTTTTATAAAACACTTTCACAAATATTACCATGTTTAATCTTCATAACTCCACTAGAGCGGATTTCATTTTAAATAGGAACCTCCTTAAAAGCTTCATTCAGTTAGCAAGAGACTGCTCTTTGGTTTTTACCCATTGTAAAAACTCTATCTGTTCCACATGTATATAAAATCCAGATTCAGATAACAAGGAGGTAGGCAGGATCTAGCAGGAGTAGAGAGAAAGAAACAGGAGAACTCAGAATACAGCCTTGAGGAAGAAAGTTGATTTTTCACTGGGCAAAGTACTGATCACAAGGAAAATTGGAAATGAACGTAAACATTGCTGGTTTCAAAACACATTTACTCATTTAATCCCTTTATCCCAGATACATTTACAAAGAATTTAGTATGTGCTAGGCCTAGGAGACATGATGAATCATCAAATTCAGTAGACTACACTTCAGTCTGGCAATCTATTAGGAACTCATTCTTTTTTTGTTTTGTTTTTTTTTTTTGAGACAGTTTCACTGTGTCGCCCAGGCTGGAGTGCAGTGGCGCAGTCTCAGCTCACTGCAATCTCTAACTCACAGTTCAGGTGGTTCTCCTGCCTTAGCCTCCCGAGTAGCTAGGACTACAGGCGCCCACCACCACACCCAGCTAATTTTTGTATTTTTTGTAGATACGGGGTTTCACCAGGTTGGCCAGGCTGGTCTCGAACTCCTGACCTCAAGTGATCTGCCTGCCTCGGCCTCCCAAAGTGCTAGGATTATAGGCGTAAGCCACCACACCTGGCCAGGAACTAATTGTTTTATTCAATTAAGCAATAAGCAATAAGAACCTGACATATTTTTGGCATTGTTGGTGGAATGTTATGGTCTGAATGTTTGTGTATGCCCCAAATTTATACTTTGAAATCCTAACCCACAATGTGATGGTATTAGGAGGTGGTTAGATCATGAGGGCTCTGCCCTCATGACTGGGATTGGTGCCCTTATAAAAGTGACTGCAGAGAGTTAGTAGCCTTTTCTACCATGTGAGGACACAGAAAGCAGGCACCATTTATGAACCAGGAAACAGGTCCTCACCAGACACTAAATCTGCCAGCACCATGCTCTTGAACTTTCCAGCCTCCAGAACTGTGAGAAATAAATTTCTGTTTGTTATAGTTACCGGGTTATAGTATTTTCGTATAGTAGCCCTAACAAACTAAGACATGGGGCTACACAGTTTGGTAATCCCTGGTCACTGCTACTTGGAAGTTCACAGTTCAGTACGGGAGACCAAACATTTAATGAAGTGAAAAGAGTGGTAAAGAAGGCATATAGGAGGCACAGAGATAGCACACAGGAGGGAGGGATGAGCTCCACTTAAGTGGTGTCTGGCAGGGGCTGTGTTTCAGTGGAGGTTTTAAAGATGCGTGAGAATTTGCAAGTCAGACAAGACAGGTTAGGACATTCCAGGCAGAAGAAATAGGGTGTTCAGAGGCATCAAGGTGTAAGAAAGCATGATGTGTCCTGGGGGAAGGGTAAGCAATTCAGAATAGAGGAAGCTTGGGGTGCCAGGCAGAGGGGTGGTACTGCTGTCCTCCTAGGGTTAGATTTATGGATAGATCGAGTCAGGTTAAGAATTATCCTAAACTTGGCCAGGCATGATGGCTCACACCTATAATCCCAGTGCTTTGAGAGGCTGAGGAGGGAGGACCAGGAACTTGAGACTGGCCTGGACAACATAGCAAGACCCTGTCTCCACAAAAAAAAAAAAAATAAAGAAATATTCTAAACTTTATCTGCTATGGATATGTGAAAGAAAACAAGGTGCAGGGGCTTTTGGAGCAGCTAGATAGATTATTAAGGAACTGATTCATTTTGGTGAAGGTGGATCTAACACCCTTTAAGAGAATACCAGACCAGGTGCAGTGGCTCATGCTTGTAATCTCAGCACTTTGGGAGGCCAAGGCGGGTGGATCATTTGAGGTCAGGAGTTCGAGACCAGCCTGACCAACGTAGTGAAACCCCATTGCTACTAAAAATTCAAAAAAGTTAGCCGGACGTGGTGGCAGGCACCTGTAATCCCTGCTACTGGGAGGCTGAGGCAGGAGTATTGCTTGGACCCAGGAGGCGGAGGCTGCAGTGAGCCGAGATTGTGCCACTGCACTCCAGCCTGGGTGACAGAGCAAGAGTCCATCTGAAAAAAAAAACAAACAAAAAAGAGAACACCACTAACTGGTGGTACCTTCTATGTCTCCCATCACCAAGGTCCAGAACTGTGTAGAAAAGAACATGAAGACCTTATGGCCTAAAGTCTACTAATGTAAACTTTTCAGAAGTAGGAGGCATGGCTGTCATAACCATATGGCCACAAGGTATCTGCTTTTGCCTCTGGAGGGTGAGTCTGTGGCCACTGCTGGTGTGGAAATCAAGAAGAGATTTCTGTAGCACTGGAAAGTTGGTGATATGAAGTGTCTGGGCAGGTTGGTCATATGTTAGGGCACTTGCAGAGCCAGTTTCCTCCATTCTAGGTTGGGGGATACATTTGCTTCCTAAGGCAATCTAGGTATTTAGAAAGGCTGCAGAGTTAATTCAGCAATTTCTTGGGAACAATACATCTGATTCTTCTGCATCCTGAGGACAGAGTTAATGTTTAAAACCAGTAAACAGGGAAAAGAGAAAGCTATATCCTAAAGATTGGAGTGCTTTAATAAAAAGCTCATAGACAAAGCTCAGTGGGACCTCTGCTCAAGCTCTTCCTTTGATCCATCAGGACAAATGCCAGAGGACTGATGTCCAGTGTATCCAGGAGCTTCAAGGGGACAAGAGTGCCATGACTAGGTAGGATCCCAGCAGCTGACTTCCAGACCAGTCTTCTCAGGCTAGTGGCCGCGCAGTTGACACAGCTTATAAAGTAGGTGCCAGGGGAGTCAGCCTCCAGGAGATAAGCCTATGGGGCTGCACAGGGAGCAACCAGCAAAGAACAGGCTGATTCCTGGGTCCTGGGGATCATGCTGGACCTTGCACCTCGTGAGGAATGAACATGTAAAAGGGGTAACAGAAACTCCGAATTTCTCTACTAGGAAATCTGTTATGAGAGAAGCTATGGTACAGTTTTGCAAACCAGAGAAGATTAAAGGGAAAAAGTTCTGTGGTGTTCCAGGTCGTGGGGTCTTTGGTGCCACTCTAACCAAAAGTGATGCCATCCCCTAGCTAAGAAGTGGTGAGTGAGAGGAGAAGTATGTGCCATGAGCACTGTGAGAGCCACACTGGACACTGCTGCTGATCTGCCTTAGCACAGGTTCAATAAAACCTTACTGAATGGAACTGAACTTATTTTCGCTAAGGATGTGCTAAGAGCAATCACCTACAACATTCAAACTGTTAACTCTGCTCATACAGAGTGAAAATGGACCCAACTTGACTGATGGCTTAATGCATTAGTTCTATATGTACTGATTATCAAGCTCCTATTATGTTATGTGTCAGGCACTAATCTAGGTATTTAGAACAAAGCTGATCAAGTCCTTGCTCTGAGGATCTTCTATTCTAGCGCAAGGAGAATAACAATTAACAAACAGTGACCATATCACACATCAGATGGGGATAAAAGTACTAGGTGAAGATGAAGGGATGTAAGAAGATAGAGAGATGCCGGAGAGGGCACTATTTTACTTAGACTTATTTACTGTGAAGGCCTTTCTGATGAGGTGACATCTCAGCAGATTTGAAAGAAGTGAGAAGCTTATGGGAATCTCTGGGCAGAGGGCCCAGGAGATGCAAAGAACCAGCAGATGCAAAGGCCCTGAGGTAGTCACATGTTTGGGGCATGGGAAAGAGGGCAAGTGGCTGGAGCAGTGAAGTCAGCAAGAGGGAAAGTCATAGAGATGAGGCCAGAGACATAGCCAGGTACCAGGTCACATGAACAAATTTGCATTTTATTTTGAGTGATTTGGGAAATTGAGATTTAAATATTTGAAGAGACATCAGACCAGGTGTGGTGTCTTCCACCTGTAATCCTAGCACTTTGGGAGGCTGGGGCGGGAGAATTGCTTGAGCCCAGGAGTTCGAGATCAGCCTGGAAAACATAGGGAGACTCTGTCTCTACAAAACAAACAACAAACAAAAATTAGGCAAGTGTGGTGACATGCGCCTGTAGTCCTGGCTACTTGGAAGGCTGAGGTGGGAGGATCACCTGAGCCCAGGGGTTCAAGGCCGCAGTAAACTGTTATTGTTCCATTGAACTCCAGCATGGGAGACAGAGCGAGACACTGTCTCAAAAAAAACAAAAACAAAAACAAAAACAAAAAAAAACAGAAAGAAAGAGAGATAGCAAACCCACATGCCTATAATCCCAGCACTTTGGGAGGTTGAGGCAAGCAGATCACCTGAGGTTAGAAGTTCAAGACCTGCCTGGTCAACATGATGAAACCCCATCTTTACTAAAAATGCAAAAATTAGCTGGGCGTGATGGCAGGTGCCTGTAATCCCAGCTACTCAGGAGGCTAAGGCAGGAGAATCGCTTGAACCCGGGAGGTGGAAGTTGCAGTGAGCCAAGATAGCGCCATTGCACTCCAGCCTGGGTGACAAGAGTGAGACTGTCTCAAAAAAAAAAGAGAGAGAGAGAGAGGTAGCAAACCCAAGGTGAGAGATTACAACTGACTCTTTAAAAAAATCCTCAATGTCTATGTATTTTTATACCCTTTCGAAGTCACATTGAACTCAGCACGGTGGAAGATAAAAACCAAATACAGGCTACGGTCTGTATTCTCAGGGGGCTTTCAGTCTAGCTCAGGAGGAAAGCCACACCTCAGGAAACGTTTCAACAGCACAGTAAACAGCATGTGCCGCATATTTTCCTTTTTCTCATCAGATTCACTATCTACTCTTTTCCACCCTGCTCTGTGCCACAGGAGGCTTTTTAAACAGTGTCACCGAGCTCCTTGCCCACTGACTTCCAGTAGGATTTGACTGGTGGGAGACAGAAGCCAGTGAGGACGGGCTATTTATCTCCCTGGTTCCCTGCATGATGGTTTGCCAAAGACTGGCTATGCCCCTTGACAGAAAACCTGAGTTCCTATCAGGAGGCGCTCTCCTCCAGCTATAGCCATTCCCTTGGCCTTTTGAAAACCATCCAGTCCTTTTGAACCATCCCTTCAAGCCTAGAGGTAGTAAGGATTTCCTGCTGCTGCTAGCTCCAGGGCGCTTCATTTTCTCTTGTCAATTTCCCTTCACCCTATCCGTACTTTAGTACTCGGTCTTTAAATTAAATTCTGATTGTGTCTCCTGTTTGTTCTGCCAGATCTTGATGGTACCGAGGACAACATATATCTAAGTACCATGTAATGTAGATAATGGGATCTCCTGAAGGCTAGGAGAATCTGGGTTTGTTGGAGGAGTCCGAGAAGAATTCCTGGAGAAAGTGGAATTGATCTGGGCCTCAGAAAATGAGCAGGCTTCTCTTAAGCATAAGAAAGTCACTCCACACTAAGGGAACAACAGAAATGAAGGCAGAGAAGTGGGAATAAGCACTGCAGAAGGTCAGGTGGTCCTTACATAGAGAATAGGAACTGAGGACTGGAAAATACGATGTCGAGGAGCACAGTGAGGTGAACCCAGGATGAGAATCGCTTGACTACAAGGACTACAAGGAAAAGCCAGAGAGAGGTTCACATGTGAGGTGGATGGACACAAGAGGCCACTGGAGATTTCTGAGCAGTGAGTTGGCCTGAGGAAAGTGCTAAGTAGGGAAGATGCGTCATTTTGGCTGCACAGTGTTAGAGAAGTTGGAGTGAAGAGACCAGTTTGGAGATCATTTTTAGGAGCACCTGAGGGTGGTCCCAGAGCAAGGCAGAGGCAGATACTATTTATTTAGATGCTTCCCCTAGAGCCCAAGAGAGGAGACTACATTTTGAAGTAGAGAAAGGCCAGAAGGGCCAGATGGTTTTCTTGCTACCTTTGGGTTTGAGAAGCATACACAATTCTTAAACCTGCTTATCAAGGCATTTTGTAATAAAGCTTATTAAAATGATCAGCTAAAGTGAGATATAATTAAGAGATAACGGGTCAGGGAAATCTGGAATCCAGAAAGATTCCCTCCTCACATCCTTTCCCAGTGGTGTGTAGACAGAATTTATCAATCACTCAGGAAGAAAATGAGGTATTATAAATGAGGAGTAAATAGTGTGTTCTGGAGCCCACTTTAATAACTGATGTCTCATCTGTGGAGAGAATTGATGCATTGGCTGCTTGCTGATGTTGGATGCCGATGTTTAAATTTAAGCTAAAGCATGCATGTCATTAAAAGAAAATGCAAAAATCTAAAGACTCTTTCCTTTGTTATCTTCCTTTTAAAGAGGTATTGTAAACAGATGAAGGAGAGAGACACTCAAGCACACCGACAGGATCCAGAATGACCCATTGCCCTGGTTTACTGGCAGTCCTGGGCACTGGGGTCCCATACACCTTGGGGAGATGAGCCAACCCTGCTTATTTGGCTCCTGTAACTCCAAGACTCCATGGGCCAAGTCCAGGGATGCAGACTTTCATTCTCCCTTCAGATATAGGTCTGTTGTAGGGAAAGTTTAGAAGTGTCTGGTTCAGGATAGCCCCGCTCACCAGGGAAACCCTATGACCCTAAACTATCTCTGGGGCTTCCTAGACCTGGGTTGGGTGGAAAGAATGCAGAAGAGTCTCAGGCTAAGGGACCCTTTCAGTAAGTAACAGTATCCTTCCATCTTGGCTGCCTGAGCACCCTCAAAATAATAGCCAATACTTATAGAATGCATTTATTATGTCAGTTAGTGTTCTAAGAGCTTTATCCATGTGGACAAATAAAGTTCTCACAAACATCTTGTGTGGTAGGTCTTTTAGTCCTTTTTTAGAGATTAGGAAACTGAAGCACAGAGAGGTTAACTAACTTGCCCAAGGTCACACAGCAAATCAAGTGCCAAGGCAAGTAGTTTGGCACCACAGCCTATGCAGTTGTTGCTTTCAGCATTAGGTAAAGATTTGACTAGATCACCACCATGACCACGTCAATCTTGTTATTACCATCAGTAACATTTCATTTCACTAAATGAGCTGTTCATTGAAGCCCCTCATGTTGATATGGTCAGGCCACTCTCTGGCTCTCCCCACTAGCCTGTTACTCAGGACAAGCTTACTTCATAGATAGAAACAGTGAAATAAAAATATCTAAGAGACATGCCCAGAGACATTAGCAGGGGTAGAGAAGTCATTAGGTTTAGAATCCAAATTTATTGACTACTAACAAATTTCTCCTTTTTTTCCCCCAAACCCAATTATTACCAGATTTCTTCCATTTTAGACATGAGGGGTAGGTACTCCCAAAAGCACATGCCATATAATGGGCAAGTTTTGATGCATTACGACTGCGGGGGAAAATCTTACTGTTGCCCCAAGAGTGATTTGAGTCTGATGTTTCAGAATAAACTTTATCAGAGTCACAAAAAGTCCAAACGTAAGTTAATTATTTTTTCTTTATCTTATTGTAACAAATCCACCCTTCTGCTTCGAGTGAATGAAAAAGAGAGGCCCATGGCAGTAGAAATAGATCCTGTCTACCCATATTGCCATCCCACAGAGGAATCTAGGCCACCCAAGGGCCTTGGGAAATTGCTTTTAATTAAATCATACATTTATGCACATTTGCACTCTTACTTAAGTTAAAATCTGGGGTGGCAATGTGCTGGCTCATTTCAATAGTATGAACAGTCAGTGGGCAATCTAAGGCCCAAACCCACGTTCATCTTTAATTTGCTAAGCGAAGGCAAGAGAAATCATTTTTGGTGATTGAATAATTTAAGCAGTTGTTCTTAAATAGTCCTGGAAAATGTTTAACACTTTTACATTCCAAAATTTCTTTGATTGAAGAAGAGCTGCTTTAAGTATCATTTTAGACAATACATTGTGCTTGTTATTTATCTCTCATAAGTGATATTCGACATATCCATTGTTCACACAGCACTGTTCTCTAATGAAGGTTTTGAAATACAGAAACTCTAAAGACCTGTAAGCAAATATTTGTATTTAGCACGTGTGCAGGTGACTGGCCATTGATCAGCATTTCCAACTAGCACGAATAATACAAACTAGCCAAGAAATAATAAACTATTGGTAGGCAGATAATAACAGATATGAAAAAAGAGATTACAAGGGATTTTGTTAATTGGGCAGGAAAAAGAGATTTGCTTATTGGAAAAAGAAGAAAAACAGCTTTCTTGTGACCTGGAAGGGACAAAATAATTTCTTTGTCCAGGGACAAAGAAATAGAGAGATCAATGCTTTTAAAGAGTAGCAAAAGATAAATAAATCATAGTGGAGGTACTAGAAAGGATGAAAAGCAAGAAAATAGGTGTGGGATTTGACTCAGCAATCCCATTCCTAGGTATACACCCAAAGGAATAGAAATCATACTATCATAAAGACACATGCATATGTATGTTTGTTGCAGCACTATTCACAATAGCAAAGATATGGAATCAACCAAATCCCCAGCAATGGTAGGCTGGATAAAGAAAACATGATACATGTACACCGTTGAAGACTATGCAACTATAAAAAAGAACGAGATCATGTCCTTTGCAGGAACATGAATGGAGTTGGAGGCCATTATCCTTGGCAAATTAATGCAAGAACAGCAAACCAAATACTGCATGTTCTTCCTTATAATTGGGAGCTAAATGATGGAAACACATGGATACAGGGAGGGTAATGACAGACACTGGGGCCTACCAGAGGGTGAGGGGTAGGAGGAGGGAGAGGAGCAGGAAAAATAACTAATGGGCACTAGGCTTAATACCCGGGTGACTAAAAATATCTGTAAACAAACCCCTGTGACATGAGTTTACCTATATAACAAGACTGCACATGTACCCCTGAACTTAAAAGTAAATATAAGTACAAGAAAATGAATGTGGAGAGACAGCAAGAATGAGAAAGGAGGAGATAGGAGAAACTCCATAGACATTTTTACAAGGAAGAGGAGGGACAGAATGAAATGTATGAGATGAGGTCAAGCATGAGATTGAAAGCTTTAGGCAAAACAGAAAAAAATATGACTAGAATATTAGAATCATATAATTTTTTTTTTTTTTTTTGAGACAGAGTCTTGCTCTGTCGCCCAGAATGGAGTGCAGTGGCGGGATCTCAGCTCACTGCAAGCTCCGCCTCCCGGGTTTACGCCATTCTCCTGCCTCAGCCTCCCAAGTAGCTGGGACTACAGGTGCCAGCCACCTTGCCCAGCTAGCTTTTTGTATTTTTTAGTAGAGACGGGGTTTCACCGTGTTAGCCAGGATGGTCTTGAACTCCTGACCTCGTGATCCGCCCGTCTTGGCCTCCCAAAGTGCTGGGATTACAGGCTTGAGCCACTGCGCCCGGCCATCAAATTTTTTTTAATAGTATACATTGTTAACTCTTTTTATTTGGAGCTACAGTCTTGTTCTGTGTATTTGGTCAACAATGGACAACATATATGATGATACTCTCATAAATTCTAATAGAACTGAAAAATTCCTGTTGCCTAAGTGATGTAGCCATTAGAAAGTTGTCACACAACATATTATTCATGTGTTTAAGATGCTGTTGCTGTAAACAAACCTACTGTGCCACCAGTCCTATAAAAGTATAGCAGTACAATTATGTACAGTATATAATATTTGATAATGATGATAAACAACTATGTTGCTGGTTTATGTAGCTACCATGCTAAACTTTTATTCTTCGAGTATACTCTTACTACTTATTTTAAAAATCAACTTTAAAACAGTAAAGGCAGTTCCTTCAGGAGGTATTTCAGAAGAATGCATTACTATCCTAGGAGATGACAGCTTCACGTATGTGTGTTATTGCCCCTGAAGACCTTCCAGTGGGACAAGACATGGAGGTGGAAGACAGTGATATGGATGATCCTAACTTTGTAAGCCTAGGCTAATCTGTCCTTGTGTCTTAATTTTTAATTAAAAATATTTTAAATAAGAAAATTTAAGGCCAGGAGTAGTAGCTCATGCCTGTAATCCCAGCACATTGGGAGGCCAAGGTGGGTGGATCACCTGATGTCAGGAGTTCAAAGACCGGCCTGGCCAACACGGTGAAACCCCATCTCTGCTGAAAATATAAACATTAGCCAGGCATGGTGGCACTTGCCTATCCCAGCTACTAGGGAGGCTGAGGCACGAGAATTGCTTGAACCCAGGAGGTGGAGGTTGCAGTGAACCGAGATCACACCACTGCACTCCAGCCTGTGTCTCAAAAAACAAAAAAAAAAACAAAAAAAAGAAAAAAACTTATAGAATAAGAACATACAAGAAGAAAAGAATTGTGTACTGCTGTACAGTGTGTTTCCAGGTTTGTTGTTGTTGTTTCTCGAGATGGGGGTCTCACTATGTTGCCCAGGTTGGTCTCAAACTCCTAAGCTCAATGGGTCCTCCTTTCCTAGCATCCAGAGTAGCAAGGCCTATAGGCACCCACCACAGCTATGTGTTATTACAAGAGTCAAAACATTTCTAAAACTTAAAAGTTTATAAAGTAAAAATATTACAGTAGGCTGAGGTTAATTTATTGTTGAAGAAAGAAAACTTTTTAAATAAATTGAGCATAACGTCAGTGTACAATGTTTATAAAGTCTGCAGTAGTGTACAGTAATGTCCTAGGCTTTCACATTCACTCACCACTCACTCACTGACTCACCCAGAGCAACTTCCAGTTCTGCAAGCTCCATTCATGGTAAGTGCCCTAAACAGGTGTACCGTTTTACAATTTTTTTCTACTTTATTTTTACTGTAGCTTTTGTATGTTTAGACATGTTTAAACACACAAATATTTACCACTGTATTATACCTGCCTACAGTATTCATTACAGTACCATGGTACACAGGTTTGTAGTCTAAGTGCAACAGGCTATACCATATACCCTAGGTTGTAGTAGGCTGTACCACCTAGGTTTGTGTAAGTGCACTCTGTGATGCTTATACAATGATGAAATTGCATAAAGAGGCATTTCTCAGAGTGTATCCCTGACATTAAGTGACACATGACTATATTTCAGTTCTCTTTCTCACTGGGGTTGTTCCATTTCGGGCACCTGTTTTCCTTCTTTCTCCTCTCATACTAATGCTCTATTATCCTTTCCTCCTTGCCTAATTTACAATGAGTGAAGAACCTGACAAACGTTTCGTATGCTTTACAGGAAGAAAAAAATCCTTGATTGCTTTATTCCTGAGCCATGTGTCAGGCTGTGTGCGAAGTGTTTTGCCTGAACTATCTCCTTGACTCCTCACTACAACTCAACGAGGCAGGTATATTATCCTGATTTCAGAGACAAGGAAATGGAGGCTTCGAATGGTTAAGTGACTTGTTAGTAACTGGCAGTGAATGGATTTGGAGTCAGGGAATCTGATGCCAGAGCTCACTTACCCACTCAGAACTTTGCACATATGCTGTCGGGGGGCATGGAGGGTGGGGAGGCCGCTGTCTTCCACTACCTGCCCACACATTTTCATCTGACCTACCGGTGGCACCTTCAGCTTCCCTGTTAGTACTTCTGCACCCCCTCTCCCACTCCCAAAGGCTGGGGAATCCCATTCAATAGAAATCCTGACATCAGCACACCCAACCCAAGCAGATTTGAGATCTCTTCCTTTTGTACTGTAGGCCTGTTTCCATGCTGCTGTTTCCTGGCTCGGTCCTTATTTTGTCTTCCCTTATGTGCTGTTTCTTAAACAGAAGTGCTTCCTCTCACTACGGAGCTATTAAGACAGCATTTGGGAAAAAAGAAAGTTAAGACCAAGAGAATTTATGCAAAGAAATGCTCTGTCAAATATGAGAACTTGACTGGAATTATACATTTCTGATGTAATTCAGTCAAACACAGTCATATTGGTATGTGGGAATGTTGACAAATAATCTAACTTGGTAGAGAGAGATGATCCAAGACTGAGAAATTACTGTACATTTCAGATCTTTGAAACAAACAAAAAAGTGTCTACACTATGGTGTCGATGAATTTTTCCTCTTTGAGAAATGAAAAGTCAACAAAATAATATAAATACGGTCAACAAAAAAGTAATAAGATGACCCTCCAAAGAGAAATAATGTTCTCTAACCTGGTAAAGCAACAGAAAAGAGAAAGACATTCCCTCCTTTTTTTTTTTTTTTTTTTAATTGTTTCACATGCAGCTAACTGGCAGCAAAAGGTGTCTAAAGGGACCATTTATGAAGAGTAAGTCAGGGGGAAAACACTAATATCCTGAAATCCTGCAAGATCTTGCAAAGTGCCAAAGAAATCACTGAGCAAACACATGGCTAGCTGGCAGCTGCCCTGGAGCACGTGGCAGTGTAAGAACTTCCTTCTTTTTTGGAGAAGGACCACATTTTCAACAGCAGCTTCTGACCCCAGGCTTACCACTTCTAATCTTTATGTCAGCAAATCTCCTCAAAGTTCACAAAGTAAGTCCTGCTGAAGTTCGGGTAAATTCTTCATTTAGCAGCCTTCATTCAGCAGCTTCCTCTTGAGCCAAGCTTTTTCAACCTCACTTTTTACTCCATAGCCCTCCCCATGCATATTTTCCCCTAGTTGTTAAAAGTTTTCCTGAAATGATTTGGGATTTGTATAAAATTGTGGCAAGAGTGAAGTTTACTAAAATTGTCCTTAATCTCTCTAAATTCTAAGTCATATTCTATTTTCATTTCAAGCAATGAGGACTTTTTAAATTCCCTGAAGAATCTGAGGAAATTTTGATTTATCACTGATGGGACCAAACAAGAACCCTACTCACTTTTTAAAACTGATCTTGAGAAAAGACTAAGCCAGAAAATATAAATGCCTTCCCTACATTTAAAATACCGGCCGGGCGCGGTGGCTCAAGCCTGTAATCCCAGCACTTTGGGAGGCCGAGACGGGCGGATCACGAGGTCAGGAGATCGAGACCATCCTGGCTAACATGGTGAAACCCCGTCTCTACTAAAAATACAAAAAACCAGCCGGGCGAGGTGGTGGGCGCCTGTAGTCCCAGCTACTCCGGAGGCTGAGGCAGGAGAATGGCGTAAACCCGGGAGGCGGAGCTTGCAGTGAGCTGAGATCGGGCCACTGCACTCCAGCCCGGGCGACAGAGCCAGACTCCGCCTCAAAAAAAAAAAAAAAAAAAAAACCATAATTCTGACTTTTTCAGAGGTCATCCAAATGTTAACATCAATGATCTAGAACACAGCTGAAGAACAGAAGGGACTGTTTAAAGACTTGTAGACAAACACAACTGGTGTCACAAAATCCACGCATTGCAATTCACAAATTTTATTAATGAAAGAATCATCCGTTCTTTTACTCAATAACAATCCATAACATGGTACAGTGGTCAGATGGCCTGAATACAAATTGTGTCTCCCCTACTTACTAATTATATGACCTTGGCAAGTTTCTCAAGCTCTCTGTGTCTCAGTTCTCTCATCTGTAAAATAGTACTTTCATTGTAGGGTTCATAGGAGGATTAAATCAGATTACCTATTTAAAATTCACAGAACAGAGCCTAGCACACAGAAAATGCACAAGTATGAGCTATTATTCTTTGATACACCTTCCTATTAAACTTAGAGATCTAGTTTCTCAGGCCATTGCATACTAGAATTAGCAAATCAAGAAAGGTGGGCAGGTGATAGTAAAAGATCCACTGACTATTCTCAGTAAGGAAAGAGACAGAAAAATTGTCAAACGCAAGCAAAGGATCTAAAAACCATAGCTGCTTGAAGCCATAGAGTATTGAAGTAAGATGCTGTAGACCAACAATAATCCTAAAGTGTGAACGCAACAGATGTGATGAATGATCTTTTGCAGTGATAAAGAAATAGTTCAATTTTGCCCTTTATACTTAACTCTAATTTGTAAAGCAAGAAAGAGTGCAGTAATTTTATAAGTATCTTCATTAAAATGCTTAAAACTATTTGATTGCTTCTAAGAAGCATGTTTTAGTTATATTGAAAGTCTCCTTCTTGGCATTTAACCTGCAGACTTAATGTACCTGAATTAGGTAAGAAACCATGTAGAGATCTGTTTAATAACTTCAACAATACATGCATGTGTGAGCCTTTTAATATGACAGAATATAAATGATTTTGAAATGTCAAATGATAATATATACAATAGTCTGACACTAGAGTCACAAATCCATCTGAAGATGTTGCACTCATTTAAACTTGTATTTATTATATCTAAGATGTATGCCTAACCCTGCACCAGGCATTGCAAAGAAGCACAAAAGATGTTTAAAATAAACTCCCTCTCCTCAACGAGCCCATCAGCCCATCCAGGCAATGAACACTGAACTCCATAGTGCTTTGTTTCCCTGGCTGCCTCCTGTGTTTATCCAAAGTGATTTGAAGGCTGTCTGAACTCTGGCTCTAGACAGAATTGAGTGACACCCTGACACTTCCAGTTCATACTGTTTCCAGACTTCCAGAGCTTCTGCCATTACTTTATCATCTTGCCCTGTTGGCTCCCTGCTCCTGCTGGGGGAATAAAAAGTCATTTTCCCGTCTTAACTGTTAGCTGGTAAGGGTTTTAAGATATTAACCCCCCACCCCGAGGAATGTCTATTCTCTCAATTAATTTAGAGGAGAAAAATGAAGACCCTCTCTCCTCCAAATCTATAGGTGTTGGTGGAAATAAAGCCACTACAGGGCAAAAGATTCTTAGGAAATTTCCCTGGAAGATAGAATATTTCTCAGATTCCTCTCAAATCAGTGCCTGAAGCATGGTCCAGAGGTCTGCTTAGGCTATGAGAATAAATCGAGTTTAAGCATTCCTTCAAATCTATCCAATTGTCTGGTATTCTTGCTTTTCAATGAAGATTTCCAGATAGAATGATGGAGAAAATGGTCCAGAGGTCTGCTTAGGCTATGAGAATAAATCGAGTTTAAGCATTCCTTCAAATCTATCCAATTGTCTGGTATTCTTGCTTTTCAATGAAGATTTCCAGATAGAATGATGGAGAAAATGAATTACTGGGAAAGACTATGAAATAGCCTTAGTCATAATGAAAATCTCTCCTTCCACTTGTTCATTTCACTCAGAACCAGTCGTTTTCCATCAGCTTATATGATTTCTGAAACCCAACATCCTTCAGAGAAATATTCCAGGAGAATCTTACAAAATGTCAACCTATTTTAGAAGCAACAGAGCATCACTCTACCTTATTCCACATCGTATTTAGTTTAATGCTGACTTAACTTTGAGAAGATTTATGCAAAAATAGTAATAAAAGTTGATAACTTTCATTTTTAAAAATTCTGAAAAGGAAAGGAATTATTTTTATGCTATTATTTTGTTTTACTCTTCTAGTATTTGAATAACATGATTTCATATTGCAACAGAAGCTTCAGGTCATTAAAAAAATGGTTTCTTCTGTGTACAGGAAATCATTGTCATAACTATGTAGGAATTTAATGGCTCAGTTTAGTCAATAATTAAAACTGTTTGTATGTAAATGGCAAAGTTAGAAGTTGCAAAGTTAGAAATTACAGATCAAAAGCAGCCTGCAGATATGTTTTGTTTGGCTTCCACAGTGTTTTTTGAAAATGTGAACTAAATGCCAACATTTAAAAATCAGGAGATTTCATGTAAATATCCAGATTTCTGGCTTTTCTGGAAATAAGGCAAAATCTGTCTGCATTGTGCTTCCTCCTAGTCCTGCTTGGCAACGGAGAACATCCCCCACCTTTTGTAGCTTCAGCCCTCCCCACTCCCCACCCGTACCCTGCAGGTCACCGCAGTCCCCACCACTTCCTGTTATTGTGTATGTGCTAGGTTGGCTTTACCCATTGACATTACCTACCTTTCTCCAGCAGGCATTTAGATTTTTCATTTTACTATGAGTTTTGTATTTCCTGAAATTTTCTCATCGCCATTTCTCTGTTGCTACAAATGTATCCTGACATTTCTTAGTTTTCATTTCTTATGCTGCATTTCTTGGTGCTACTGCCGAGACTAACAGAGGTCAATTGTAATTTGGGCATTCATGCTGAGGCCTTTCAAACTAGTTTTGTGCA
Organism: Colobus angolensis palliatus; assembly: GCF_000951035.1. NCBI lineage: Eukaryota > Metazoa > Chordata > Mammalia > Primates > Cercopithecidae > Colobus > Colobus angolensis. The sequence goes on along the minus strand of NW_012121821.1, from coordinate 4,050,293 downwards.
TAAATACATACCTAGCACAAGAAACATTGTTTTCTCTTGCGCTTGAAAATCAAACCAATTTACACTTAGCACCAAAGGGTGCGAACACCCTAAAACCACTGCCTGCATAATAGCTCACTGCAGTAAAATCTTTGGTTTTACCCTTTGGTAACCTCTTGCAGCTTTTGTAGACAGAGTTAGCTCTATTTTGGGACTCTTTTTCTACATCAGAAGCACACAACTGATATCTTACTGTTACTAGTTTGCTTTTCCTGAAAGCAGTGTTGAGGTTCTGAACTTCTTGTAGAAGTTCATGAACATGGTTTGTAGCAAGAAACGATTCAAATGTCTCACTACTACAGAAACACTCAGTTATAAGTAATATATTCAGAACAAAGATGACGCTTAAAGCAAACTCTTTCTTTGATATGCTTTAAATATTTGTACCCTCTAAATGTTATGTTATAATTTGGTCCCCAGTGTTGGAGGTGGGGCCTGGAGGCAGGTATTTGGGACATTCAGGATCCTTCACGAACATTTGTCTTTCCTTAATGAGTTAGTTCTCCCTCTGTTGGTTCCTGGGAGATCTGATTGTTAAAAAAGAGCCTTGTACCTGCCCCTCTCTGTGTCTCTTGCTTCCCTCCTCTTGCCATGTGATGCCAGCTCCCCTTCCCCTTCTGCCACGATTGGAAGCTTCCTGAGGTCCTCACCAGAAGCAGATGCTGGTGCCATGCTTCTTGTACAGTCTGCAGAACTGTCAGCCAAATAAACCTCTTTTCTTTATAAGTTATTCAGCCTCAGGTAGTTATTTATATCAACACAAAGTGAACTAAGACATTATTCAACATTGCTGTTTAGATACCTGATAAATAAGGATATCGAACTTAACGTAGCCAGTATTGAATGTGTAATTTCTTCCTCTCCACCTCTGTTTTTCCCAATATGTGTTTCTTATGTCAGCAAATGGCAAGTCTAGACTTTCCATTACTTAAGCCAAACACGTGGGTGTCATTCTTGATTCTTCTCTTGCTCTTACACATCACATCACATCCATCTGCAAATCCTGTTGATTTTACACTAAAAAATATCCAGGATCCACCTACTTCTCACTACTGCCACAAATATCACCATGCTCAAAGGCACCATTACCTCTCCTCTGGATTACAGAAGTAGCCTCTTAACAGCAGGCATACTGATCTCTTTACAATGTAAGATCATGGCACTTCTCTTCTCAAAACTCCTTGACAGTTTCCCATTAGACAGAGCAAAAGCCAAAGTCTCTGGAGTAGCTAGAAGCTTCTGTGTAATTTATGTGCTCCTTTTCTTTCTTTTTTTTTTTTTTTTTAGACGGAGCCTCCCTCTGTCGCCCAGGCTGGAGTGCAGTGGCGAGATCTCGGCTCACCACAACTTCCGCCTCCCGGGTTCATGCCATTCTCCTGTCTCAGCCTCCTGAATAGCTGGGACTACAGGCGCCCACCACCACGCCCAGCTAATTTGTTTTATTGTGTTTTCTTTTGTGTGTGTGTGTGTGTGTGTGTGTGTGTTGTATTTTTAGTAGAGATGGGGTTTCACCGTGTTAGCCAAGATTGTCTCGATTTCCTGACCTCGTGATCCTCCCACCTCGACCTCCCAAAGTGCTGGGATTACAGGCATGAGCCACCGTGCCCAGCCTATATGCTCCTTTTTTGCCTCTCTGATGGTTTGCCTTGTTTTACCCTGTCTTGCTCACTTTGCTTCAGCCACACTGGCCTTGTTGCTGTTCCTCACACACACCGCACATGCCCCACCACACATGCCTTACCTGTTGCTCCTGTTGGTTCCTTTGCCTAGAATAATCTTCCCCAAGAATGTCCTCCTTGCCTTCAAGTCTTTGCTAAATGTTGCCTTCTTTGTTTTATTTATTTATTTGTTTGTTTGTTTATTTATTTGTTTAAGATATGATCTTGCTCTGTGTCCCAGGCTACAGTGCGGTGGCGTGATTGTAGCTCATGAAGCCTCTAACCACCTCAAGGTGACCTCCCACCTCAGCCTTCCAAAGTGCTGGCATTATAGCCATCCCAGCCTAAACATTGCCATCTTGGCCAGGTCTATTTAAAGGTGCACTCTATTTAAAGCTGCATTCTGTTTAAAACTGCAATGCTGCCTCTCAGACCCTAAGTTTATTTTCTTCTTCATACTTACCACCATATGACATGTTACTTGTACTCGCTTGTTTTCTCTTGGCTCCCTACATTAGAATGTATACTTTCTGAGGGTGGGGACTTTTGTCACTTTTTTTTTTTTTTAACTGCTGCTTTTCAGTACCCAGAACATTGCCTAATACATAAGAGTTCCTTGATAAATATTTGATGAATAAATTAAGTAGAAATGCCATAAATGTATACTTTTCTATTTTCAGAATTGAAATCTATAAAGAAGAATGCGTGCTTCCAATCATGAGCATATTTATATGATCTTCAGAAGGATAGAGTCAACACAGAAAGATTTATTTTCTGCATTCTCTGAACATGACCCATGATCCCTGGTTTATCAAAGTTAAGCCCTGTTGTTGAATTCCAAACATGTGAAACCTCTAAATATGAACAAAGGAAAATTCACTATTTCAAATTCTGCCCCGCTAAGGGGTAGAGGATTCACTTTAATATGATGGCGACTGTGCTCTCTCTTGCCAATTGATCTAGGATTCCAATGCATCTTAAATAAGGCCCTTTGGAGAGGTACATTTAGGCCCTTGTGGCTGTTGGGCATGTTTCTGCGTCCGAGTTCTATTAGGTTGGTGCAAAAGTAATTATGGTTTTTGCCCTTTAAGTGATGGCGAAAACCGCAATTACTTTTGCACCAACTACTTGATTAATTCAGTGGCATCACTGATGGCTACAATTGTTTTAACATCTTACCATGGGTTAAGATGTTACAACTCTTAGGCCTATATTACTTCAATGCAGCATGTTCCCTCTGAACCTGAAAAAAAAGACCAAAAAAAAAAAATCCCACAATATAAAAGTCTGCTACTTTAGTAGAAACAATTATAAAACAAAGCAAAATGGATAGTATACTGGCCACGTTAATGTTTCAATTAGCTGTTGATTTCTTAGCACTAATTTAGATGTGGGTATAGTCACTGTTCATTGTATGCACCATCAAAGTTGTGTTAAAATGCAATGCGATCAATTGTCTAATATTAATTCTGGAGTTGGCATTTACCCATTTCAGGGAATTTTTTTCATTCTGACTTTCCTTCAAAGCACTTTACAAAGTACACAATTTACAAAATGCAATGTTGGACAGTATCATACAGGCAGTATTCTAAGGGCTTTACGTATCATAGCTCACTACAATGCTATGAAAGTGGAGAATTGTTTTCTCCATTAATAGAAGAAAAATACTAAGGCAAAAAGAAGTTTAAAAATTTGCCTAAGATTACAGACTTAGTTTCAGTGCCTGGTTTGGACTCAGCTAGAGTTCATGTTCTTAATAATTGCAATAAAAAAAGAGAGAATAATACAAAAACAGAACTCAAATAATTGTGGTATTTATACAGTTTTATTCATAGGTAGTAAAAACATTCTACAGGAGATACAAGATAAAGAAAATCTATCGCTTGCAGAGTCAAAGCACTATTGTGAATTTGATGTTTGAACAGAGAGAACCAATCAAGAATGTAAAAATCTGAACCCAAGTAGTATAATAAACTCTTACGAAAATGCCTTTCCTGTTCCCACAGTTCTCAACTCTAATAGGAAATCCCGGAAGTGACTAGATATTGAGCAACGTCAGAAAAAGGGTATAAGGGCAGAGCAGGCTAGTCTGTCCTGAAGATTGTTTTACTGAAGCCAGTACAAAGACTCTAATGACATCACTGGGCACATGGAACAGTGGAGCATGGGGCTGCTCCCCACACCTGCACTGCAGTGATGACAACATATGACCCCCACAAGAGGGTGGCTGTCCTTCCCAGGCAGGAAAGGCCTAGAGCTCATAAAGAACATAGCTTTGCCTCTTCATAAATTCTAGTCACATGCATCAAACATGCTTTCAGAATACATATGAACTTGCTTCTGCTGCACATTTATGAAGCAACCACCAAGTCACCAACCTTATAAGTTGCAAATGTATTCCTTTTCATTCTCAGTAAGCTTTTAAAATATTTTTTTCCCTTGGTGTCCAATATAAACATATTGTAATTAACTTTGGGAAAAAAACAAGATTCTTTAAATATATTGTATTCATATGCTTAAAATGTAGTTACCAATATAGTTTTAATTTTTTATAGATATGTCTATGAAAAATTTTTATGTCCTAATTTTCCCCAAAGCACAAAGAAGGGATGCTTTGCTTGTAATAAGGGCTCATTTCGTGCTTGTTAAATTGAACACACACCTTGAGAATCAGGGCACATAGTGCTCTTTCTAGGTTGTAAATCTAGTATGCCACACCTCTATTTAAATAGTTATATGGTCCCTACTGCTCTAAAAATAAAGGCTAAATTCCTTAACACAGATTTTAGGGTAAGCAGGAGTCACATCCTACCACATGGCACCTCCTTCACCTGGAATGCCTTCTACCTCTCCCCAACATACCCTCTCCCCAAGACATCATCTCGCCTCTCAGTCTTTCCTGACCACCCCCTAGTAAGTCCGGGTTGGATGCTGTATTAGTCAGAGTTTTCCAAAGAAACAGAATCAATAGGATAGTTAAATAGATATAGGGAGATTTATTATGAGAAATTCGCTCATGGAATTATGGAAGATGAGAAGTCTCATGATCTGCTATCTGCAAGCTGGAGGCCCAGAAAGCCAGTGGTGTAGTTGCAGTTCAAACTTAAAGGCCCAAAAACTGGGGGCTGATGGTATAATTCCTGATCCAAGTCTGAAGGCCTGAGAACCAGCAGTGCTGATGGTGCTGATGTCTGAGGGCAAGAGAAAATGAATGTCCCAGCTAAAGTAGAAAGAGCAAATTTGCCCTTCCTCCTCCTTTTTGTTCTCTTTGAGCCCTCAACTGATTAGATGATTCCACACTGGGAGGGCAATCTTCTTTACTCAGTCTACAGATTCAAATGCTAATCCCTTCCAGAGACACCCTCACAAACATACTCCAAAATGATGTTTTACCCACTGCATGCGTCCCTTAGCTCGTCAAGTTGACACATAAAATTAACCATCACAAGTCCATCCCTTATCAACCTGCTACTTATAAACATCTCTTTAAACCATACTTGATCTCCAAATAAAGACAACAAGGTCATAATCTCATTTAATCTGATACAACTCTCCAACATACAACAAAAATATACAAATTCCTTTCTTAAAATAGGAGGTAAAGTCTTTAACTGATATATTTACTCTTCCTGATATCCTGTGACTTAAATACTATGATGTGAAATTAATAATACTAAAATACTGATGTAAAATTAATACATCTTATACTACATGATAAGTGGATAAGAGAGGAAATAAAGAGGAAAGAAAACAAATATGTTTGTAACAAAATAAGGATAAAATACTTATGACAATTAAAGTCTTCATTTTCGTAACTGGTCACATGGTCATAGCTGGTATTGATAACTGCCTTGTTCTACTACCCATTCTGTATTCCCTTTGCCTTTAACAAGCACCTCAGCTGATTATGGTTCTTTATTCATAGGGGTGACTCAGATTTTTACTCCTGAAGAGTCTGGGCCATTCATAGTCCTGCCTTCATTGGATTGTTAGTTTCCCACTGACCTTAATCAAAGGGCATGGCAATAATAAAAGATGCCCTAAGGCATAGCCTGTATTCCAGACGTACTCTTCCTTATGTCCATTGTGGAACAGTAGTCCACTTTCCTCTTGGTATTTAGTATCAGTTACCTCAGCTAGCACTGTAACTCCCTCCTTGGTCTGTTGATTCAGAGGAATGAGGAGACCAAAGAGACTGAGTGGGTCTTAACTTCCACTTCAACGAAATCATTGTTATGTCTCCTAGTAGAAGCATTCCTCTCTCTAGAACTATGACCTCTAGGTCAGCAGAGCATAAAGTTGTGGGAACAGGAAGCAAAAATTTTATTAGTCCCTATGGGTAACAGTAAGTGGTGCCAATTCCATTTTCACCCCTTGATACCTAGACCTGTGAATCCTGACTATTAGAAAACCAGCAGCATATATTGGATGCTGATTCAAATCATATTCTGAAGATCCTTGCCCCAGCCCTGCTAGTACTGCCACCTAGTTGATGCTAGCTGAGTCTTTGAAAGACCATTCTACCATTCTATCAAGATAGCTGCTGCAGGATGGTGGATAAGACCAGGGAATTTCATGAGCATGAGCCCATTGCTGCACTTCTTTTGCTGTGAGGGTAATTTCTTGATCAGAAGCAATGCTGTTTGAAATAACATAATAGTGGATAAGGCATTCCGTAAGTCCACAGGTGGTATCTTTGTCAGAAGTTTTACACGCGGCAAAGGCAAATCCATATCCAAAGTGTTTATACCAGTAAGGACAAAATGCTACACCTTCCATGATGGAAGTGGTCCAGTGTAATCAACCTGCCACCAGGTGGCTGGCTGACTCTGGGGAATGAAGCTATGTCAGGGGCTCACTGTTGGTCTCTGCTGTTAGCAGATTCGGCACTCAGTGGTGCCTTGCCAGGTTGGCCTTGGTGAGTGGACATCTATGTTGCTGAGCCCACATATAACCTCCATTCCTGCCACCACGGTTATTTTGTTCATGAGGTCATTGGGTGATGACAAGGGTGGCTGGAGAAATAGACTAACATGTGCCAATAGAATCCTATTGACTTGGTTCTTAAAGTCCTCCTTTTCTGAGGTCACCCTTTTGTGGGCATTTCCATGGGACACAAATATCTCCCTCTGCCTTCAGAGAGGTCTATTCATATACCTCTTCCCTAGATTTCTTTGTCACAATTTTCCTGTCATGTTCCTTTCAAGTTCCTGACCATCCAGCCAAATCATTGGCTACAGTCCATGAATTGGTACATAATTGCATACTTGGCCACTTCTTCCAAGCAAAGGGCACAACCTGGTGCACTTCTCCAAGTGGTGCCCACGGGGAGGATTTCCCTTTACCACTGTCCTTTAGAGATGTTCCAGCTATCCATTTTTGAATAGTACCTGCATATCATGCAGAACCATCTGCCAGCTAAGCCTGTGTCTTCCCCTCCTTTGTCAATTTATTGTGGAGAACTCCTCATTAGGCTGTAGGTACAGGCTGGGAGAGATAAGGCAGTGTAGCAGCAATGAGGGCCATTCGCATTTGGGCTAATTGTTTATGCAATTTACTTATGCCTTCAGGGCCCATTTGGTCCTGATCACATATAAACCACTTCCATTTGATGATGGATTGTTGCTATACATGCCCAACTTTATGGCTGGATGTCAGATAAAACCCAGTTTATGATTGGCAGTCCAGATCACATGATAACTTGGTGGTCCATCAGTCTCTACTAAGGCTCAGCAGCAGCCCAAAGCTGTTTCTTAAAAGGAGAGTAGTTATCTGATGTCAAGGCCTTGCTCCAAAATCCTAAAGGCCAGCTCTGCAATTTACCTATAGGTGCTTGCGAAAGGCTCCAAACAGCATCCCTATCTCCGTTGACACTTTAAACACCATTGGATCTGCTGGACCATATGGCCCAAGTGGCAAAGCAGCTTGCACAGCAGCCTGAACCTGTTGCTGAGCCTTCTCTTGTTCTGAGCCCCACTCAAAACTAGCAGCTTTTTAGGTCACTCGGTAAAAAGACCAGAATAGCACACCCAAATGACAAATATGTTGTCTCCAAAATTCAAAGGCGCCTATAACACACTGTGTCTCTTTCTGAGTTGTAGGAGAGGGCAGATGCAGCAACTTATCCACTAGACCTCTAGAAATTTCATTACAGCAGAAGGCACTTGAATTTTAGTTGGATTTATTTCCCAATCGCTGAGACACAAGTGCCTTACCAATAAGTGGAGAGTAGTGACTACTTCTTACTGATTCAGTCCAATCAGCATAAGGTCATCAATGTAACGGACTAGTGTGATATCTTGTGGAAGGGAAAGGCAATCAAGTTTCCTGTGAACTAAATTATGACATAGGGCTAGAGAGCTGCTATACCCCTGAGGTAGGACATTGAAGGTATATGTCCTGGCCTTGCCTGCCAAAAGCAAACTGTTTCTGGTGGGCCAATGGACAGGTATGGATAAAAAGACATTTTCTAGATCAACAGCTGCATACCAAGTATCAGAGGATATATTAATTTGCTCAAGCAATAAAACCACATCTGGCACAGCAGCTGCAATTGGAGTCACCACCTGGTAAGTTTATGATAATCCAATGTCATTCTTCAAGATCCATCTGTCTTCTGCATGAGGCCAAATAGGAGAGTTGAATAGGGTCTTTGTGGGAATCACCACTCCTGCATCTTTCAAGTTTTTGATGGTGGCACTAATCTATGCAACCCTTCCAGAAAAGTAGAATTACTTTTCATTTACTATTTTCCTAGGAAGGGGCAGTTCTAATGGCTTCCACTCAACACCTCTGCAATAATAGCCCCCACTCCACAGGTCAAGGAACCAATGTAGGAATTCTGACAAGGGTTAAGTTTGTCTATTTCCAATTATGCATTTCGAAGCCAGGGAAATCACCACAGGATGGGTTTGAGAACCTCTGTGAGATGCACCTGAGCTAAAATTCCATTGATCACCTGACCTTCATAAATTTCTACTCTGACTAGAGGGCCACAGTGATGTTTTGGGTCTCTTGGAATTGACTAAGAGGATGTGACTCTCTGTTTTTGTGATTCAAGTTCATCTTTTATTCACTTGACCTAAAACTTTCCTGCTTATACAGATCAAATAAGATTTTAATAGACTTCCTATCTGTTACACTTCTAGGTACACAACAATTAACTAGCCAACGCCATAGGTCTGTTCAAGTCAGACTATTCTGAATGCTGCTTTGACTCTGCTGCCTGTTACAGTAACCACATTCACTTTGTCTTTGGCAGTTGAGTGCCCTGGGATCCAATTACTCCCATTGCATTTAAGTTTTCCATTTCAGTGACTATAGTTCCTACTGTGAGGTTGGACTATAGAGAAGAGTGATCACAGAGCTCTTTAATATTGAGGGTGCCCACACACATTTGTTTCTTTCAGTAAATGTGAAAGGCCTGCCTCCTGGACCCTCCCAGTGTAGGTGAGCAGGTCTTAAATGACAGTCCACTCTAACATTCCAATCTCCCCAAGCCTTTGAATCCCTTCTTTTACATTTAACAAAGACTTGTCCAGCATTTCCAGTTCACTCACAATGGGCCATCTTTGGGTCAGTGTTTCAGCTAACCAAGCAAACAAACTGTTAAGGCCTTTTATAACTCCCTCAGCTGCAACAATAAATGCAGAATTTCTGTTTCGTGTAGGCCCTTACCAGTAAACTCAGTTTTATCCTACTTTATATTCCTTCCGCCATTATTCCACACCTTTAGTACGCACTTCCACATGTTATTTCTGCTTGTATAAATTAGAAAACTTAAGTAGTTCTTTTGCAGTGTAGTATCTCCTTATGGGTCACACTTTCTACCTTATCTTTAGGGGTCTCCTGGGATTTGAGTCTAGCTATAGGTCTAGAAGCAAAGAGGAGTGGTGGTACTGGGTCCTGGGGACATTATTTTGCACGACAACAGCCTCACAGGCATGAGCCAAGGCACCCAGCCCCTTAAAGACATTTTTAACTCATTTCACAAATACTTCTTGAATATCCACTATTTGCCAGGCACTGTTTTAGGCTGTTGAGACACATGTTGGTAAACAACAATTGAAACATTCCTTCCCTACTGTAACTTGTATTCTAAAAAGGTGACTGATAATAAACATAATAAATAAGTCTTTCCATATGATTGGTGATCATTGTTATAGGGAGAAAAGCACAGCAAGGTAAGGGGGCTGAGAACTGACAGTCTGATATTGTGATAAAATAAGAAATAAATATTTGGTCTCTGCCCCTGGTTTCTGGCACAGAGCTTCTAAAACTTTATAATTTCCTGAGCAATCGGGACGCTAGAAGAATCTTTTGTTCTAATATTTGGTCGTTGGTCACATTCCTGACAGAATCTGAATCTCTTGGAATCTCCTGGGTGATAGGAATGTCTTTTGTTCTAATGAGGTAACTTTTGATGGGCTCTTGGATGAGGACTCTTCACCAGAAAGACCAAGCCTTGATCAGAAGCTTGGAACTTTCAATACTTCCTTTATCCTTTGGGAAGGGGAGAGAGCCTGGAGATTGAGGTAATAATCAATTACGCCTTCATAAAAATCCCTGAACTCTGAGCTTCGGGGAGCTTCTGTGTTGTTGAATGTGTGGAGGTGCGAGGAAGGTGGCATAACGGGAGAGGATCTGAAGGTTTCGTGCTCCTTCCCACGTATTTCACCTCATGTGCCTCTTCCTCTGGTTATTCATCTGTACCCTTAGTAATATCCTTTATAATAAATGGGTAAACATAAGCAAAGTGTTTCCCTTATTTTTGGGTTCACATACAAAAAATGTGCTGTTCTAGCAAATTATTGAACCCCACAGGGGATTGTGGGAACCTCCGATATGTAGCTAGTTGGTCAGAAGTACAGAACAGAACCAGAGACTTGGGATTGACATCTGAAGTAGAGGGCAGTCTCATGGGATAAGCTCTTAACCTGTGGGGTCTACAGTAACTCCAGTTAGTGTCAGAATTGAATTAAATTATAGGACACCCAGTTGATGTCTGCTGGTGAATTGCTTGGCATGGGGAAAAATTCCACACATCTTGGTGATCAGAAGTGATCTATGTTGAGAGGATAGCAGGAGAAAATAGTCATTTGTTTCTTCCTTACTGTTCTTGTAAAAGAGGGTATAGGTTGCAATTGTAAGTAAAAGTGTCAGATAGGCCTCACTGAGAGGGTGACATTTCAGTAAGTATTTGAAGGAGTAAGCAGGTTTGCCCCATGAATGTCTTGGGGAAGAACACCCAGGCAGAGAGAACAGCTAATGTAAAGGCCAGATAGTTTACTTATTCCAGGAATGCCACAGAGGCCATGGTGGCTGGAGCAGAGAGAATGAAGGGGATAGAGAAGGTGAAGGCAGGGAGGAAATGGCAGAGATGAGCATGCTGGGGAAAGGCTGTGTAGGGCCTAATTTCTATTCCAAGTAAAACAGTGAGCCGGTACAGCATCCTGGGCAGAGAAGTAGCTTGATTTGGCTTACATTTTGAATAGATAAGCCTATTTGGGGAACAAGCTCTATTTTAGTAAATAAGAAGATGATCTTTTTAAATTGGTAGTTTCCTCGTTCATATCCCTTGAATACTTTCTTGTGCAGCCAATTCTGTGCCAAATGAAAAGTCTCATCCTATATGTATGTCTGAATCTTATCCAGGATTTCTCAGCCAAATTATCTTGGCACACAGGAACATTATGACCTGTGGCTAGGAATTTCTCAAAATTCACAGCCAAGCTGATAATAGGATACTGTCCTAAGATGGAATAAAGAAAAAAATATAACTTAAATTCTGATTTTAAATATTACTTTAAATGAGTTCTTATAACAAGGAACACAAGATTCAGGATGTGATATAAGAATGTGTAATTATAGCTACATAATGGTCCTACAAAATGTTACTGCCTCTTTGAATCAAATGTTCTATGTGGACCTTTGGAATAATATCAACATTCAAGAGATCATCACTTCTGGATTCTTGTCAATTTTTACCAAATCAAAAGGCAATGAGTAAATTTATTGGAATTGGTCCTAGAAATGTTTTGACACCATCCAGAAGGAAAAGTCACATAGAGGCTATTTCAAAAGCAAACTGTAGAAAACATTTTATATAATAAGACCATAAATGGCTAATAAATCTGATAAAAATGTTTTAGCTGCCCTGGTAACCAAAGAAACTTAAAGCAGTAATGAGATACTTAAAGTGAATTTAAAAGAGGAGAAAAAAAGGAAAAGGAAAAATAGAATATTTAGGTGAAAATATAGGCATTTAGTGAGACACAGTCTCAAACTGCTTGGGAGTGGGAATACGGAAATTCTCACATTGCTGATATTTTCAGTGGATCAGAAAAGCAATGTGACAGTATGGATTATAAACATAAAAAAGGATCGCATATTCCTGTACTTTTTACTCCTGGAAAAGTTTCTTTAGAAAATAATGCAAAAAAAAAAAAACAAAAAAACAGTTGAATTGCAGCATTGTTCTAAATACAGAAAAATTATATACCTTGCAAAAGCAGGAAGGTTAAACAAAATATTTTAAAATCCATATTGAGAAATATTATATAACATTAAACATTCTATGAAAAAATTAATGATGTGGGGAAAATATGACATGAGATATTTGATGCAAACAAGGTTCAGACACATGGTCTCGGCCATGTACAAATAATATGTGATAGAAATGAAAACTAAGTGGAAATATATTAAACTGGGAACAGTGATTATCTTTGAATGGTAAGGTCCTAGAGGGGTTTTTTTTATTATACTTTTATACATAGCATTTATAATAAATAACTAATATTTCTAATGCCTTTCTATTTTAATACAAATTATGCATTTTAATATATAAATCTATGTAATATTTTCTGTATGTAAACTTTCAACATTATTTTTAAATAATACAGAAATATATTCAGAGTATAGCTAAGCAGTTAAAAAATGGCGAAATCTTTTGACCTAGCCGATGGTATAAAATAAATATAGGGATACAGTATAGACTAAATACCTTAATTAAAGACAATGACCAATTTTCTAGATGCCAAATCAATGCCATCAGTTTGCTGTTATTCAGAGTAAAATAAGTTAGTCAGTCTATTTGCTGTTAACCACAGAATATTTTAACATTTACCAAATTATTAATGAGACTGGCTTTATAGCGACCCTTAAGATGGACTCAATCTTAAAAGCACTGTCATTAAATAATAGATTCACGGGACAAATATTTTAAGTAAAAGTCAACAAGAAAAAGAAAATGTACGTGTAAGCATCTAAATTTTATATAACTCCAAGTGTCCTTACAAGGAAGTGTGGAAGAGAACAGATGCTAATTTATGACTCCAGATCAATTTGCTCAAACTTGCACACAGGCATTACAGGCAGAAGCACACCATTTTTTCCCTCCCATTTGTTATATACCATTCCTCTGGTTATGTTGTTTAATGATATCCTGCCTCAGTGTCAGGCTTAATAAAAATAGACAATAATCTCTATTTTGTTTTAACAAAGGAAACTTTTTAACCATTTAAAGATAAGCAGTCTAATGTTATTACTAGAACAAAATGAGCATTGGTTATTTTAAAAACACGTGCGTTTTTTTCTAATTAAGTCTTTGCTTTTGAAACCTTGGAAAACCAGTGTTTTCAGAGCTCCACTTCATTATGAGACAGTTGCGTTCAGTGAGTTCAAAGCATCCCAGTAGGTCTTCCTTCTCTTGGGAGTTCTCATTCCACAGCTGGCTTAGTTTTCTACACCTTGGTGGCCCATATACAAAATTAAAGCCCCAAATTGTCCAAACCTCCCTCAAAAGCAAGCTGAGTATGTGGGAATTCAAATCACTGTTTAGATAGAGTGTGTTTCAAAGCCTTCTGATTACAGTGGTGGGAATTCTGAATAGTCTCTAGAAATAAAGCCACACTAACGCTTCCGGGACCTAAGCTGAGTTCTCTGGAAAGGTAGTTTCCTAAAAGTGCTCAGTTAGTTCCCTCGGGTGAGCAGTTCTTTCCCCCAAGGATTGTTTCTTATTCTCCATACCCTTGTATACTTTTAAGTAATTTGTCCAGTGCCCTCTTCTCCCAGGAACTGGAACACTTGATACAAATTTTCTAGTTTATTTCACGGTCTGCACTTTTATGGGGCCAGACATTAGAGTTTCCTTCCAATTGTCCCACAGACATGTAGCCTCTTTCATTCAAGCAATGAAGGCTATAATGTGAACTCCACACCCGTTCCAGCAAGACACTTCACCCTTCAGAGCACTCCCAAGTCAAAGGGTACAATACTATCACAAGTGTAATACTGGATGGTGGAGGGGCAGGTAGGAGCACCACTTTTCCGTTAAATTAAACTCCTTACTTTGCCTGGAAATCACTTACCTTCCTAGATATCTTTTAGGTGATTGGTCCATTATGAACCTGGAATATGAGCCAGCTGTCATGTAAGCAGATTTTTCAGCCTCAGATGACCACAGCCCCCACTGACACCAGGATTACAGCTGAGTAGTTACATGCTTACATTCTAAACTGCCTTTTAGAATTGCCAGGTCCGGATTCAAGGGACAACTTCATGTCACTGCAGCCACCTCGACGTCTTCCAGAGAGCAGCTGACTATGGGAAACCATTACAGAAATACTCAAGAAAAACTTAATCTCCTCATTTAGCCACAGGGAAGACATGGAGGAGAGGATTTTAGCTTTAAGCCTTAAATGTTCAGGACTGAAGGAGATAGCCTCAAAATTACTTATAAATTTCATCAAATATCGAGTGTCTGCTGTGTGCCAGGAAAATGTCTACTGTTTGTCTGATCTCCTTGCATGTCTCTTTTGATGACTTCCTGTTTTTGTCCCTTTTTCTTCTTTTGGTGAGGAATCAAGATTCTCAGTGTAATCAAGTTACTTAGCCTACCGAAATCATTTTGATTTCTATTCACAGGTGTTTTGCCTGTGTTTACCTGATGTTCCCTCCAGCTAATCCAGAGATTCTGTATTTTTAATTGTTGATATAAAGTGGCAGACACACTTTTGAGATCTTAATAGTGAGAATGTAAGCATTTCTTTTCTTTTTTTAATCTTAGGATTTATGGCAATTTCATAGAAATCTGACAGAGTTGGATAAGAAACTGTAATAGTGTATACGAGATACAGAAGATATTTGAGGTGGCGAGTGGTGGGGGCTGTCCTTGAGCAAAACTGAAATAGGCCAAGAGTTTCTTCTAGGCTCAGTTTTCACAATGCACAATCTGCTCCCCAATTCTCTGGCCTCTTCCCCGGGGTACCTGTCATGAATCATTATCCCAAATGAACTGCATGAGCTAATTTATCTGAAGGTAGGTAAGATATGTTATGAAGATCCCTTTTTTTATAGATGAGGAAACTGAGGCTTAAATTAAGCCTGGCTTAGAGTTGCACAACTTGTTACTGGCAAGCACAGGGCTTGAAAACAGGTTTTCTGCTTTAAATTCAGTGCTTTTCCATATGCCAGTGACGCCCAAACTAGCATCGGTTTTATTTTTGTCTATAAAATGATATGTACATAGGAAAAATTGGCTTTTGCATCTTTTTAAAATCGGAGATGTCGATGGCTACTATTAATAATATCTACATAGAGGGTCTAATAACCTCTTTTTTGGGGCCGTTGTGATGATGGAATTCGATGAGATCTATGAAGCCCCCAGCATGGTGTCTGAGCAGTATGTGCCCACGGTGTGTGCACCCCCTTCCTTTCTGAGCTTTCCTGCTTGAGCTGGGTGCCCAGTGTTCATCCCCTGGGATTCCAGGAAAATATTTCATTACACTGTTATTTCAATGTAAAGCTAGACAATAACTAAAGGCTTTTGTTAAAAGTGTGAAGCCCTTTGCCAGCGAACATATAATTTCGGTTTTAATATCAAAACTAGCTTAGTAATCACTTTCTTCTCATTTACAAATTTCCTAGCTGCCTTATCCCTGTACCTTAGCAATCCACACCCCAGGCTGTGAACCCATCCAGTGTATCATTCCTTTTTTAGCATCTTAGAACACCCAGCCCCTTCTGAGAAGGGAAAGAGTATGTGATTATAAAGACCGTGGTCTTCATTAATAGGTCACCCCTTTCGTGGGTGTATTTTCCTTTTAAAAACAGAAACCAAGAAAAAGCAATATTTAACTCAAACAATTGAATATACAATGGCAGAATGTCCAATACTGTGTATGGTGTATAGCAGTTTCATAGATTGAGGGAAACATGAATATTTTAGACCAGAAGAGGGTATCCCTTAAATCAGTGCTCCCCAACCTTTTTGGCACCGAGGACCAGTTTCATTGAAGACAGTCTTTTCATGGATGGAGGGGGATGGTTTCAAGATAAAACTGTTCCACCTCAGATCATCAGGCATTAGATTCTCATAAGGAGCATGCAACCAGATCCCCCACATGTGCAGTTCACAATAGGGTTCCTGCTCCCTGAGAATATAATGCCACCACTGATTTGACAGAAGGTGGAGCTCAGGTGGTAATGCTTGCTTGCTGCCATTCACCTTCTGCTGAGCGGCCACTTCCTAACAGGCCACTGACCAGTACCGGTCCTCGGCCAGGGGGTTGGGGACCCCTACCTTAAATTATGCCAAGAGGGGCTCACTTCTTTGCTTTGTTCAGAGAGTCTCTATTTGGGGAATGGAACAAGAACCTCACCTATTCTCCTCTGCTTATATTGTGGACACGGAGTGTGAAGGTCAAACTAAAAAACAATGAAAGCATCATGTTGTGAAGTTGGGGCTCTAGGATCAGACAGATCCAGATTCAAATCCTTAGCCACACACTAGCTGCATGCCCTTAGGCATATTCCAAACTGGGTGCCAGTTTTTTCCTCTGAAAATAGAGGCAGCTCCTTGGCGGAGTGGTTACAGGGTCATATGAATCAGGACAGGTAAAGCATCAACCTCCACACTTGCGTTCTCTAAATGACTGCTATGATGCTATTATGCTTCAAGTGCACTCAGCACAGATACCTTTCTTTCTCCTCTCCAGATTGGTTTCTTGGATTTATTTCTTAAAACCTGGGAATTTCTAGGAATTGGCAGCAGTTAGAAACACAGGGAATGATTTAAAAGCTCCCCTGAGAAGTTGAGGAAAGCAATTTTGTAGCAGAGATTTTCTTCTTCCTCTTCTCAAAACTTTATTTACCATCTAAAAGACTCCACAAGTTAAAAGAGAGAGAGAGAGATAAAAAAATTAATTAGATTCAAATCCCTACTCTCCTTTTCCAAGATCTAAATTAAAAGTCATCACAAAATACCTGTGTGCTTCACGAGCTGCCAAAATTTGAAATTCACAACCCCCTTGACTTTATGTTTCAGGAAATTTGATTTTGCGATCTAATTTTAGAATAACAAATAGCCCTGCACAAAGAGTCCCAAATGTTCCTGGTTCCCAAGGAGTTGTAATTTCAACACTTCTCTATGAAAACCTAAATACACAATTTTTTATTCCTACATTTTGATAAGTCACAACATACAAATTCTGTGAGAATTAGCATTAAAATCTCATGCAGATCCATCATTTAATTCTCTAATAAGGCAAAGTTTATCATAAGTACTCTCTAAGGTCTCGACAATTTTTTATAAATTTCAAAATGCATCTGTCAAACATGTATGCACAGAAACATGTTATTTTAAACTAGTCAGAAACAAAACTGTTCTCCTTATTTAAACTCTCTACAGAGCCCACACTATATTCTTAAGACCAGTAACTACCTAAATGATCATTTCATTGACAACTCAATGCTTGGCACTGTTCTCTGCCCAAAAGACAGCATCCAGCCCAACTCTGGGCACAACATAGCTCTTAAAGCATGCTTTTAGATTGCTTCATCTTTTCCTTGCTTTCAGTTCAAGAATGAACTCTTACTACATGGTTTTGGCATCATATCTTATGTTTTGGAGTTAAAAAAAAATCCAGGCTGAACAGAATGTGACAATCTATGCCTCAAAGTCAGTCAAAAATCCATATATTTTTGCTGACAGAACTCCTGACATTCTGATACTGAAAAACTTTCAGGTTTATTGATAGAATTTTTATTCCATTTTACTCAGGCTTCTGCTAGAATTTAACATTTTCTGTGCCATGGACTTAAGTTCTCTACTTAACATTTTCTGTGCCATGGACTTAAGTTTTCTGGTGTTGCTCACTTACTTCACAAGTAGTCCTCTTGCCTCTGCAACAAGATTTAAACTTTTGGGGGAGGAATTCAACATGTCTTAAAGCAGGGGCATCCAATCTTGTGGCTTCCCTGGACCACAGTGGGACAAGAAGAATTGTCTTGGGCTACACATGAAATACACTTACACGAATGATAGCTGATGAGCTAAAAAAAATAATCACACAAAAACTCAGGATGTTTTAAGAAAGTTTGTGAATTTGTGTTGGGCTGCATTCAAAGTCATCCTGGGCTATATGTGGCCTGCTGCAGGTTGCACAAGCTTGTCTTAAAGTGTTCTAGAACCCCCCACACACTCGGTTGAACACTGAGTTTGATGATTAACAGGTTGCCAGTAAATACTAGATGAATTAAACAACTGTTATTTGGAGATGTCAGATATCTTTCTCTGGTTGATTAAGTCAGAGACTCAGTTGAAGCAAATACGTTTTTTAAAACTTTATTATCATGGAAGATTTAGAGAGGAGAAGTATAGTGAATCCCCATGTCCCTATCATCAGCTTCAACAATTATCAGCTCATGAACAAACCTGCTTTGTATAAATAGCTTTTGAAAAATTAATAGTTTTTTTGAGCAGTTTTAGGTTCACAGAAAAAGTAAGTGGAAAGTCCAGAGTCCCCAAATACTCCCTTCCTCTTCCCCCAGCTTCCACTGTTATTAACATTCTGCAATAGTGTGGCACATTTGTCACAAATGATGATTCGATATTGTTACATTATTATTAACTAAATCCACAGTTCACACTAGGGTTCCCTCTTTGTGTTGCACATTCCGTGGCTTTTAACAAATATATAATGACATGTATCCAGCATTACCATATCCTACAGAATCGTTTTATCAAATAGTGTTAACTAACAAAATAGCAATAACTAACTCCTGATTACCTCAGGGTGAGTTATATTCACCCCCTAAAAGATGTTTCTATTCAAATGCAATTCACATTTGTGCTTTTTATGATTTCATGTACACTGTGCCATTCAACTCACATAGTCATCTCCTTCAGTAAGCATTTTTACTCCCATTTTCTAAGATATTAAAGCTCAGAAAGGTTAAATAACTTTTCCAAAGGTCAAATAGCTAGTCAGGGACAGAGCAAAGATACCAACCTAGATTATGGGATTAATTCATGCTGCAGAATTTGTGACTTGCTAAATGACAGAAATGCTAAAATTAGTCCTTTCTACCATTTATGGAGCAATTAAGCATGTGGTTGAAAGTAGAGCCAGATGGCATAAGCCTTCCCAGAAGCAGGATTTCTTATACTATGGGAGAGAAGTGATAATCCTGAAATGGCGCTGGTCGGGGTAGGGGGGATACTTGGTACCCAACCCACCTCCTCAGGGTTACATGCTGTGTGTATGTGTGTGAGAATGAACAACTGCAAGAGAAGTGCTGGGTGTATTGTAGGGAGAGCCAGGGTTCAATCAGGCCATGGAGCTGGAGGTAGGGAATGCATTTGCCATGGTGTAGAGTTTCCATATGCTTCAGAGGAAAAATTGATGAGGGAACAAGGAGCAGCAGCGGGAGGTTGTATAGGAGAGAGGAAGCACAGAGCAGCTTGGGGGATGAGCACAGACGTTAGAGAGGCTTATATCTAGCCAGTCATTAGGATAAAAATAAAGTGAGGCATGATGGGTTTTAACTGACTATGAGGTTTTCCAAAGGATCCCCACTCAAGCTCTTAGTAAATGTTGGAGTCAGCAGTTCCCACTCTGTGTCCTTAAAGTCTGGCATCAACAGCTTGCCCTCTAGTTTCTCAGAACCATGCTGCCTCGGAGGGAGTCTGAAGCCCTGCAGTGTGGACTACTGCTGGAACGGTGGCCCTACCGGGCCCTGGTTTCTGGTGCTGATAATGGTATGGCTTGACACACAGGGAGGCAATTCCCTAAAGTTTGGGCTGTGGGTTGGTTTTGATGGGGTGATTACTGGAGAACCTAAGGCTCATGACAGTGAAAATATGTTTTGACAAATATTCTGCCCGTTCTGAGTGGGGAGTGGGACCAGTTCTATGAAAAGTGTGGCAGGGAACTGGACTCTTGAGTGCCCACACTACCCCCACTCTTCTCCTTTGGTGGTTTCTTCCCTACTCTCCATTGTGGCCACTCATGCTGCCATGGCTCGCCACTCTCATCTCTCCCCAGAGCACACACATTTTCAAGCAAACTTTTTGTTTCCTCATACTCTATAAGAATGCACCTGTTTTATGTCTAACTCTATGTGAATGCACCTTGCTGACCTTCTAATCATAGAATGGCTGTGTTGTAAATCTACTCCAATTACTCATCTGAATCATATCAAAGTCATCCCACCAAAACCAACCCACAGCCCAAACTTTAGGAAACTGCCTCCTTGTGTGTCAACCTGTGCCATTCTTGGCACCCAGAAACCACACCTGGCAGGACTACTCTTTGAGCCATGGTCTAGCTGGCTGGACAGAAAACTCATTGTCTTAAAATGTTGCCCATCGTTGGATAATACTGAGTGATGGACAGCTTTATTGAGTTAAATTCCCTGCATGGCTCTCAGGCTCCTATAGAACACTCATAATTCCTTTTCTTCAGGCCATTCCTCCAAATATCAGCCCCCAGGTTTGTCTTACTAAGGCTGCCAAGTCCTATGTCCCTCAGACACTGAATACCAATGTAGAAGGGTGAGATCACAGTTCCCAAATAAAAAATCTGCCTTTTCTTGTTTTAAAAAGAAAACATATTAAGCACTTACTCCATGCCAGACTGTGCTAATTGGAAGATTAATTTAATTTGATTAAACTTCCCAACACCACCAAGAGGGAAGGATCGTTTTCTTTTTTCCAATGACTAAACAAGGGCTAAGTGGAAAACATGATTTGCCTTAAGGTCATGCTGCATTTCTAGGGGTAGAGACAGAACTGAAGCCCAGGTCTACCAATTTCAAGGCCTGTTCTCTTGCTACCACACAACTGAGAGTGACCCTTTCCAGACAACAGCCCATCCACTGGAGCAATCAGATGCTGCAAGTCCTGACAGAATTATAAGTCTGAAGGCTGAGGAACAATTTGAAGCCAATTTTTTTTTTTTTTTTTTTGCATTTCCAAAAAGCGTAATATATAAGTGTATTATTATTTTTACTACTCTCAAAACCAAGGTTAGTGTGACGAGATGGTATCTTAGTGTTGGTAAGAAACACTAGCTGCCATGACAGAAAACCCTAGAATCTCAGTGGCTTAACACAAAGTGTCTTTTGCAAAGTGTAATGCATGTGCCTTTCTTTGGCAAGTGGCCTTCTATGTGGCCTGTTACTGGTTGAAAATTTTCATATGTTGAAGTCCTAAGCTCTAGTTCCTCAGGCCATGACCTTATTTGGAAATAGGACTGTTATAGATGTAATTAGTGAAGATGAGGCCATACAGGAGTAGATTGAGCCCTAGTCCAACAGAATTGGTTTTCCTATGAAACTGGACACAGGCACACCTACAGGGAATACATCACGTGAACATGAAGACGGCCATCTACAAGTCAGGAGAGAGGCTTAGAACAGATCCTTCCCTCTCAGCCCTCAGAAGGAACCCACTTTACCAACATCTTGACCCCAGATTTCTAGTCTCTAGAACTGAGGCAATAGATTTTTGTTGTTGAAGACACCCAGTTTGTGGTGCTCTGTTATGGCAGCTGTAGCAAACAACACACAGTCCTGCAAGGCATCTTTCCATCTGTAGCTCTGCCATCTTCTAGAGCCTCAGAGTTCTTTCCTGGAGCCTCTGTGTTTGGCTAGGAGATGAAGGAGGAGAGCACATATGGGGTTTATGGGGCAGGCATGAAGGGACATGCATGTTTTCTGCCTGCAGTTCATTGGCAAGAAGTCAGTCACATGACCTCCTTAACTGCAGGAAGGCCTGGGAAATGTAGGCTAGCTGTGTGTCCGTGAACAGGAGAAAACAGATATCAGTAAACACAGGACATTCCTTGCCACGGATAATTTAAAATAGAAAGATACTGGAGGAAAGAGGCCACTGCTAGGAGGCTATGACAGGAGTCATTCATCCAACATCCATTCACTCCCTCATCCATTCTATAAGTATTTATTGAGTGCCTACTCTTTGCCAGCACTGAAATTGGTATGGTGACATAGGGGTACAGCAGGAAACAAAAAGGGACCGATCCCTGCCTTTAAAGAACTTGCACTGTGGAAACCTATGATAGAAAATTGCAAGTTGCCTTTGGAGGCTCTTTAAATGTAGTCCTAGTGTAGGTGGTCAGAGAACGTTCTCAGATGAGAAGACACTGAAAGAGAAATAAGAGGGAGCTAATGGTCTGCACTCCCTCCTCTGCAATTCCAAAATCCGATAAGCTCTGAAAACCAAGTTTTTTGGGGAAAGTTTTTGGTAATAAAACCTGACCTAGTATTGACACATATGGTTGAAAAGCCTGATCCCAGTGGACACAAGGGTACTTATACACTTTATCTATTGTACTAGGTATCAGTACTTGAATACTTATACTAATTGCTAAAAAGACGTTCATATGTTTGTTTCCAAAATAGATCAAGACATAGTATTGCTAACATGCCAGACAGAGTCAGCAGATAAGTAAAATGAACGGTGAAGTTTGGTGAGAACAAAGGATACCAAAAATCTTTTTCAGTATACATCCTAGTCACCCAAATTGATGGATATCTTCAATATTCACTCTTTCAGTGGTTCTGTAATTGAATAATTTCCAAATCTCTGAAATCAAAGAGGCATTACCAATGGTTTGGTCAATATCTAGAGCCATAGAAATAGGCGGTGGGCAATGCTAGGAGCAGCAGTGAGGGTAGTGCCTTTAGTAGTGACCACTGAGCTGGATCTGTGAGCCAGGTTGACACAGAAGGAGTGGACTTAGGATCTAGGGTTTCTTCTAGCAGAGGATTTGGAGGCAACGGTAACTACTCATGTCATTGTGACGTGATACTCAACAGCTATGGCAAAAGGGAAATAATGGTAGTGTTGGTGCTTCCAGAGATGCTCTACCTGCTCTACCTGCTTACCTTTCCATAGGTAACACCTGGACTCTACCATGAAAACAAGCATTAGCTCTAGTCACTCAATTACAACACTCATAAACACAGAGGAGCAATGAGGTCTGAGCCACCTTGAACCTTTTTCTTCAAATTAAGACATCTGGAAGTGACTGGTGTGAAACAGCCGTTGTCCAACCAAGCTCTCTGTGATCATGGAAATGTGCTGTGATCTGTGTCCCCAGTACAGTAGCCAGGAACCCTGTGTGCTATGGAGTGCCATCCACTGAAATGAGGATGGTGTGATGGAGGAAGTGAATATCTAATTTGATTTAATGTTAAGTAATTTAAATTTAAATTTAGATGGCCATATGTGGCTAGTGGCTGCCATATTGGAAAGCTCGAGTATAAAGAGTTACTTTTTGTCATGCAAAAATTACACTATGACTGAAAGACAGGGCTAGGAATCCTATTTTCTAGCTTTTATTTCCTTGTAAATCAAATATACATGCCAACTGTGGTTAGTACCAGTTGTGGCACGTTTTTCAAGGTACGCTAACATTTTCACTTCTGTAAGCTTCATCGCTTCTGGAAGAGTGTTCTAACCTGGAGCCTACTAGTGAGTTGGAGAAAGTCATTAAAGTTTTTGCTTTCAATTACTTACCTCTACAATGTTAGTCTTCTTTCTCCTCTTAGCCAGGTAGAAGAGAGAAACAAAATTATAAAGCAATACCACTACAGTTGCAGGTAGTAATCCTTGTGTTTGACATTTCTTTGACTCAAATGTAGTCATTCCACTTCTCTTGGTGGGATGAGTTTACTTCAGACTATAGCTTTTCTCCTGGTGACCAACAAGGACGTTCTCCTTAAGGGCAAGGATACATTAAAGTTCTTCTTGTGTGGCAGAGTGCCTGGTATTTAGCAGGCATTTGATACATGTATGATGGATCAAATAGCTTATCACTATCAAACAACGTTTAAGTTTACTTAGTAAATGCTAAGTACTATAGCTCTTCAAAATACTTTGCAAACTTTCCCCAATGCAACCTAATTTAAGCCAGAGAGTAAGTCCAAATTTATGGCAACACAGATTAAACATTTCCACTAAATTACGTAAAGTGAAGCTTCAAGACAGAGATATAATGTGCATGTTACACAGGTATAAAAGGATGATATGGGATCTCTCAGTCTATAGATGCTTAAGAAATGACAGCGTCAGTGACAATCTGACCCAAATGTTTTACACTTTAACTTAGAAAAAAGGAATAAAAAAGGAATTTCAGAGTCTTTTCTAGCCATGAGTTCATAGGTGTGAACCCAAATAGCTTTAACTTGATAAATCCCCTAAATCCTTTCCCACAAAAAAAAGACCACATTTGAAAGACTTTCTCAAAAAACTCTTCAATAATTAGATCAATGTGGAATTTTCGATTGGAGATTTGCTGCCCTGAAAATTTGTAGTATTTTTTCCACAAGCCATAAGCAGTTCTGATTTTTCAATCAAAATCCACCTGTGTGGAATATGTACCTAAATAAAAAACTAGAAATAGCCTTACAGAAATGTTTGTGCCAGTAGGGTGACTATAGTTAACAGTAATGTACTGTATATTTCAAAATAGCTAGAAGAAAGAATTTTGAATGTTCTCACTACAAAGAAACAATAAATGTATGAGATTATGGATGTGCTAATTACCCTGATTTGATAATTACACAACGTGTACATGTACTGAAATACTGTTTCTTATAATATGTACATTCATTGTATGTCAATTAAAAATAAAATAAACATAAAAAAAGAAATATTTGTGCCAAATGGTAGATATAATAGTTATGGCAGAAAAGCGGAGAATTCTAGTTTCATCTTCTTTATTATGTGAATCCTTGAGGGGTAGATTTTTTTCCTCAGTTAACATAGATTTAATGGTAATAATTTGCAGAGATGCATTTAGAAGAACTATTGGATGTTTCTGCTAACATACTTTGGAAGTTGATTTCCCCAACTAGGATCAAAACTCTAGCTTTGTAAATCCTCCTTTTGTTATTCACTACTAAATTCGCATTTTTTAGAAAGGAGAAGGAAGCCATGAGAGTTTTCTGGTATCCCTGGAAATTCTGTCATTCAATGCTCAAATTTGCAGTTTTCTATCCCTGGTTTGTTGTAGAGTAATTTGATGGGACATAGAGTGTCAACACTTTTTTTGTAAGCCCTCTGGATAAGTCTTATATCATCTGTTCATACTTCCAGAAAACATTCATAAAAATGTCCCTATAATAGACCAAGTATGATATCCTATAATAGACAAGGATGGTCTATACAACTTTGATCTTGTGCAAAGTAAGAGAATTTCAAAAATAGGTAAATGGCATCATCATGTAATGGATAATTTTCTTTTTCTTTTTTGAGATAGAGTCTCGCTCTGTCACCCAGGCTGGAGTGCAGCCTGGGTGCACTTGCCATCTTGGCTCACTGCAACCTCTGCCTCCTGGGTTCAAGCCATTCTTCCGCTTCAGCCTCCCAAGTAGCTGGGACTATAGGCATGTGCCACCACGCATGGCCAATTTTTGTATTTTTAGTAGAGATGGCATTTCACCATATTGGGCTGGCTGGTCTCGAACTCCTGACCTTGTGATCCTCCCACCTCGGCCTCCCAAAGTGCTGGGATTACAGGCATGAGCCACCGTGCCTGGCTGGATAATTTTTTGAATAGTTAATTATTATTAACTAAAGAGTCATAAATGCTGGAGATAATGTCAAGGTTTATATCTCAATAAAAGAAGAAAGTTAGGTTTTGTGAAATTCCCTAAGCCACCTTGACCATTTACAATTTACCACTGTTGGTAGCCTCAGATAATCAAAAGACGGTGGGAATTTTATGTCTCTGCTTTTCTACAACTTTCCTATTAGCAAATTTCAGACCAGATTTTGACATACAAAACATAGTCCGAAAACCAGTTCTTGTAAACTTGGTGACATCATGGTTCTCTCTTTCTGGGTATTCTGACAAGCACTTTGCATGAAAGTAGCTCTCCTGGGCAAATACAACATGTATTCTCTTGGCAGGATCAGCTAGGCGGATTAGCCAACAAAATCCTCCATAAAGTGGGGGGCATGACCAATTAGAGTCTCAGACCTAGGCAATCTATAAAAGGTGTTCAGCTACAGGGCTACTCGGATCCCCATTTCTTATTCATACAAGGAAGGGAGTTTTCTATACAAATCTTTCCATGTAACCATGTATCATAAACACAGCTTATTTCACCATAGTAAAGCACTTTCTAGTATCCTTATGTTGCATCATCAACCTTCGGAGGGCATATTTGGATAGTAGTATTTAAAATATTTACTACTAGAGTGTAGAAAATACTACACTTCCTTGTTGAGATCCTTCCAATTTTAACTAATCATCTTCAAAGTATGGATTTCTGATTGGAGCACTTCAGATCTTATTCTACTGCGTCTAGGGAGTATAACTGTGTACCAAATGTGGATATAGAGGTATTTCAAGTAAATTACAGGCCATATAAGAGAATGGGTGGGGGTATGAAGACTGGGGCTGAGCAATCAACCACTTTCAAAGATCTGGCTTCAAGATTTAAGAAAATGAACTCTATTATCTACCTCAGTGTCCTTTCAGGACCATCCTCACCTCTGTTCTCTCACCCCAGTTAATTCATGTAAAGCACTAGTCATGAAAGTAAAAGCAAAGTCTCTAAAATCAGGCTGCCTTAGTTTGAAGCCTGAGGTTGCCACTTACCTGTCAAAGTCTATGTTCTCTATGCCTTCACTTCCTCACCTAAAAACATGACGACAATAATATGCCTAAGCTATTAGGTTATTCTGAGGATATGAGGTAACTCAAATAGAAACCTTGGCAGCTTGCCTCACACCTAGCAAGTATTCAATGAATGTTTACAGAAAAACGAATGCATGCAAACAACAAGGGGATTGTGTTAGACAGAAGTATATAAGATAAAGCCACAATTCCCAGTCTCAAGGAGCTTATAGCCCAGTGGGAGAGACAGGCAAAGATGCAACAAAAACATAGTTGATCAGTTCCAGCCAGGTGTGGTGGCTCACTCCTGTAATCCCAGCACTTTGGGAGGCTGAGCCAGGCAGATCACCTGAGGTCAGGAGTTCGAGACCAGCCTGACCAACATGGCAAAACCCTGTCTCTACTGAAAAAGCACAAAAAAGTAGCCAGGCATGGTGGTGAACACCTGTAGTCCTGCTACTTGGGAGGCTGAGGCAGGAGAATTGCTTGAATCCAGGAGGCAGAGGTTGCAGTGAGCCGAGATCACACCACTGTACTCCAGTAGGAGGGACAGAGTTGGACTCCATCTCAAAAAACAAAACGAAACATAATCAATCAGTTCTATGTAAAATGTATGTAAATTGCAATACCTGTCAACCATTATTAAACACATATATATATAAAGATACAATGAAAGTCACTAGAAATTTCCAACATGTAAGAGGATTAAGATACCCTATCATCAACAGTGATACACGTTGTCAATGCCAGCATAGAAAATACTTTAAAACAATTGATATATTGGAAAATGATGTTCTATTTTAAATGCTCTACATTAACAATTTGTCTTTTTGGATTCTGAAAACATTTTCCAGGGGCCTTTTCCAGTTAGAAATGAGACTGCTATAAACAGTCCAACAATTAATGACATACAGTTGGCTTTTCTGAGCTAAACAGTTACTGAGCCCAAATTTATAAATGTAAAACACTTCACCAGCCACAAAACAAGGCTGAATCATATTAAGAAAACATGGATTTCAAAAAGAGCAGAAAATTTCTTTCACTCTCTCTCTTTCTTTTTTTTTATCTCTTTGCTTATTCCTTATTTTAACAGGTCATCTCCCTTTTAACAGCACAGCCCAATGTTGCCGTTTTCCTTGTCAACTACAGATATGATCTGAGATTTCAATGTGTGAATATGAACTAATTCACAAGAAAAGACAAACTAGCCAATTTAATAAATCTTAGACAAGAGCTAGAGTTTGTGTTTGAATAGAGGTGGCAGATTGAGAACTATTAACCTGTTAATCTGCAGATGCATTAAATGTCTGTGGATAGTCAAGGCCACAACAGTTTTGACAACTTAAAAAAATACTCTGTCATGGCAAGATAAGTTACCCATAACCTTCACATTTGCATAACAGAATAAATTGCTTCAACTCTTCAGGGTGCAAGTATATTTCCTACACATCAAAAAGTCAACCAAGAACTCACCATTTATTTTCCTATTATTCAAATATGATTAAGGTTTTTGTTTTGTTTTGTTTTACATAATACATGATGGGTTTAAAACCTAGGGAAAGAAGATTGATTTTGGAGATTTAAGAAATGTGTACTTTTTGGTCTTACAAGATTCTTTGTATTATAATTATTACAATTTATATACTCTCTTTTAATCAGATCTTTAAGAATATTACCAGAATACTAATGCTAATGAGTTCACTAGAAAAGCTTTTTTTTTTCCCCCAAGAGACAGGATCTCATTCTGTTGCCCAGGTTGGAGTGCAGTGGTGCAATCATAGCTCATAGGTTACTGCAGCCTCAACCTCCTGGGCTCAAGCAATCCTGCCTCAGTCTATCAAGTACCTGGTACCACAGGCACATGCCACCATGCCCAGCTACTTGTTTTTTTTAACGTTTATTTATTTGTAGAGATAAGGTCTCACTTTGTTGCCCAAGCTAGTCTGGAACACCTGGCCTCAAGTATGAAAAGCTTTTTTTAATAAATTTTTGGGAGATGGGGTGGGATTTTGGTGTGGAGTGGAAGGAAAGTGAAGAGATGCCAAGATAAAAAGCGTGTATTAGTCCGTTTTCGCAGTGCTATAAAGAACTACCCAAGACTAGGTAATTTATAAAGAAAAGAGGTTTAATTGACTCAAAACTCTGCATAATTAGGAAGAGGCCTCGGGAAGCTTACAGGCATGGCAGAAGGGGAAGCAGACACCTTCTTCACAAAGCGACAGGAGAGAGAAGAGAAAGCCAAGTGGGAAGAGCCCCTGACAGATCCATTAGATCTCTTGAGACCTCACTCACTATCACTAGAACAGCATGGGGGAAACCACCCCCATTGATCCAATCACCTCCTTACCTCAACACATGGGGATTACAGGTCCCTCTCTAGACACGTGGGGACTACAACTTGAGATGAGATTTGAGTGGGGACACACAGCCAAACCATATGAGAGCTTAAGAGAACTTGTGGCTAAAACCAGTCTCTTTTTCATTTGAAATTATTGTAAAATCTGGAAGTGTTGCTGTGTTCATAAAGGTAAGAAAAAATTTAATTCTAGCTCAAAACATTTAATAGTAGCTGTGGTCTGAATGTGTCCCCTCAAAATCCATGTATTAAAACTGAATCATCAATGTAATAGTATTAAGAGTTGGGGCCCTTAGGGGATAATTAAGTCATGGTGGTGGAGCTCTCATGAATAGGATTAGTGACTTTATAAAAGAAGTGGAAGGGAGCTATTTGCCCCCTTCTGCCATATGAGGATGCAGCAAGAAGGTGCCATCTTTGAAGCAGAGCAGCCCTCGCCAGACACCAAATCTGTTGGTACCTTGATCTTGGCCTTCCAAGTTCCAGAACTGTGAGAAACAAATTGCTGTTGTTTTTAATACTTCACCTAAGGTATTTTGTTATAGAAGCACGAAAGGAATAAGACAACACCAGAAAGCATAATTGATTTTCACCTTAAAACACTTAATTGGGTACATTAATATGGTTCATTAGAATCCAGATTTTATACCTGATCTGTTCATCAGGATATTACTCTGACTATATTTGTTCTCACCAGATATTCCATTTTCATAGAGATTAACAAATGGTGAATAAAATTATAACTCTATTCTTTTGCAGAGTTAGATCTTACTTGTTTTTCCTATTTATCCATGAAGGTAGCTTGAGAGAGGAATTAAGAGAATATTGCTAAAAAGATCACATACAGAAATGAGTTTCTCATTTTCAGTCTCACTTAGTTTTAATATTCAAGAGCATCTTAACCATTTGGGAAATAAATTCCCCTTTTTTTCTTTTTTGAGACAGGGTCTTGCTCTGTCACTCAGGATGGAGTGCAGTGGTGCGATCATAGCTCATAGCTCATAACTCACTGCAGTCTCTCAACCTTGGCCAGGAAAGAAATTCATTCATTCATTTGAAAAGAAACACACGGACCATGATCCCTTTCTGATCATGGTCCTTTAAATCTTTCAAGGGCACTTACTGACAAGTAATATGCACACCCTGCTACAGTTATGCCTGTAGTTAATCAAATTTGTCAACTGCAGAGATATACACATTTCTTTTCTATTCTAAATTAAATTCAAAAATCAACTTGAATACCCACATGCCAGATTATCAAGTTCAGTCTCTTACTCTTGAGACTACCCTTTGTCTTTCAATATCAAAGAACCCTAAAGGCAAACACAGATTAAGCCACTCAATCTGTGGGGTTTTGTTAATAGAGGGACTTTGCCTAACTTCCACACCTAAGCAGAGATCAGACATTTGTTGCCATAACTTCTCATCAACATGTGGTATCACTGAAGAAAACTTGTTCCATAAGATCTAAAGGGCACTGAGGAATATTTCTGGCCCAGGTCCTTGGGGGTGGATGGAAATGAGGAACCATGTCTTTCAGGAAGCTGGTTCTGCCATTTGGGATTTTTTGAACAAGGATTTTTTTTTTTTTTTTTTTTGCTCAAATACAAGCTTAGGCAAGGAGCTCCAGGTTCACTGGAGTTTACTTTCAAACTATCCTCCAATGCACCAGTTGTCTCAAGAGTGCCATGTCACAAGTGGCTTAGTAGCCTACCATTTGAGGACTCCCAACCAGCATCCCTCTTTTCTTCCTGGGGATGTAAATATCAAGAGTGAGGCTAGGAAGCTACTGACTTTGAGGTCCTAATCCGCAGCAGGCTTTGATTGAATTTTTGGGTCCCAGACACTCACAGAAGTAAAGGCCTCCTGACCTTTCCCTGTCTTTCCTTAATATTAGGCCTTGATTACTCCCAGAGGGTCTACATGTTCACTCTTTTTTGGGGGATGAAGCCATGTTCCTTTCAGTAGTGATTTACCCTCCCAAGACTGACCCAGGAGCAAAAACAAAACAAAACAAAACAAAAACAAATACACACAAATAAAAGCATAGTCAAAATTTTAGGCAGGACATCTCCTACATTTAGGTTCAATGATAAGTTACCATTCCTTCCTAGCCATAGCGTGTATGTCCATCTTCCCTTTCGTAAACAGATTAATTTGCTCAAGCCACTGTAACAAAACACCATAGACTGTGTGGCTTAAACAACAGAAATTTATTTTCTCATGGTTCTGGAGCCTAGAAGTCCAAGATCAAGTTGCCAGCATGGTTTGTTTCTGGTGAGGGCTCTCTTCATGGCTTATAGATGGCTGCCTTCTTGCTGTGTCCTTATGTGGTGGAGAGAGAGAGCAAACTCATTAGTGTTTCTTCTTCTAGGGGCACTAATATCATGGGATTAGGGCTGTACTCTCAGGACCTCATCTAAACCAAATTATCTTCCAAAGGCTCCATCTGCAAACACCATCACACTGGGGGTTAGGGCTTCAACAGATTAATTTTGGGAAGATACAAACAGTCTTTAACGGTAGATAAGCCTCATCATTTTTGTTTTTTGTTTTTCCCTCCCCTGGCTAAGATTTAGAAGATGCTCCCTATTTAAGATTTCTTTTATTTCTAAGATGCATTACTTCAACCAGAGTAAAACTGACCAATAGTAAAATTTGTTTTGTTTTAGGTCATTAATATTTTGAAATCTTAAATAGAAAACAATCTATTTTTTATCTAATTTAACTCAAATATAACTTTTATCTTTTCCATCTTACTGCTAATTGTCATATATGGCTTTTTAGAGAAAGATCAGAAAATACCCCAACACAGAAAAAAATATAAATATACATACATAACTGTAATGTTTATCTTACTGCAGTTAGAATATACAAAAAAAGTTTAAAATGCTGAGATTTTCCAGTCATTTCTGTAGTCAAATAAATCAGAACACTTTTATAATTCAAGAATTCTGAGGGGCTGAGTGTAGTGGCTTATGCCTGTAATCATAGCACTTTGTAAAACAAATATAATGGCTTACTCCTGGTATAGGGGAGATAGTGATGATGGGTGGAAGTTTACCACATAACATCTTAGCTGTGTTAAAAACCATGATTTTAAATCTTTTGAAACCTTCTTGTGTTCTCTGTTCCACGTGCTGTCCACAGAAGCAACAAGGCAGAGGAAGCTGAGGAAGCAAATCTATGAGGCCACAAATTTAAGAGTACAAGAAATCTACAAGATGTACATTTTACAGATAAAAAAAACTGAGACTTAACACCCGACATCACACACTAACACAACTGGAATTTGAACTTGAATCTGCTTGATTGCAAAACCCTAGCTCTTTTCTTCACCCCATACATACCACTATACCATATCGCTCTACTGCATCTCAGAGATTTTTTTTTTTTGCCAGCATAAAGTTTTTCATTTATAGTGCAGATCATGATTATATCATTCTATAGCAAATGGGTTTTCATGCTTTAAAAGACAGTATACCAACATGAATTTTATCTTGAAAATCTGAGCCATT
This sequence comes from Colobus angolensis palliatus, assembly GCF_000951035.1. Classification (NCBI taxonomy): domain Eukaryota; kingdom Metazoa; phylum Chordata; class Mammalia; order Primates; family Cercopithecidae; genus Colobus; species Colobus angolensis. The sequence goes on along the minus strand of NW_012121821.1, from coordinate 4,017,790 downwards.
ATCATAAATCAAATGCTGCTTGACATTCTAAAGGAAATAGAACTGGCCAGAGAAATTGTAGATTCATTATAATTCCCCATAGATATTCATACTTTTGTGACTGTCGTTGAATACAGAAATGATAGGTTTGAGTTTGGTTGTAATTTCTTTAATTTTAGGAAATATTTCCATTCTACTTGATATCAAGTTATGCATGTCATGACTGTAATTTAGATATTATCACTGGCCTTAGAGTAAAATTTCAAATGCAGCCTTAACACACTGCTATGTTTTATAGGAAAGGATAAATGCTGAGTCATGTTTCTCATCCCGGAACCCTGCATGCTTCTGCTTGAGGCTGTTGACTTCTGAGCCTGTCCTCTTGCCTTAAGATCCACAGCTCTCTCATCTCCCTACCACTGCGATTCTCCACTCAGCATTCTCTGATGAACTAGTATTACCTTCAGTTCTTCCCTCCACCAGAAAACCATATTACAGGGTTATTTGAATGTAATCCTTGGCAATGACATTTTACCTTGCCTTTGGGTAGAAGTCACAGCAAATGTCTGAGCATCTGTGCTTCCTGATGGTTGGTGGTTGGGGACACAGCTCTGAATTTCCATTGAATTATTCTTCACTGCAAGATTGTCACTCTACAACAGAGCATCATAACAAGAAAAAACAAAGGCAAATAATGAGAGAAAAATGAGTTCTATTCTCCCTATAACTAGAGAGACAACATGGTACAGCAGAAAGAACACTGGACTCCAGCTATCAATTGTTCCCTGTCTCACTCTACAGAGAGTTGGAAGCAACACTCAAGTTTTGTTATTAACCAGCTCTGTGTCATTGAGCTAGTTACTTAATCTTTGTGGCTCAATTTTTTCCTCAACATAAAGCAAAAGTAATACCTCCTCTGCCTTCTTTAATTTGTTATAAGATTAAAATGAGATAGTGTGTGTGAAAGTGCATTGTAAAATACATAGCTCTGTACAAAACTCCCAGCTACTAATTCCAAACTTCATTAGTGTTGACTGTCTCCCTTACTCATTTGGCACCTCATCAGATACTGTGACAATTAGGGTGACTTCTCATCCCAGTTTGCCAGGAACTTTCCTGATTTTAGCAATAAAAGTCTTGTGTCCCAGAAGCCCCTCTGTCTGGGACAAACAACGATATGTGACTGCCCTAGAAATAATGAAGTTACTTGATAAGAAAAAGCTGACTGGTGCTAACAGCTCCTTTCACCATCCACTCTGCAGGAAAGAAACAAGCAAGGTGTTTCCATGAACCTGAGCTAAGCCCACACAATCCCTCTTGAAGCAAAGAGAGTTTTTCCGAGCAGGGTTCGGTTTGGCGGTCATTGACAGGAAACAAGCAGAGAAGTCATGATAGCTGGTATCTAATGATATATTAATAAGTAAACTGAGCACTGGTGGGTATTCAGGATACATCCTTAAGGCCAGACCTGACTCACTTTCTTGCACCCATTAGTAGGTCCTGATGGTCTATTTTGGTGAGAAAGTGGGCATCTACCTCTGCTCCACCAACCCCTCCTTTCCCTTTCCACTCACATTCAGGGATCTGTCTAGCATTTCATGCACTTTGATAATCATGTGAAATTTTCAGTCCTGCTGAGATGATGTAAGATGGCCACTTTTTTTTTTTTTTTTTTTTTTTTTAAACCAGAGCCAATAAAGCAATAATCTCTCCCTGAACTGCAGGCTCCCAACTAGCCTTGGGCTAGTCAACCCAGTTCCTTAATTCCAACCCACACACTCTTTTCCACCCATCTCTGGAGAATGAAAAGAGGTGGTGCAGCCAGGCTCCCCCAGCTGCTGCAGTGCCCTCCTGCACTGGAGTAGGTACAGCCTAATCAAAGGCCTGTTGTTTTCCTTTAGCTTTGAAACTCACTGGCTGTGGGTGTATCTGTTGCATGATCACGAACACTTTAAAAAAAAAAAAAAAAAAAAGAAGATCCAGTCCCATTAATTTGGCTCTGGCACAGAAATTTCTGGAAAGAGAAAACATAAAATGATACCAAAGTGGCAACAGTAAAATAAATACCTCTCTCTGAATTTCACGGAAGTAATGAAGCTTCAGGGCACCAGAGGAGACTTCAGTGGCTTCAAAGCTATTGATGACTGTCCAATAACCCAAGAACTGGCCAAACAAGCTGGACTGCTTTCCTGTGAGTTGTTGGAATCACTGCAGGCCTGTGATGGCTCCCTCTCACCTGTGGGAAACAGGCTCTTAAAATGGAGAGTTGCCACTAGTTATGTCATCAGCTTCTTGGTCTTCACCAGAGCTGGGCAACAAGAGTCATAGGACCTGTCTTTGCTTATGCTTTTTAATTTCTTTATCTCTTTGCAAATGTAACGATGTGACTTACAATACGTGTTTTGATGTGCTGATAATCTTGACAATGAAATAGGTTTTAGGACTTGAGAGGATTGGGAGGAGGCATAGAAACAGTTTGGTGTCTCTGGAAGGAATTAAATTGTGGATGTTTTCAATGATTCCTAGTTCCTTCACTCAAGGAGGGATCAATAGTGTGCTGACAAATGTTTAACAACAGGCACTCTGGGGGAAAACAAAAGCAAAACCAAAACTGATTTGTGTGTTGGCCAATTTCCATGGTATAAATACTCCTACCATGACCAATTTAGCTGGCTCCAGTGCACCACTCAGAAGGATTCTAGTTTTTCTTTACCAAAGATCATCTTACCTGATGGGTTTTATGAAATATATTTATTGAGAATTAAATTCATTAGAATGATTTAAGTTAGAATATTGTATCCAAAATTTCATTTACTTTTCTTAACTATCCTTTAGTAATTTGTTATCTTGCTCACACTCTCAGTATCCTGTCATACCCACTTTTCATTTGAAATCTGTTTCTGTTGTTGTTGCCTTCCTTCCTTCCTTCCTTCTTCTTTCCTCTTTTCCCCTTCCTTCCTTCTCTTCCTTTTCTCTTTTCCCCTTCCTTCCTTTCTCTTTCTTCTTCCTTCCTTCTTTCCTTCCTTCCTTTCTTCCTCTCTCTCTTTTTCTTTCTTCCTTCCTTTCTTTTTTCTCTCTCTCCTTCCTTCCTTTTCTTCCTTCTCTTCCTTTTCTCTTTTTTCTTTCTTTTTCTTTCTTTCTCTCTCTTTCTTTTCCTTCCTTCCTTCCTTCCTTCCTTCCTTCTTTCATTTTTTTAAGAGATGGGTTTTCATCATTCTGTTACCCAGGCTGGAGTGCAGTAGTGCAATCATGGCTCACTATAATCCCAAACTCCTGGCCTCAAGTGATTCTCCCATCTCAGCCTCTTAAGTAGCTAGTAGTAGAGGCTTGAGTGACCATGCTTAGTTATTTTTTTTAATTTTTATTTTTGTAGAGACAGAGTCTCACCATGTTGCCCAGGCTGGTCTTGAACTACAGCGATCCTCCCACCTCAGCCTCTCAAAATGCTGGGATTACAGGCATAAGCCACTGCACCTGCAGCCTGTTTATTTTTCTTATCTAGCTCTTATTTCCTTTCTTTATGCTGAGAGTGAATTTGTAGCCAGATGTTTCTCTGTTTTCATCTTTAATTTTTGCTTTTTTCTTAAATTATTTAAAAATTATCACATCACTCCTATTTCCCTTCTCCCCACAGTACTTAAAACCCCAATGACTCCCTATGGCTTTTGGGATAAAGTTTGTGGTATGGCTTTGACCCCAGTCTCTGTCTCTAGCTTAAGGACCTTAGAGATGGGCTCTTGCTCTGTTGCCTAGGCTGGATTCCCTCACGAAACTTGTGCTCTGACCACCCCCAAATTCTTGCGCGTCCGTGAATACATTGTGCTACTTCATGTCTTCAAGCCTTCTCACATGTGGCTTGCTCTAAGATTTTCTCGTCATTAACACTTTAACTTTAGATTTACACTGGGCTTCTAATCTCAGTGGCTATAGCATCTTTTGTTATTCATATCTCAGCAGTGACAGTAATTATTGGTTTGCTGAGCTGTCTCCCTCTACTTAGGCTACAACCCTTTTGACTCAGAGACGATTATCCTACTTATATCCCTGGCACCTAAGAAAATGTCTGGTATATACTAGGTGTGCAATAAACACTTGTTAAGTAGAGATAATAAATTCATAAATGGTAATTGAGGTGATTTCATAGCTTCATTTTAATTCTAATGTGCTAAAGTACTTCAATCATTCATTGACAACAGTATCGACCAATACATTTGCAAAGCAGACTGGTTCAATAATATATGATGTAGTCATAGAGCAGAATTAAAATATTGACGTGAAGTTCCAAAAAGTGAAAAATAAAGATATAACACCAAAAAAGTGAGCATTATCTCTTTTACATAAATAATAAAAAAGAACACACATTTATATACATGTGTATAAAGAAGTTTTTGAAAGTAGGAAGCTCCTTTAGCAAATTTAAGCTTAAAAACTAAAGAAAGCAGGAAGCATATGTTACTTTTACTTTCTGTTTTGTATATTTCTGTCTGATTTTTGCTTCATCATGTATATTTATTATTTTTACATAAGAAAACATTTACATGAGAAAAAGTATTAGCAGAGCTTACACAGTGATAGTATTATACACCATGATTTCTTCTTTAAACATCTTTAAAATTATCAAACATGAGTGATTTTAAAAAAACTGAAGCTAAAGGTAGCAATATTCTCTACACTGGCAGATTTTTCAGCATTGCATATGAACCCACCTCCGGTAAGTGGGTTATCTTTCTAATTTATGACTTCAGTGAAATCTGTTTCCTGGCAATGGTTGCCAGGGCACGCCTTCTCTCTTGTTCTCCATCATGCTTACTTTTAAGCTTAAGGGCAAGAAAGAAATAGACAGAAAGCAAGAAGTAGCATGAGCATCTTTTTTTTTTTTTTTTTGGCATGTTGGAAAAAGGAGCTCTAAACACACTCCACTAAGCATAGCACATGCATTGGATTCAAGCAGTGGACCTCATAGAGGAGCGTCTCCTTTTAAGCTTTGCAGGGCAAGTTTGGGGCACTACCAGTGAAAAATTGTCACTGATTCTTGCCTTGGTGCTGGTCTAAACAACAAGAAGTTCCTCTAACTGCCTTAAAAGGAATCTACTCCTCCCTCCCACTACGGGTATCACATACTTTTCTCAACATATTACCACAAACTGAAAAAAAGAAACAGGTTGTGAAGTAATGCAGAAAGTTATTTTAAATTAAAATTATCAATGTATCCATATTAAAAATTCAAATAGAAGATACAAACAATAAGTTGCCGCTGATAGACCCTGAAGGAGGTCTGCCTCTCCCAAAGGCAGGTGGCAAACAGTATTGTAAGCTGCAGACACAAACACTGGGACTTCGTATTAATTGTGCTGTGACACAAAGTGGGTGTGGTTTGGAGTTGAGGGGCTTACTGGCCAGTTTTCCCATCTTTCTCAGATAAAACTCTCATGTCATCAAGAAACACTGTGGAAGTAGACATGAAGAGTATAGAGACAGGAACCACTGCAGAAATATAAGGATTAGGAGATAGAATAATACCCCACCCTGGGGCTGAGGCTTCAGGGAAGGCACAGCACATCTCCCCTCCTTTTCCTTCCCCTACCCAGCCATGGCTGCACCTTTCCCAGGCTGGATATGGTGGAGATGTGGGAGGTGTGGGCAAACACAGTAGAAGAAAAGGAGAAGAACATAGAAAACAAAAGGGGATTGAGCTACTCTGATACTGGAGATGCGGCGTGGCTTCAGATCTGCAAGACATGTTTTGAGTTTTCTGGGACCTTTATGATCAGAAGGCAGATACTAATGAGAAAATCTTTGAGCCCACGAAGATTTTAAGGTCTAAATTCTCTCCAATTTGGGTTGCTGGTTTCTTTTTTCTGGGTACCTTGATTCTCATACTCCAGAAGCCCCCAGGTAGGGGCTTGAAGAGAGAAAGCAAGAAGCTGGCTTCCTAAGTCTGGCCCTTGGCTTTAAAGGAAGGTGGTTAAATGGAACTTCTTGTTGTCTAGAACATCCCACGACCAGGTTTCTTGGTATGTAGGCTTGGCAGACATAATGCTGAGAGGATAAGGAATTTCTAGACTGAAACTTCAGGACTCCAAAAGGTGCCTTGAAGTTATCTGAGATTCCCTGTTGAGTATTATTACTCAGCTTATTACTATTCTAAATTCAGCCAGAACTTTGTTATAAATCTGCTACCCAACTTATGTTGAAAGCCATCTCTAAAATTTCCTTTACAACTAATCTTAGGTTTATAAAGTTGGCATTTAAACAGGCTGGGTGGAGTGTAGCTCACACCTGTAATCCCAGCACTTTGGGAGGCTGAGGTGGGTGGATTGCCTGAGCTCAGGAGTTCGAGACCAGCCAGGGCAACATGACCAAAATCCATCTCTACAAAAAATACAAAAATTAGTTGGGTGTGGTGGTGCACTCCTGCAGTCCCAGCTACTCAGAGGGCTGGGGCATAAGAATCACTTGAGCCCGGGAGGCAGAGGTTGCAGTGAGCTGAGATTGCACCGCAGGACTCCAACCTGGGTGACAGAGTGAAACCCTATCTCACACACAAAAAAGGTATTTAATCATGGTTGTGTGACCTTGGTATACATTATGTGACTTCTCTGGGTCCCTATTTCTTCATCTGTGAAAGGAAGACAAATGTGGAAGAGGAATAATTCTTTGTGTCAGTTAGGATGCTTTTGGTAGCAAGGAACAGAAAACCAAACTCTCTCTGGCTCAAATAATTAGGACAAGTGTTAGATTACATAAAAGAAAGTCCAGAGGTAAGACAGGATTTAGAATTGGCTGACCCAGTTGTCCAGTGATTTTATCAATAACTGGGAACTTCTTCCTCTCTATCCTGCCATGAATACCATCTCAGGCAGGTCCCTCAGGATCTAGGATGGCTACCAGGAGGGCTTGAGGTTACCAGCATCTTAACTCCCATCAGCTGGGAGAGAGAAACTGTATGTCTGTCTCTTATGTGTGTAAAAGTTTTTCCAGAAGCTTCCAGCAAATCTTTTCTTCCATCCTACTGACCAGAATGGGTCACATGGAACTTCTGGCTAATTCTTGGAAAGAAGAGATAACGCTAGCTTTAGACCAATTACATCCACTCCTGGAACTCAGCTTCTCCTGAGGTTCATGGGGTGGAGTAGGTACCTAAACGAATTTGTGATTCTGCTGGGGAGAAACAAAGTGGCAATGGAGGAGACTGGCTTACCATCACAATACCGACGCACTTTCTTCCAGAGCAAATAATCCCATTTGTCTCTCAGTTACTGTATCTGGGTGACATCCTATGAACTGTGTGTTGAAAATGTTTTTGCGTCTAGATGCATTTAAGCTTTTGTTGTCCTCACAAGTGTAAAAGAGTAGTATTCTTTTTTGTTGACTGTTTGTTTTTGTTTTTGTATCCACTATACAGTGCCAAATGTAAATATTATTTGGGGATATCAATCCTTAGAGACTCATTCAAAAGACTTTAAAAAAGAAAAAAACCTCTGAATTTAAGAAACCGAAGCAGCTATCAGGATGGTAATATTTGGCTTTTGAGACTCTTAAAAACTGTTTGCATGGAGTTGCCAAAAAATACTGACTGAGGGGTGCTGATGATGATATCATTTACACTTCTTCAGGTCTTTATTTCTTTCTCTGTCTACATGTGAGGATAATAATATTTGCCCTACTATGAGATAATGTATGTGAAAGAGTGTTTTAAAGCATACAAAGATTAAAGAAGTGTAAGATGATAGTACAACCTGTGCCTCACTGTCCAAACAAAGGGTTTATGAGAACAAAGGTGCTCCCTCTAAAGGCTTCACCATATTGATTTAATGAAGAAGGGAGCCTCTGTAAAACAGATGAAGTGTGGCAGGGCAGTTTATTAATGTGTTAATTTGGGCTTGTTCTCTTTGTATTCCCCTTCCTCAACTTTAAGTAGGCTTTTTTGGCTTCTATGCCTCAGGTATTTTTGCTGGGAAGAAAGCAGATGCCATCTCAATTTAGTGTTCTTCCTGTTGTTTGTGTAAACATAAGCCCACTGAAAGACAATGGGAGATGTCTTGGTGAGGGCTGAAAGTGCATGCTTTTGCAGATCAGGAGATGGGGAGACAGAGGAAAGAAAGGAGAGATCTGTGGATCCCGTGAGCACCCCAAATTGGAACCACTCCTTACTGTGTCTCAAGGAAGCAATGGACTTCCAAACTGCACGGTGTACTTCAAAAGAGCAAGATCCAAGCAAAAAGGCAGAGTCAGCAAAACCCTGGCAGGCTTGGGGAAGGGCTAGAGTGACCAACTGTCCCATGTTATCTGGGGCAATTCATGGAATACAGGACTTTCAGTGTTAAAACTAGGAAAGTTCTAGGCAAATCGGGATGACTTTGTTATCGTAGGGAGAACTAAGGGGCAACCACGATGGAGTAGAGATTAGAAGACCTTGTCCTGATCTGTGGGCACCTGGTATGTCTTCTTCAACTGGGGGTTACGTAGACGGGAGAGAGTATTCCAGCCATGACCTAGTGCTTTGGGGATCTCAGATTCAACTTTAAGCTGTTTTAAAAGAAACATCCAAAGTAATGTTTTTGCATAGCATAGCTTGGGCTATGATTCATGCCTAACATACAGGTTAAAGAAGTCCACAATTCCTCAACAAAACTTTGGGGCCAACACATTTCAGGATTCAGAACTTTCTGGGTTTTAAAGATATAACAGTAAGTGTTCTTTATATTATTACATGTGAATTCCAATGCAGTACTCTGTAATCAGGCACATTGATATTTCTACAGAAACATTTATTAATGTTTACATTGAACAAATTAAAGATTGTAAATATCCTTATGTCAACAAGGCTAGGTTGTGTTAGGTTGTGCTGCCAGAAACTTAGCTTAAATTTTGCCACCAAGTCAGTTATTACAGTTTTCAGAAATTTTGAGACCTTGGAATCGTGGATAATGGATTGTTGCTGTATTTTTAAATATTTATAAGTATTAGGACAACTCCTCAATTTATTATCATACTAGTTCAAGGGTAAAACCTGTTCCATGTTTTCCAATAATTTCTGAAGATTCTAGAGAATCAATGAACACATAATGCCACTTAACACACTCATAGAATTGATTAGCCCCTAATATTGGAATTGATAATGCATTTAAATTCCAATATAAGGTGATATATGCAACATTTAAATGTTCTACTTGCACATTACAGATTTTTTTCCAGACAACCAAAGTGCAATTATCACAATTTAAAATAGTTTTCTGTAAAGGTCACTTGAAATGCTACATTTGCTTGACCTGATAATGAAGAGGTAAAACATTTTTTCTTGAGTAATATTGCCAAACTACAGGTTTTTCTCCAGGGTGACAACCATAGGGCTTTTGGTCAGAAAGTTTTAATGTCTATGTGGAAGCAAAGTTAAGGATGCTGGTTTGCAAACTGCCATGCAGGGCTCTGAGAGACATGCAAATAATAGTAATTAATATGATGCTGATGATGCTTTTGTTTGTCGGCCTAGAAGGTAAGGTTATTCTAAGCACACTTAATTATGTGCAGGCACAGGCATTCTTTGTCCTGACTCAAAATCATCAAAATATCAGTTCTCCAGGGCCTGAAAAGCTGTACCCAATGAGTTTACAACTTCTAAAACTTTGGTGGTTTCATTATTATTCTTTCCTAGAGAGATTGCTCAAATCTAACCTACTCAGAGCTTTGAAGATAAGATTTGACATCTTGAATCAAATTCAGTTGTATTTCCGTAATAAGCCAAAGAAGCAAAGGCTTCTTTGTCACAATTCTCCCCAGGGAAAGCCATGGGGAGAAGAGAAGGTATCTTGGATAGTTTCTCTCTAATGAAACCCTGCGTCACCTGGACCTAGATTGGACTCTGTGTCCACATTTGTACCTATGTTATTTTGCTGCATTTATGTCTCTAATCACATATGATGGCTTGTAAAATGTGATGCTATGGATGGGTTTTTTCTTCATTTCATGTGGTTGTCAAAAGGCCTGGAAATCCGTCATCTTGTCAGAACCACTTACACTGTCTTTTGAGATCTTCTTGGTGTCAGGATTCAGTGCAGCCATTCACTCCCATTCCTTCAGTCTTGATATTCACGACAAACTCATTACATGGCTGAAATCTAAAATATTTATGTATAGATGACACTGTGCCTCTAATTACTGCAAATGAGGCTCCTTGTCTCTTTCATGGTGTCTCCTCAGAGAGGGAGTCCGTGAGGAGCTCTGATTTTTTTTTTTTTTGCCAGCTCCTTTAAAACCTTGATGAAAGCTCTCTTCACACTGCCTACCCAATGGCAAATGCATTTAATGTTCGCTGTTGCCTCTGCCCCGCTGCATTTGCCAGATGAAGGCTGCTCAGCCTAGTCTCTTGGCTCACAGCGTGCTCGTGTGAGCTGGGGGCCACGGTTAAGGCTCTGGACGCCTGCAACTGGAGAACTGTCAGCCACGAAATGATAAACAGCAAAGGCTGCTTTTATTAAGGCCTCTCCACACTGACCAATTTGGCTTTCTTTCTTGCTCCTAAGCTCAATGGACTAAGAAGACTCAGGAAGTTTTAATTCAATAGTATTCTCCTTGCCAAATTTCCCCCAGGATTCTAGTTAACACTAACCCCGAACAAAACACCATAAGGGAAGCACATCCCTCATTGTTAGGCTTACCATTAAATGTCATGACTGATATATTTAATCCGTGGGCATGTAAGTCTGTGTTTCATTCATTATCAATCTATAATGAATCACCTTATATAAAATAAGAAGTCAGACAGAAATAAAAATCATAGAAATGAGCTCATAATTAAGAGTATATTATATAGACTTTATTATTTCATGGTATAAGCCCCAAACCATCCAGACTACAGTGAAATTTTTCTGTTTTTAAAGTCTGCTTGCTGTTCATAAGAATCTTCCTATAAACAAAAGATACTTAGACTCATTTAAGTAGCTTTTTGTGTGTGGGGGAGGGGGCAGGGGGTCAAAGAATGACCCTATGTGATGTAAGAGTCCATGCCAAAAGCTCCCTATAAATGATGACTGTTTATTCTTTCAATTTGATCAGTCCACTCAGCATGTAGAATAAAGCCAGAAAAAATAATGTGTACAGACCATGGTAAGCTTGGAGACAGTGAAGACTTAGAACGATGACTAGTAATACCTCTACCCTTGTTAGCATCCCATGCAATTGCTCTCTACCCAATTGATTTCTATGCATGAATCTCAAAAGAGATGCAGCTCCCTTTATAAGATAGCATCTAATGTCTTCCTTTCTTTCCCAGTGGGAGCCAACAACTTCCTCTACAACTTTGGAAACAATAAGACTAGCCAGCCTAGAGTCTAGACTAATAGGAAAATAACACTAAAGTCTTTTCAATAGTCACCAAGTTTCAAAGAACAAGAACAAAGCTCACCTGTAAAAAATGGCTAGCACCATGGACCACACCTAATTTTGGATTATTAGATTTCAGTTCAAAAGTCCTCTTTGCATCTCCCACTTGTGATAAATTAACAAATGGTATTGCTTGAATTAGCTATGCTTTGAATTTTTCCTGCAAACACAGAACATTTGGTGTTCTTTTTCTTACTTCCATGTAGAAAATTTGGAAGCCTCCACCTGTTACCTTGAAAATAAAATCGGGTCATCCTTTTTTTTTTCCACAAAAATTTAAAAGGAACCACAGTTGTTATTTTAAGGCAAAATATTTATGTTGCAATAGTTACATCAATATCAAATATATTTAACATCAACTCTTAGAGAAATAAAGCACCTGCAAGGAACTCCCCCCAAACATGCTTCAGAAGAGCAATCTTGATTCAGAAATATCATCTTTAGTAATCATATGAACTGCCACTAAGGGACTCCTCAGGCAGAGACTTCCCTAATGAGCATCGCCAGGGAGCTCTGAGTGCTGCTGTCTCCTTACCCCCAAGCCACTGGGAAATACATCAGCCCCTTGCTCCCACTGCATAAAGTGGGAAATAATGCATTTCAAGAAGCTATGTCTTCTTATTCAGATTTACATGACAAGGAGGTGAAAAGAAGAAACCTTGTTTGTGATAGTTACAGATGTATCCCAAGCACCTGAACAGTGCCTGCAGCATGTATGATGTTCAATGAGTAAATTATGGCACAGAGATTAGGTAGACCGCTGCCTGCCAAATGGAGGACTTTCAGGGTCATAGTAGACCAGCAGAGTCAAGGAGGATTTTCCTGAACCCTGATCTACCATTTTGAACTTCCTGAATTGTTTTTGACCTTTCCTTCTCTCCACTGAAGAAAAAATCATAATTTTCTTGGGTGTAGGTCTATTGCTTATTCATAGGACATGTGTATAATTACTATACTATACTGTAGTTGATTACTTATTTCCTCCAGAGCCAACCTATCCATTAGGCATAGTAGTAAACATACACACAACACACACACACAAAATAGTTTTAATATAAAGTATTAAAATAATCAACTTTATACTAACACGGTTGTAAAATAACAGTTTTAATATTTTTTTAATGGAGTAAGGGGCTCATGAAGGCAAAAGTGCCTAGGACTCGTGAAAATCATACTGCAGACTGTCTTCATTAGTCAGTGAACAAACAACATTGAAAACAAATCTGGTTTAAACGCAGAAAGAGGAAACAAAGAGAAAAGAGCTGATAAAAAGAAGTCATTTTTTTAGATGTGGGCTGGCAGTGGGAGAGAAGAATGCCTTGGAGAAGGCTGGAGAAGTAGAAGGCTGAAACCAGGGAGGTGGGTAGGGGTATCTGGGGGAGCTTCTGGAACAGGTGGGGTGTTGAGTCCATATTTGGCAGGGGAAGATGTATTTTCTGGCAGGCTGATGAATAATGGAATTTGAGAGCTCGAAGTGCTCTTAAGAGCTGTTGTATTCCAACTCCTTATTTTATAGGTGAGAAGACTGAGTCTTATCAAATTATTGGGAAGATAGAATCTGATTCTAATGCCGTTTCCACTGCTCTGCCAACTCTTCCATTTATCTGAATTGTATTTACAAGATGGGGTGAAATGAACAACAAACTTCATTTACGTGTTTATTACATGTGTGTAATACACATATGTGTGAGCAATTCCACACATACCATAATGTTAGACAGTCATTTTCATGAATCGTAATAGATCTTAATAGAATACTTTCCAGTCACAGAATGGGACATTTTTATTTCTTATCCCTCTCAACTCTACTGCAATTCTGACTTGGAATCATTAGCATGTGCCTGGCCCCTCCCAAGTAAGAAGCCTGGACCTAGTAGCACAACTAAATTGGTCAGATAACTAAAAGGACAGGTAGCCAAGTCTGGCTAAAGTGAAACCAGAACCCACCAGAATTAGTGGGACTGATTCTACTCTGATTCCAGAAAAGTCCTAGTTCTAGAGGGTCTGTATAAGACTTTCTCTCATTCCCAGATGAGAGCCGGCAAACTGCATCTAAACTTCTGACCCATTCTTGAGTCATTCAACAAATATACCAGAGAGCTATTCTGCACAAAATGCAGGTAATGATAAATGGATGCAAGGGTGAATTATGATTTGACCCTGTCCTCAAGGAGTTTATAGTCTAACTGAAGGTCTAATGAAGGGAAGAGTGAAGAGCCCACAGGATGGTGGAAGCCACATAATCAGCGTTCAGGATCACATGGCTCCATTCTGCCTCTAGGACATCCCTTTATGAATAAATGCTTGGGAGGTTGTAGAATGAAATAAATTCTCCACACATGAGCCAGAGATCAGGAAATTAAAGAGGAAGGGAATCAAGGAAGGGAAAGGTCAGGGGAGTAGTGGGAGAGGATATTGCTATCCGAGTTTTCAAAAGACATTTCAGTTCAGATGAACTCATGGAAGGAACTACACTTTATTCCTTAAAGCTTCATTGTGCAATTTCCTAAATGAAGGAGCAGTCTGATTGGTATATTTAGCATCCTCAGAATAAATCTGCATGGGGGTTACACAACCTATCATAGGAATGAGGGGCTTCCATTTTCCATGTACATATTGTTATCACCATGTCTCTATGAGGTAGGGATTTGACCCTTATTGTCTCTAGTTTGAAAACATGAAGTCACTGTTTAATAAACTAGCTCCTACTCCAGATTCTTGAAAGCCAGTCCTGTTTCTGTTAATTATTAAGGATACAAAGCTGTACAAATCCTCTTCCTCATCAAATTCACTCTTGTAATATAAACAGATTAATTTCCTAAATTATCAGTTTCAGTATGTTGTTTCCACAGTCTCATGACCAATAGAAAAAGACTAACCTCCTTCCCTGATATTAGACAGTCAGCCCACCCTCACAATCACGTTCCACTGCTCCATACACAGGTATACCATGCAATGTACACAGAACCATGCAAAGACTCATGTCTACACCTGTTCATACTACTCAGGAACACCCACTCTTTCTCTATGCCTACTTATTCATTTATTTATTGGACAAATATTTATGGTGTACCTACCCAGTTTCAAAAACTTTAATAGGTTCTGGGGATTCAAAGGTGAACAAGACAAACATAGTCCCTCCTTCAGGAGCTTTAAACTCTACTTTTGATAAGTGCTACACAGAAGTACAAGGCAGTCCGATGACATGCAAAGGTAGCATTTTACCTAATCCAGTGGGTCATGGAAGCCTTCTCTGAGGGAATTACTTTTAATCTGAGATATAAAAAATTAAGAGGATTTAGCCAAGCATTAGAGCATTCTATGAAGAAAGAACCACATGGGTAAAGCCCTAAGGCATGTCCAGATCCTACCTACCCTGCAAGACTCAGCTAAATTTTCTTATTTCTTATTTATTTGTTTGTTTATTTATTTATTATTTTTTTCGAGACGGAGTCTTGCTCTGTCACCCAGGCTGGAGTGCAGTGATGCCATCAGGGCTCACTGCAAGCTCTGCCTCCCAGGTTCACATCATTCTCCTGCCTCAGCCTCCCAAGTAGCTGGGACTACAGGTGCCCACCACCACGCCTGGTTAATTTTTCGTATTTTTAGTAGAGATGGGGTTTCACCATGTTAGCCAGGATGGTCTCGATCTCCTGACCTTGTGATCTGCCCACCTCAGCCTCCCAAAGTACTGGGATTACAGGCTTGAGCCACCATGCCTGGCCAACTCAGCTCAATTTTCAACTTCTCATCAAGTTTTCCTGACCTCTGGAGTCTGTGTTGAAGAACTGCTTACTCTTCTGAACTCACTGACACTCTGACTCTGTACCATTTTCCTAAGCTCTTAGTCACCATTGTTCTTATCACCAAACCATGTTTTATCTTTATCTTGCCTGGATTGTACAAGGACAGAACCATGCTCTGTGTCTTGCAATCTTCACGAACATCTAGCTCCTGGTAAAAGTATCTTACAATCTTCATGAACATCTAGCTCCTAGTAAAAGCTCAATAAATATAAATTAAATGTAGGTATGCATGACTAAATGTATGAATGAACAAATGGTCTTGGTCAATTCAAGTTCCATGCATGGTCATTCAGTAAGTCTCAATAGAGGCATCACAGCAGTACAGAAGATATTGTATTCTAGACATTTTTAAAAGATTATTGGCCATTCATCTCATTAAATAGACCATAACCCCCAAATTACCCCCTGTTCCGCCCCCCTAAAAAAAACATGAGGATGGATGAATGGTCAGAAGAAGCTGTCTCTATTCATGGTGCTGTGAAAAGATCCTTTTCTACATGATAGGTGTTAGGTTATATAAATTGGTCTCAAGAAAATCTCTAAATGGAATGTGCTGGATTCTGTTGGGTATGATATGTTCATAGTGAAAGAGAAACCACCTTACCTAGTCTCCAGGCAGAAGAATCCTTCAATAGAAGCCTGCTGAAGGATGCGTGGATAGGCCTGTGGACTCTCATGATAGCTAACCTCTTCCATGAACCAAAACAGAGAATTGACACCACCTGCCGGTTTGCAGTAAATTCTCATCCTACTCCTGGGCCTGCCAACATTTTCACTCCTATGGCTTCCTGCCTCCTCCACCTTTGTCGCTCAACCTCCTTGGAACCAACCTGCCAAATTCAGGCCAGGTGGTATCATCCTTCACTTAAGAAAAATGTAAAATGGAACACACTCAATTTCTGTTGCCTACATCAAAAACCACCTCAATGAGCTTTTAGTTGATATTTATATTTGAAAGCTGGCTGTAGTTGGGAGAAAATGTAGCCACAGAGAGGCAGCTGACTCAGAGAGGGCACAGGAGAAGCTAAACTATTGACACCTTAGTTCCTGTTCTCTGAATTTTCCCACCCTCTGGATTTTAGATCAAGTGCCAGAATGGGAAGCATTTTGCCTAACATAAGCAGTGGTAGGATCTTTGCTGTGAGTGCCAAACCAGAAGATATCCAAGCAGGACTGGAATGAAGAGAGGCCCAAGGATAACAGGAGCTCAGTTCAGTTCAATGTGTACTTATGGGCACCTGCTAAGTTGCATACTCTGCACTGGGCACTAGAAATACAAAAATAAATAAAGTATTGTCCCTGATTTAAAGGAGCTTGTGATTCAGTGGGGGATTCGGACATGTGGACATGTCAACATGTGATTACTGTGCAATGTAGTAAGTGCAGTGAGAAACAGGAAATAAGAGAAAGGAAAACATCAACCATCTCAGGAAGGATAGAAAAGTCTGGAGGGTTGAAAATGATTCTGAAATGATCGTACTAATGTTATAACGATAGGTCACATTGCCACATAGCAACATAAAAATTTTACATAAAAAGAGGTCACTGTGTTTGGGGGAAATAAATTACTTAATTTCTCCCCCAGTGGATCAAATGAGGAATTCCATGGCCCAAATTAAGCCAGAGCAATATGAAATTTAATTATTTTAATTGCTCAAAATTGGTAATGCACACAGCTCTCTGCTTAGACCCTGAAATCTGACTAAAGCCTTTATGGCTTGTTTATGAAAAGGTTTATCAACCTCAGCACTGATGACATTTTTGGACGAGGTAATTTTTATTGTATGAATGTCCTGTGTATTGTGGATGTTTAGCCTTTACCCATTAATGCCAGTGGCATCCACCATCTCCCTAATTGGGATAAACTAAAATGTCTCAAATTGCTAAATGTCTCTTAGGGGGTAAAATCAATGCTAGTTGAGAACCACAAGTTAGGGAGTTTGCAGAAATGAACACAATCATGTCTATTTAGTTCAAGATAATCAGTTCCTATCTAAGGCTCTATTTAATAACCCAAACCCAGGAACTTGTCATCATCATTGTAGTTAAGCCTTTTCTTAGACAATTTCTACTTGAGACCCAATGATAGCTGTTTCAGAAATGTCTAATTTCCTCCATTATACTTTCTACTTCTCTCAGCCAACCTGGAAAAAGAACTCTCAATTTTCAGCTGACCATCCGGAATAGACATTTCCTGGTCTTGCCAATGAGCTATAAGCAGAATTGGTGTGTGCAGTTTCTAGGAATGTCCTTAAATGGATGGAATGTTTTCTTCTTCTTCCATTTCTTCCTTTTTACACTTGATGTAGATGTAATTGCTGGAGCTCCAGCAGCCATATTTGATTATGAGGTGACTTTGGGAACTGAAGTCACGAATTTCAGCTCAACAGATAGAAAAGACTGACACTGGGCAGGGCCTTGCCAGCCTCGAATTCCTGAATTGCTACCTCCAGACTATCAAATGAGATATTGTTTTTTGTATTGTTACTGTCTCTGTTACTTTCAGCTGCACCTGATATTAATCAATACAATTGCCTAAAGTGGACATTTATTGTATTTCCAAAAGTCTCTGGACCACAATCTTCATCATATTAGGAAGCTTGGTCAGCTGTTCTACTAGAACCTTTACAGAAAACTCCATCCTTTTCTATTCTTTTCTTCTCTTACAGTACACAGCACAGGATATTAGTTATTTCAACAATAACCCTCCTATCACCTCTCACTCTGCTACTCTAGCTAGTCAGTTACACTAGATAGACTGTTGCCACCACTTACTAAAAGTTTACATCTCCTTGAACCCATCAGACATACAAATGAAATGAGAATACCTATTATTGCCAGAGTTGCAAGAAAAAGTATACTCTCCACTATTTCTGGTAGAAATGTGACATGTTGCTGTCTTTTTAAGAGCAATTTAATAATAGCAAGAGAATTGAAAAATATACCATTCCACCCAACTATCAACTTCTAAGAAGTAAAATCAATACTAATGAAAGATACATGTCTAGGGTTATTTATCACATTTTTCCACAGAAAGGGAATAATATTTCTTATAAGATAAATAGAGGAGTATATTTGAGATCTATCAACATATAGTTGGTATTTCAAATGATGGGGTTGGATGAAATCATCTAGGAAGTGAGTTGTGAAAGAAAAGAGATTTGAGGACTGAACCTGGAGTATTCCAACGTTTAAGAGTTAGGAAGATAAAAAAGATTCAGCCAAAGAAAATGAGAAATAGTGACCAGTGAGATAGGTGGAAAACCAGGAGAGAGGTTTCCTTGCAGCCAAAAGAAGAGAGAGTTTCAAGAAGGATAAAGTGATCAACTATGCCAACTGCTACCAAGAGGTTGAGTAAGATGAGGATGAAGAAAGAATCATTTGACATGGCAACATGGAAATCACTGAAGACACTGGCAAACGCAGTATCAGTAGATTGGTGGGGACAACAGCTTGACAGAGTGAGTTCAAGAAAGAATGGAAAGTGAGGAAGTGAAGAAGGTGGGTATAGATAACTCTGCATTTTTACTAAAAGGGAAATGGATCCGTGGGTTACCAGAAAGTATTTTGTTTAGATACAAAGCAATGTAGCATGTTTTTAGAGCAATGGTATAGCAGAAGGATAAATAGGTGATTCAAGAGAAGGAATAATCGCAGAGTGAAGTCAATGAGTAGATAACCTTATAGAGGGGTGAGCCTCAGACAGGAGCCAGGACAGCACACCTGCTACGACATAAGGGAAGGCACAATATATGGGCGCCAATGGAGGTATGATGGCACATTTGATGGTGGATGGGGAAAAGATTCTCCTCTAATCACTTTGGCCAACATCCAGCTGATCCACAGATACGCAAGCAAGCCCAAATGAAACCAGAGGAACTGCACAGCCTAAATCATCAACCTATAGATGAGATGATTAAGCTAAATACATGTTTATTGTGTTAAGCAACTAAATTTTTGATGATGTATTACATGACATTATGATAGAAATAGATAACTGAGGCAAGGAATGTTCCATGTCTATAGGTACATATGGAGCTGCCTCATTTTTTAATAAATGACTACATATAGCATTGAGCTGTATGTGCCATATTTTATTTTACCATTTCCTTATTACTGTTTATTTTAGTTGCTACTATAAACAATGCTGCAAGGAATATCTTCCTACATATGTCTTTGCACATGTACATGGATCTGAACAATGAATTTCTAGAAGTGAAATTTTGGGGTTGAAGTTTATATGCAATGGTAATTCTAATAGATATTGGCAAATGGACATCTATAAAGCATGTAAAAATGTATGTTTGCCAATCACTTATGAATGCATTTCCACACATCTTCATGTTATCAATTTTTTGGCCAATATGGTAGATGTAAAAAATGTAATTACTGTAGATAGCACTTTCATTCCTCTTATTGTGTGGCCCTAGAATAAACCCCACCATCCTTACTGTTTCCGTTGACTCTGAAGAGCACCTATTTCACTCTTATCAGCCCTGTTCAAGAGGCATAGGGACCTCCTCATTGCTTCAAGCCATTTCCCCAGTGGTTTCATATTATCAATACTCTTCTTTTGTCAGTAGGTTTTCCACTAAGTTTCAGTAAGTTATGACTCACTTAATGTAAGGAAAATAGGAAAAACATTCCACATCTTTGCAGAGGAATGAGTTGTGTTTAAGATTGTTTATTATAAATGGAAACGTTGAAGGAATGTTGAAAGAAGCTAAAAAGAAGAAATTAGAGAGAGATAAAGATGGGACTAACAGAGTTTTCTGAAGTCCGTTTGTATTAGTCAGCGTTCTCTAGAGGGACAGAACTAGTGGAATATATATATACACACATACATACACACATATATATGGATTTATTATGGGTATATATGACTTGACTGCAATTATTCCTTCTCTTGAATCACCTATTCACCTTTCTGCTATATCATTGCTTTAAAAACATGCTACATTTCTTTGCATCTAAACAAAATAACAAAATACTTTCTGGTAACCCACTAATCAATTTCCCTTTTTAGCAAAAATGCAGAGTTATCTATACCCACCTTCTTCATAAACCCATATATATGGGTTTGTTACAACCTTCTTGTAACTGATATGATTTCCTGTATTGCTCAAGAAAACATAATGTCTCTATGCTGAGTTGAAACCCTTAAATAAAGCACTAAATTGAAAAGATTTATTTCAATGCAGCTGTTCATTGTCTTTTCAATTCTATCACTTTCCCACTTAATGTATTTATTTCTTTCACACATAATAAGCCTTAGTAAGAGGAAAGGAGACTGGCAGGAGAGACAACTGAGTCATTCAGGGTTTCTAGTTGTCTCATCAGATAATCACAGAACATCGATGCCATTCAGGAAACAGTCTGTTGGGGAAAGAACAGTCTGTTGGGGAAAACCCATATATATATATGGCTTTATTGAGTATTAACTCACATGCTCACAAGGTCCCACAATAGGCCATCTGCAGGCTGAGGAGCAAGGAGGGCCAGTCCTAGTCCCCAAACTGAACTTGGAGTCCAGTGTTCAAGGGCAGGAAGCATCCAGGACAGGAAAAAATGTAGGCTGAGAGGCTAGGCCAGTCTCTGTTTTCACATTTTTCTGCCTGCTTATATTCTAGCCATGCTGGCAGCTGATTAGATGGTGCCCACCCAGATTAAGGGTGGGTCTGCCTTTCCCAGCCCACTGACTCAAATGTTAATCTCCTTTGGCAGCACCCTCACAGACACACCCAGGATCAGTATTTTGTATCCTTCAATCAAGTTGACACTCAGTATTAACCAGTACCCTTTGACTTCTACCATATTTCCTAACTTTGCTCTCACAAGAGATTTGTGTGTTAACTAGAATCTGCTTTAAGCTACTTCAGCATAGACAGTGTGATAAACTTGTGAACACTAGTTTTCACTTTAAGGTTGGTCAGCTGCCCCCAGGGGGTCTGCATTCTCAACAGGTCTAAAGAGCAGTCATCCAAATGGAAAGTCATACCAGTAAAATAAACAAGTAAATAAATAAAATAGAACTTTAAGATAATGAGGGAAGCACTAAACAAACATAAAAGGGGCTGTGGGTGCACATGATAAAAGGATACAATTTTTAGAGGTAGAGTTTGGGGCCTTGCATAGCTTCCCTATCCCCATAATGCTATTAACGTATCCAACATACACTAAGGATATTTATGTAATTATTCGATGTGCTATACAATTTTTAATCATAAAACAAGGTCAGGAAAGTTCATTTATGAATAAGTAATTTGACCTTAACCCAACGTGAAAATTGTCAGGTTGGACGCATTTTTAATTTTGCCAAGGATTCTCAGCTGTATTACTTTGCACTCAAAGGGCAATTAGCTTAGATAGTGGTTTCTGATAGTCAAGCATTTTTCTTTTGAGCATCTAACCAAATTGCATTTGCAATAATAAACCTCCCTGAAGTCAATAGGTCTTTGGAAAAAAAGAGTGTGGATGACTGAAGAGAATTGAGATGGAGTCCCATGAAGGACAAAGTAGAGACCCTAGTGCAGCCTTTTATCTTCTCCATTAAATGGGCAGGCAAATCAGAGGCTCAAGTGAGCCAGCCTTCTTGTAACTGATATGATTTCCTGGATGGCTCAAGAAAACATAATGTCTCTATGCTGAGCTGAAACCCTTAAATAAAGCACTAAATTGAAAAGATGTATTTCAATGCAGCTGTTCATTGTCTTTTCAATTCTATCACTTTCCCACTTAATGTATTTATTTCTTTCACACATAATAAGCCTTAGTAAGAGGAAAGGAGACTGGCAGGAGAGACAACTGAGCCATTCAGGGTTTCTAGTGGTCTCATCAGATAATCACAGAATGTCAGTGTGTTGAGGGAACAGTATGTTGGGGAAAGAGCAATAATGACATGGCTGCAGGCTCAGTGGCTGGGCCTGTGTTGAGAGTCTGCTGAGATCTTTCTGACCAATTCTCTCAAACAATTGTTTTCTTCTTCCCCAGATCAACCAATTACTTGGCTGAATCAAGAAACAAGTGGTTGTTTTGACTTTACTCTCTCACGCAGTGCTAAATTGAGGTTTGCATTTTACTCATAGCTGCGATCAATTCACGATTAAATTGAGACTCCGTTTGAGATACAAAGCAGCTGCAAATTATGTTCGAAAGTCAGTAAATCATTGTCAACTCATTTTGTGGCCTTGGAAATATACCAGAGATGTGTAAAAATAGCACCAGCTATCTACTTTTCTTTGAAAAATCCAAGCAGCCAGTGATCTGTGGATGTTTTCTCCTTTTCTTATTTATTTTCTTTTACCATATTTTATTGTGATATTTTATCCTAAAAGTAGTTGGTTCTGATCCATTTGTTTTCATTCACAGTGGCCAGATATGTCTCCAAGAGTGCTTATACGCCCATAGCATTTGGAGGGCTCCATACCTGGGTGGCACATCACCTTACCTTTTCTATTCTTGCCGCTACATCTTTCCAAGGACTAAAGCGTTGAATGACTCTGGCCCATGGTAAAATAGAGGCAAAAATTCGCCTGGGGAATCTAAGCTTGTCTCACCTTCTCATGTTGCATGTCCCCCCAAAACTGTACATTGCCTATCACAAAAGTGTAACAAGTGTGTAACGTTACCCAGATATCCAGGAGAAAGTTGGCAAAGAGATGTCATTTATTATATCAATTCAGACGGGTTGATTGATGACAGTGGCTTGGCTAGCTATGTCCAGGCTTAGTGGAAAGAGACAGTAGTTAACAAGCAATGTCTTACAGGTGCACTCCTCAGGCACTTGTCCTCCCTCCCAGTTCCAAAGTATGCTCAGGCTCTATGCACTGATTGAACAAGTGTTCCAGGAGGTGCAACAAACAGAACATCTTTTTAATAGTTTCATTGGCACTCAGTACTCTTGCAAGCCTTTTCTTTTCTGTACCTTCAGGGATCAGAGAAAACTTCTTCACATGATAACTATACCCTCTGCATAGGCAGGCCTATAAAAGAGCTCCTGACCAAAGCCCTGCAACAAGAGACTCTAAATGGAGTGGCCAAGTCAGAGTGGCAGAGCGATCCAGTACAGATTTTGAGTCCAGCACCTACCTTCTCTTCCCATTAATGGTTCTTGTGCTGCCCTGAATGCTGGGAAACCATGGGGCTAGGGAGTTTCCCTTACAAGAAAAGTTGAAATATGACCCTAGCCTCTTAGAGGTGGCCATCCACTGGCTCCGTTATTGGTACTTGCCTCCAGCAATCTATTGATCCTGGAAAATCCAACTACCTACAACCCTGAGCCTATCTCCAGTGAGCTTTACGGATATCATTCCTTTTAGATAGTATGCTCCTTCCAGATAAGGAGCTCTGTGAGTTTAGACTGTATGTTTTTTCAGGCGTTTCTTTATAATGATAGTGTTTTGCTTATGCTACATAGGGCTTGAGACTTGAGTGGTCTCATTTCTGTGAGTTCTCTCCCTTTTATTTTGTTCCCTTAGGAAATGTTTACTCCAGGTGCAGTGACTTGTACTTGTAAACCCAGCAACTCAGGAGGCTGAGGTGGGAGGAACACTTGAGGCCAGGAGTTTGAGACACCTGGGCAACATAGTGAGAACTCATCTTTAAAACGAATTTTTTTTAAATAATAAATTTTAAAGATCTTAGCCAGGCATGGTTGTGTGTATCTGCAGTCCCAGCAACTTGGGATATTGAGGTTGAGGGGATCACCTGAGCTCAGGAGCTGGAAGTTGCAGTGAGCTATGACCACTCCACTGCACTCCAGCCTGGGCAACAGAGCAAGACCCTGTCTTGAAAAACAAAAGTTTTGACATTTTGGTTTTTAGTTTTAGTGTACAGTTTTCAGGTTCCATCTTCCTCTTTCTTTCCTCAAGATCCACCCTCTTATTCTCACTTTTACTCTCATTCTCTCTCCCTCTCCTTCTTTCTCTTTCTCCCTGTGCCACCTCTCTTATATAAAACAGTGTCTTTTACTGTGACGCTCCCTGTTTGTAGCATAACCACAAACTTTCACGTATCCATGCACACACACTCTTGCAGCAGGCTGCACATTCTCTTGCGCTGTGGATCTGAAAAGTTGGGTGGTTTTCCTACTCACCAGTGGAGCAAGGTGTGGTGGGAAGAGCGCTCCCGGGAGGCCAGGATTCTCCCACATACTAGTTGTATGATTAGGGGCAAGTCAACCTCTCTCTGTTTCTTCATCTTTTAGAGAAAGGGTAGCTCTCTCTGCCCTATCTACTTTGCAGAGTTTTTACAAAGATAAAATAAAGAAATCATCATGAAATCTCCTTGTAAAGTATAAATTGCTATGTAAATGTTATTTTATTACTGCTGTCTTTTTACAAATCAGGTCACTCCACTGTAAGGTGGTAATTATACTGCAGGAGGATCCAATTGTGCCCTGCAGGCGCTCAACTGAAGAATGACAGCTTTTAGGCAATGCCTATCCCATGTAATGAATTCTTACTTATCTGAGATCCTCTTCATCATTCCATAGAATGGTGCCTGATTTCCTGACATTAACAATGAACACAGCCAGACTCAAGAGGAGGAAGCTACTGGGACCAGGGCAGTCAAGGAAACACCATCAACACCCAGTCTTCCTGCCACATTACTCAGAGACTTTTATCTTTGCCATCCCTAAACACATTCTTGCAGGTCTCCAGATCCCTTCCAGCCCATCTTAGATCAAATTTTGTAGGAAAAATGTGCTTCTAATATAGAGGTTTCCATTTGGACACCTGGTATTTGAATCACAACTCAAACTTTTTTAATGCCACCCTCTGTTTCCCTACTGGATCTTAAAGACAATTGGCACTGAAGCATAATAAAATAATTATATCTCATCTATGCTATGCTATTTAAGAGCATTTCTCTCAAAATCTCTTCTATACTTTGATTTAAAAGTAAGATTTATACCACAAAGCCAATGAATGCATATTAATGATATTTTAGATGACATCTAATGAAAAATCTCAAATATCATACAATGTAATTAATTTATATGTTCAATATACCAGTCTCTCACCAACTATGAGAATTTGATTCCTAAAAATCCCCTTGGTGGAAGAATTCAGATTTTGAAATAAAATATCTTACAGAAAAAGAAAATTAGTAGAGTTAATACTCACAGTAAACCTTAAAAGTTCCTTAAAAATGTATTTCTATTATATGATCCAGCAACCTCACTTCTGAGTATGTATCCAAAAGAATTGAAATCAGGATCTTGAAGGGATATTAGCACTACCGTGTTCACTGCAACACTATTCACAATTGCTAAGTTGTGAAATCAAATGTCCATCAACAGATAAATGGATAAAGAAAATGTGGTATATACATACAGGGGAAAACTGCTTGGCCTTAAAAAAGAGGAAATTCTGTCATAGGCAACACCATGGATTGACCTTGGGGACATTATGTTAGGTGAAATAAAGCCAGACACAGAAAGGAAAGTACTGCATGATCCCACTTAGATGATATATCTAAAATAGTCAAACTTAGAAAACAAAGACTGGAATGGTGGTTACCAGGAGCTGGAAGTAGGAGGAGATGGGAGTTATTAATCAACAGGCGTAGAGTTTCAGTTCAGTAAGATGAATAAGCTTCTGAGGTTTATTGTACATTGTATGTATAGTCAACAATAATGCACCGTATACTTAAAATTTGTTAAGAGGATAGATCTCATATTAAGGGATATTGCAATTAAATAAGAATTTGAAAATATACATTGCTATCAATTTGAAGACAACAATAAAGGCAGCATATTCCCTAAAGATAGAATCAATGAGATTAAGTCTTTACCATTTGAAAGCCATCTTCTGGTTGTCTTTTACCTCGAATCAACCTTCATGAGACAAAAAAGGCTGCGATGAACTGAATTGTCCCCAACCTCCCATTCATGTGTTGAAGACCTAACCCCCGATGAGATGGTATTTGGAGATGTGACCTTTTGCAGAAAATTTGGTTTAGATGAATTCATGAAGATGAGGGTCCTCTTGGTGGGACTGGTGCCTTTATAAGAAGATACACCAGAGAGCTTGCTTGTTTGCTCTCTCTTTCTGTACATGCTCGTGCAAAGAAGAAATCATGTGAGCACACAGGAAGATGGCGGCCATCTGTAAGCCAGGAAGAGAACCGTTACCAGAACTGTACCTAGTTGGCAACCTGATCATGGACTTCTAGCTTCCAGAAGTGTGAGAAAATAAATCTGTTTTTTAAACCGCCAAGTCTATGGTATTTTGTTATGGCAGCTCAAGCAGACTAAGATAAAGGCAAATACCAAAACGGGGTCCTAAAAGCCCAAGGGAAAACAGGAAAGTGTGTCCCAAATAGATTGGTCAATGGCATGGGGAACAAAGGTGTGGGGAACAAGGGCAAATTATCAAACCTGAGTCTGAGAGCCTAAGAAGGAACTGAGGAAATAAAGAAGTAACAGCAACAGGTCGGATCAGAATAGTCAGATATAAGACATTAATTCCTGAAGCAGATTTTGCACATTCCAGGTACACTAGTGTGTGGACAGCCAGGTCTATTTAAAGACACCAGAGTGAGCAGCAATGCATTATTGTTATCTTAATTATTTCTAATAAGCAGGACTCACAATTTAGGCACATGGGAAATACTATTGTTACAGTTGCCAAAAAAAAAATCTATATTGGACTTTTGCATATGGACTTGAGACTGGGAATAATTACCATGACATTTTGCAAAGATCTATTTTCATGGGTGGAATTTTCATCATGCTTCATTTTAGATGTCTTCCAATCTGATAAACAACAAAAGGGTTCCAAGGATCCATTTATTCAGAAGAAACTGAAATTTAGAATTAATTTTAAACCTTCCATAAAGCTGTTCTACATCTGAAGAAAAAGGTATTTTCTTCACTAGTCTTTGTGGTTTTCATTTCGATCATTATATGAATAACCAAAATCTCTTCTGATGTAAATATCAGTATTTGGAAAGATCCATCTTTTTATATTGTATTCCTGAATATCTTTAACCAGAATTCTAGAAGGTAGATAGCCATGTTCTTGAATTGTCTGATCTCTCTAAATACCTACTTTGCCTTTGAGGTGTAAGGCAAAATACATACATTAGCTCTCTGTATCAGCAGATTCTGCACTCGTTTATTCAACCAAGGATCAAAAATATTTGAAAAATAAAAAATAATGATACAACAATAAAAAACAATACAAATTTTAAAAATACAGCATAGCAAGTATTTACATAATATTTATGTTGTATTATAGGTATTATAAGTAATCTAGAGGTGATTTAAAGTATACGAGAGGATGTGCACAGGTTATGTGCAAATACTACACCATTTTATATAAGAAACTGGAGGCCGGGCGCGGTGGCTCAAGCCTGTAATCCCAGCACTTTGGGAGGGCGAGACAGGCGGATCACGAGGTCAGGAGATCGAGACCATCCTGGCAGACAAGGTGAAACCCCGTCTCTACTAAAAAATACAAAAAAATACAAAAAAAACTAGCCGGGCGAGGTGGCGGGCGCCTGTAGTCCCAGCTACTCGGGAGGCTGAGGCAGGAGAATGGCGGAAACCCGGGAGGCGGAGCTTGCAGTGAGCCGAGATCGCACCACTGCACTCCAGCCTGGGCGACAGAGCGAGACTCCGTCTCAAAAAAAAAAGAAAGAAAGAAACTGGAGCATCACAGATTTTGGTATCCATGGGAGAGGGGGTTGTCCTGGAACCAATTCCCCATGGATACTAAGGGATTTCTGTACAGCAAGTATATGTTTCCTATGGCTGCTGTCACAAATTACCACAATGTAGTGGCTTAAAACAATCAACCTTTATTATCTTATAGCCCTAGGGATCAGAAGTCCAACATGGGTGTCACCAAGCGATTTCAAAGCGTCAGCAGGGGTGTGTTCCTTTCTGGAGGACTAGGTGCAAACCTGTTTCCTTGACTTTTCAAGCTTCTAGAGGTTGCCTGCATGCCTTGGCCCATGGCTCCCTTCATCTTCAAAGCCAGCCATGACAGATTACACCTTCTCACACATTTTGACACAAACTCGTTTGCCTCCATCTTTCACATGCAAGGATCTTTGTGAGTACAGTGGACTCATCCAGATAATCCAGGATGATCTCCCTATTTTAACAACAGCTGATTAGCAACCTTAACTTTATCTACAATCTTAATTCCCCTTTGTCATGTAACATAAAATATTCCCAGATTCCAGAGATTAGGATGTGAGCACCTTTGTGTGTGGGTATGTGTGTGTGGCAGCGTGCATTATCCTGCCCATTACAGCATATTTGTCACAGGTTAGAGAGAGGAGGTTGTCATTAAGATCTGGGTCCACATGCATAATTCAATAAAGTTACTCATAGAAATTATGTATTGAAGTACCTCCAATAAATATACTAATAGAGGAACTGTAAATATTTTTGTTTATATTATCAAAATTACATTGATTTTATAATGTGAGAAGAGACTAGAATTGATTAAAATGAGCAAAGTGGAGTCAGTACTTCCACCATCCAAATGTAATAGTGATATGTATGTTGCCCTTGGATGTTCTGCAAAGGTATGAAACCAACTGAAAAGAGGTACAACTTATGCTGTTCCTGTGTGTTGAACCAAAGAAATTTAAAGTCCAGTAGGGCATGCCTCTTAAGGAGGGAGGGATAGGCTATAAGGCAGTGAGTTTCTAACGATGAACCAAACTATCCTTCCAACAATCTATTCCTCTTGTTATATTCTTTAATAAAAACTACTGCTTTATAGGCAAAATCAAGTCTTTTATGTATTCTGCACTCCCGACTACCCTTTAACAAAACTAATACTTCCCGAAAGTCATTTATAATTCTTTTTCAGAAATCTCTTTCCATTCTCATTTCTTCTGCTATTATTTTATACAGCATTTCTTTAATAAATGGCCTTAATACTTCCAATGCTTTAGCAAGTTTTTTTGTTGTTGTTTTGCTTTCTGTGTGTGTGTGTGTGTGTGTTTTTGAGACAGAGTTTTGCTCTTATTGCCCAGGCTGGAGTGCAATGGTGTGATCCCAGCTCACTGTAATTTCTGCCTCCCAGGTTCAAGCAATTCTCCTGCCTCAGTCTCCTAAGTAGCTGGGATTACAGTCATGCACCACCATGTCTGGCTAATTTTTGTATTATTAGTAGAGACAGGGTTTCAGCATGTTAGCCAGGCTGATCTCAAACTCCTAACCTCAGGTGATCCACCTGCCTCAGCTTCCCAAAGTGCTGGGATTACAGACATGAGCCACCGCACTTGGCCACTTTAGCAAGTTTTGATGCAACTATGTTTGTATATGCCACTTACAAACAAGGTTCCTGGTACCCCTAATCTGTTCTAGTCTCAATTTACTACTGAAGTTCATTATATCATGCTAATTATTAACATATTTTGTTTTTCAACATATCTGAAGTTGGAGAAATTGTTGTCAAAAGAATCTTCACAGATCTATCAGAACAACTGCCTGCCAATTCAGAATAAAGGTAGTCACTGAATGGATTCTGTCTAAGATTTTCATGACCAAAGTCTTAATTATTTCAAACTAAGCTTCAATGAGCAAAATGTTTAGTTTTAGAGATGTACTTTCTTCAGGCAAAGCACTGGACTCCAACCATATTAGTCAGATTGGGCTTCCAGAACAAAATACCACAGACTGGGTGGCTTAAACAACAGAAGTTTACATTTTCATGGTTCTGGAGATTAGAAGTCCAGTTCTGGCAAGGGTTCTCTCTTAGGCTTGCAATAAGCTGCCTTCATACTGTGTCTTCACATGGCAGAAAGAGAGAGAGCAAGAAGGCATTCTGGTGTATTTTCTTATAAGGGCACTAATCCCATCATAACGGCCCCATTCTCATGACCTCATCTAACCTTAATTATCTCCCAAAGGTCCCATCTCCAAATATCATCACATTGGAACTTAGAGCTTCAACAGATAAATTTTGGGAGCACACAAGTCAGTGCTTAGCACCATCTAAAGAGCAGGTTGGGCAAATTCCCAAAATTACAACAGAGATTCCTACAGGCTTTCCATACCAAACCAAAAACAGTATATGGCACATAATAGTTGTTCAATAAATACTTGTTGAGTGAGTTGAAAAAAATGAACAAATGTCTATAACTAGACCTGTTTGTCCAGCCCTGTGGTGCCACATATTAAAGATTCAGTAGGCATTTATTAAACAAATGAATCATTATTGAACTGATACCCACAAACTCTGTCATTAGAGATCAACCCCTGAACTTCGTTTTATTAGCTGGATGGATGATCTCACTACTGGATGCCAAGCTTCCTTGTTGATCCTGCTCTGCCTGTCATAGATATTGATTTCCACTGTAGAGCCTTTGATAGTTACCGTTCCTGCAAGAAAAGACTGAGGGAAAAGGAAATTTGAATGAGGCAGGCCTGGGATCTAATCCCAAAGTGGACATCTCATATTTGGGTGAAACAGCAAATCTCCTTGATAATATTAATGTCCCTGACAATTCAAATATCTTCAAAGGGAAATGATGTGGAACAAAATTAAATGATTTTAAACAAAATTGTATTTTACCAAATTATAGTTGCACCTCAGTAAATGACCATTCTTTTCCAATAGTGGGCTATTTCCATTTTCTAGAAACCCTGTCTCTTCTGTGGGAATTATCTCTAAAACTGTGCTCAGTTTGGATGCTGTGGGTAGTCCAGGTCCTCTGCCTTCTTGATGAGGTCCCTGAGGTTTGTTTTGCCAGATCCTTCTTCTCATGGCCCCAGTACATGCAGGGAGCAGGCATGTGTCCTCAGATCAGCCAATCAGGCATCCACTTAGGACTCTGTCTGCTCAAAACAGTGCTGGGAAGATAGAAGAAACTGCTGAAGTTCATTTTTTTCCAGCAGTAATACCTTTACAAACAGGTAATTTTTGTCCTGGTTTCTGTCTTATTTCCCAGTCTGATTCTCTGGTTTTTCATTCAACTATGTGAAATCCACAATACCCTTCTGATACATTCCCTTTCTGATTCAGTTAGCCAGAGTTAGATTCTCAGGCATACAACTGCAAAACACTAATGAAACATGTTCTTCATCCTGTTTCTTCAGGCGACGCCACCTACAATCAGAGAGCCCTATCCTCCTTCCTACTGACTGCTAATATGCATGGTTCAGCACCAGGAGAGTCATTTGCCTCTTCTAGTCATTTGAATTGGTATATTCCATTATAGTCACAACATCTTAAAATATATTTACCAATTATCTAGATATTTAGATGTTTACCAATATCTAATATCTGGATATTTACCAATATGGCAATTAGCAATTGTGAAATCATATCACATGAGGGGGATTGAAGGAGGTAGGAATCACTGGCCCAGAGGAGAGAAAACTGAAAATATAGATGTGTAAACTCTTTAATTATTCAATTGACTCTGTATAACTCCACATGACAGACTTAGGTGCAATACATAGAATATAAAATAAGGCAGTATTCAGGTAAAATTCTAGAGAAACAAAATATTACTAATTAGGATTACTTCCCCTTCCCCAGTAAAATGGTCTGACTGTAACTGAAATTATAAGTGATCATAATAGAGAATATTCAAGCAGAAATTGGATGTCTACCTTACAGATATATGAAGTGGAAAACTGGGCACCATGGTTATTAAAACTTACCTTCTCAAGATAGCTTCTATCATTACTCTTTGCCTCTCTCAAATAAGACAAAAAGCATGGCATTTAGCAAAAACAAACAAACAAAAAAACACCACCAGAAATAATCCAAGAAAGAAGGGAGGCAATGTTTTAGGAAACAGCAGAGGTCCTAAACTTCGCTTCCTACCCCCGCCACTAATTTGAAGAAAACTAAACAGAAGGCCTAGTATAATTATCCTGACGGAAACGACGTGGAAGTAGTAGCACACCTCGGAGCAGGAAAACTTCTAGGAGCTTTACACTGTAAATTTTTTTTTTTTTTTTTGGCAAGAAAGAAACTCAAAAGCAAAGTAAGGAACATGGTAAGTGCATGTAGTTATAAACAGAAGAATAGAATAGAAGCAGAATAGAAGACCACAGGTAAGTAAGGGGAAACTTCTAAGGAATAAGAGACCCAGGAGAAAGAGTTCCACTTACCAACTGACAGTCATCCTGTCTGAAGCCACTTAACTTGAGAATATGTGTGTTTGCCAAACTCATGTTTCCGCATTTCTTTTTTTCTCTACTTGCTGAGATAAGTATGGCAATGGCAGCTGGAGGGAGGACAGCGATGCCAGATAATGAACACCTAAGACAAATCATTTCTGTCAGAAGTAGAGCTTCCAAGGCCCCATCTTGAATTGGGGAAATGAGGTGAAGTCTAAAGACGGTACCCACTAACATAGGATAAAGCCCCACAGTAGCAGGTGAATCTAAACAAAATTACTGCTGAATTATCCATTCTCTGGGCCATAGATACAGAAAACAAAATGTACTCTACCAGCAAGCTAAACTTATGAGACAGAAACACAAGGTCTTAATAAAGCTGACTGCAAGAAAAATGGAAAGGAGAAAGGGAAAGCATGGCAACTGTGCAAAAGATGTTATCATTTTTAAAAAGGCAAAAAAAAGGATATATATGGTAGATAAACCATTCGTTCTGGGAGAAAACATAACTGAACAGATCAGAAGAAAATTTCCCATTATGAGTGCTCTAATCTTAAGAGGAATAGGAAAACAATGAAAAAGACAGCCAAAAAAAAGATGATAAAGCAATATAAGATGAAAAATATAATTGGAGACTACATAAACAAATTAAAGCTCAAAAACACTATTATAAAAAAAGATGAGTATGTAATAGTAGTTATAAGACTGAATAATTATAAAGAGCCCACTGAGCCAGACACTGTTGAAATATTTTGAGTACATTACACATATAATCCTCACAAGAACACTGTAAGGTAAGGGTTATTGTTTTCTCATTTACAGATGAGGAATTTGAAGTACAAATGGTTAAGTAGCTTTGCAAAGAACACAGAGCTCTGAAGGGGTAAAGCCAGGATTTGAACCTGGCAGATTGATTTCAGAGCCCATACTCTTCAGCCATTTTAATATACCGCCTCTCAGCAGGACTTGAATGAAGAGCCAAAACAACAAACTTAGAGTGAGGGTTGCCTCTTTCAAAGAATTGGGAATCACCAGAAACCATTTTGTCAGCAATTCAAGAGGCCAAGTGGACTTTGTATGACTATTATGAAATACAAACCTTGAAAGGTTCTCTTACTCAGAGATGTAGATAATTGTGTAAGAGAAGAAGACTTAAAAATAGAAACCTCCTCACAGAGAA
>NW_012121821.1:3971688-3984289 GCF_000951035.1 Colobus angolensis palliatus | reverse complement strand
TACTAAAAACAGAAGCACTAGCCAGGTGTGGTGGCGGGTACCTGTAATCCCAGCTATTCAGGAGGCTGAGGCAGGAGAATTGCTTGAACCCAGGAAGCGGAGGTTGCAGTGAGCTGAGATCGCGCCACTGCACTCCAGACTGGGTGACAGAGCAAGACTCTGTCTTGGAAAAAAAAAAATATATATATATATATATATGGCTAAGAACATTGGTAACATAGATGAAAGAAAAAACTTACTTAAAGTAAGCAAAAATGCAAAGGAAAAGGAAATCTATAAAGTAAATAAAGAGACAACAGAATGGAAAGACAATGACATTTCAACACAAGTATGATTGGAGTCTTTGAAGGTGACAACCCAATTCATGGGACAGAGAAAAAACTAACCTGAAAATAAAATAGAATAAACATTTTCTAAAATGGAAGGGAACATGTGCAAACTAAAAGTACATAGCTTTAGGGAAATGTTGATACAGAACATTGACACAAAGTATATCCTGGTAAAGTTGCTGAATATCAAATATAAACTCAATAAAGTTTTCATCAAGTAAGGCAGAAATAGTAAGTCACTGATAAGGAAAAAAAGTATCTGAGACTGACCTCAAATCTTACTGCAGCAATTATCAATGTCAAAATAATGCAGCAAAGTCTGAAAGTTTTGAGTGAAGGTGTGACCCAAAATGTCACACTTTAAAAAAACTCTTTAATATGTAATTCATGTACACATTTCTAAAAATTCAAAGGTACAGAAAGACATATGCTAAAAATAAAGACTTTCTTCTCATAGCTCTGTCTCCATCAAAGAGGTAAACAATGGTTATTGGTTACATATTTTATTTTTTAGAACTATTTTATATATATGCAAGCATATATATTTTCTTAGCTTGAGTTCTCCTGAAATCAGAGCTGATACAAAGCTTTTTTGTAGGTAGTTTGACAACATGATCCCAAGGAGAAGGAGTAGCAATCAGTGGGAGTTAAAAGAGTTAAGAGAAAAAGGCAATAAGGAAATGGAACATTGAATTGGCCACTACCGTGAGTAACAAGAGCTGGATTCTGATGGGGCTTCTGGAAAGCTTCATAAGCTGTGACTCTCAACTGTCCACCTGAGTGTGAAATGAGAAGCATTTATCTAGTGGTTCCTGTCCTTTACTGATGGAGGGTATCCAACCAGTTAATTCCTCGCACTTCTACACTGCAAGTGCATGAATGTTGAATGGGTTTGTGTGAGAGTCTCTCTCTCTCTCTGCAGCTTCAGAGAAGCCTTGGGACAGTGTCATAGACTGAAGGTTTGTGTCCCTCCATAATTCCTATGTTGAAGCCCTAACCTCTCAATGTGATATTATTTGGAAGTGGAGCCTTTGTTGGTAATTAGGTTTTAATGAGATCATGAGGCTGGAGGCCCCATGATGGAGTTAGTGTCCTTATAAGAAAAGGAAGAGACTGAAGTTCACTGTCTCTGCCATGTGAGGACACAGACAGAAGACAGCCTTTTGAAAACCGAGAAGAAAGCCCTTACCAGGAGCTGAATGGACTGGCACTATGATCTTGGATTTTCTAAGCCACCTAGTCTATGGTACTTGTTATGGTAGCCTGGGCTGACTAAGACAGGTAGGAGCAAAGAGCACACAGTGCAGGCCTGAGAAGAGACACTGTCACGGTGCACCAGTGTGAAACTTGCTGAACCCTGCAAAGAACTGGTCATTACAGCAGTGGCTGGAGTTAGGGGTAAGTGCTGATTGCATTGAAATATAAAATAAAACATATGCATTGAAATATAAAATAAAACATATCCAATGCGTTTATGCATATAAATTTACTACCTCACATTTTCCCTACAAACCATGGCATCCTATTCACAATATTCTGTACATTGTTCTAACTGATTAGTAATCTGTCTTGCAGACTATAGTCACATCAGCATAAATCTTACTCATTTAATGACCACATAGCATTTCATTATATAAATGCACCATAATATATTGAACCATTTCCCAGTTGATGAATATTGAAATTGCTGTCAG
Source organism: Colobus angolensis palliatus (assembly GCF_000951035.1). Lineage (NCBI taxonomy): Eukaryota > Metazoa > Chordata > Mammalia > Primates > Cercopithecidae > Colobus > Colobus angolensis. Next base: position 3,982,266 of record NW_012121821.1, on the reverse strand, counting down.
GCTACAAACAATGCTTTGGGATATATACTCTCATAATCACACAGTCATCATATCTTTGTGCCTACATGTAACTTTTTTCTGTAGAAATATTTTCTACAAGTTGGATTGCTAGGTCAAAGACTATGGGCTTAAAACATTTTTATTAATATTGGTAAGTTACTCTCCAAAGAAAGTTTTTCTTTTTTCTTTTTTCTTTTTTTTTGGAGATAGAGTCTCGCTGTGTCACCCAGGCTGGAGTGCAGTGGTGCGATCTCAGCTCACTGCAACATCTGCCTCCCGGGTTCAAGCAATTCTTCTGCCTCAGCCTCTCGAGTAGCTAGGACTATAGGCACACCCCACCATACCCGGTTAATTTTTGTAGTTTTAGTACAGATGGGGTTTCACTGTGTTAGCCAGGCTTGTCTCAAACTCCTGACCTTGTGATTCGCCCTCCTCGGCCTCCCAAAGTGCTGGGATTACAGGCGTGAGCCACCGCGCCCAGCCTCAAAGAAGGTTTTTCAATTTACACTCTGCCAGAAATGCAGAGATGCCTGTGTTCTCACATCTTCAGCATAGTGCATTTTCGCATTTAAAACTTTGTTGCCAATCTAGTAGTTAAAAAAGGACTTTGTTTTAATTTGCATTTTTAAAATTACAGATGAGGTTGAGTATTTTAATTTGCCTAAAAAGCTTTCAATTATCTCTTCTGTAAATTGCTTGTTCATATTTGTTGCCCATTTTTTTATACTGCATTTTAGGTTTTTCTGCATTAAGAAAATTAGCCTTTGTCACATTTGTTAGAAAACATTTTCCCTGTGTGCCGATTTTCTTTTATGGGATTTTGTTTTCCCTTTGATTAAAAGTGGAAAGTTCAAAGGACTAAAAAATCTCAAATATGACCCACCAGCCTCACACCTGCCAAAGTTTAAAATAATTCAAGTAAATCCACAGCCCCTAGAGCAGTTAATGTAACAAAATAACATAGCACTAGTTCTTAGTAGAACCTGATACATGCCACTGGGGTCTGTCACATCCCAGAGACTCAGCAGCACCTGTCAGCAACACTGTGGCAGCTACTGCTGTCTCTTGCAATGTGACTGCTGAAGCCCATGACACCTGGCTCCAAGGGACAGTTTTCTTCTTGTCTTCACATGTGTTTCTGCTAGGGGATCTCTCAGCCAATTTCCGAGCAGGAGTGCCTGTGAGGCTTTCTAAAGCCTGTGCCCTGAAGGCTTTCATAAGGGCTAATAACTGTCCTGATCTCCTGAAGGCCCTTTCTTTCCTCGGCTTCTGAATATTCTGGGCTTACAGTGATGATCATTCTGCCGCAGCTTTTCCTGCAGTGGACTGTGTTCTTCCCTGCTGGGGTTCTCTCCTTTCAGGGTGGCCTAGCTAAGGATTTTAACTGCTTAACCTCCTTCTTAAGGGGCTTCCTTTCTCAATCTCGTATAATGCTAGCACTCTTGGGCCTTCTTTGCTCTTACTCTCTGAACATTGCTTCTTCTAATTCTTATCTAGATTTCTCTATTCTCTAGCAACCGTTCTCTATTCAGATAAATACCAAAATATCTTTCCTTTTGCAAGCCTATATTTAAAAGCAGTTGGATATGAGTATATATTTTTTCCATATATGTAGCTAGTCTATCCTGTAAGGTCTCGCTTTTTCTCAGAGGGAAACTCTCTCTTCTTGTAGTCTTTATCAGTCTGTCTTCCTTAATTTTTCTTTCATTTGCTCATAATCCCTGTTTTAATGGTAGTGGGCATGCATATTTTTAAATACCAACGGTAGTGGAAAGCATATTTTTAAATACCAATCTAGTTCCTCCTTGATTTCCCCAGGAAACACGATTCTCCGAGTATTCCAGGCACAAGTCTTCTAAAATCGCCTGCTTTAGCCTGAAAATTTGAAATAAGTTCACTGAATTGTTTCTCCATTTCACACCAAGAAGATGACATATTTGCTATACAACAAAAGTTCAGTTTACTTTTAATTTTTTATTATTATTAATGAAATCTACCACTTCTGCATAGTAAAGAGATAGTCTGGACCACTGACATTTGGAGCCGGATCAGAATTTACATGATTAGCACATGCAGCGCCAACTGGAGGCCACATGGAGAAGCTTAATCTGAAACCAAAGCCTATGACAAGCTGCATGAGTCCAAAATGGCCTCTTTCACCTTGAATGCTGTTCAAAACAAGGTAACAAGAAATCAAACTGGGGTCTGCTAATCTAATGTCTGCTAAGCAAAGTCTAACACCTCACTAATGTGCATCTCTCAGATCAGCAGCAGCAGCATCACCTGAAACCTGCTAGAAATGCAAAATCTTGGGTTCTCCCCCAGAATTACAGAATCCAAATCTGCATTTTAACTACGGACCCCCTGAGAGATTTGTTTGCACATTTAAGTTTGAGAGCTCTTATATAACTTAGCTCTCGGCAGTCCTTGCTGAGAATAAAAAGTTACAGAGAGAAATTCATTGCACCCACAATACTTACAAAATCTGCACACTGAATCTCAATCTGCTTTAACTGAAACTAAAAGATTCTTTTCTGATCATTTAATCCTTGTCCTAGCTGTTTGCTTTGGTGAAAGCAAAGGTGCAGCATTTGGTGTCAATGAGCTATAGAGCTGCCCTCTCTTTCTCTCCACACTAAGGCCCATGCCAGGTGAAGACCAGGTACAGGACAATAATGGTTATAAACTACTTGTCAAATACCTAAGTGTCTTGACATAGTCCCAAACTACCCAAGCTGGCCTTTAAGAAGTCTCCATTTCTATGTTTTATTTTATCCCCTAAATTCTAGTCCTTAGTCATCTATTAAAGTCAATATTAAGGGTTTGAAGGTCCTAACAAATAAAACCACTCTTTCCTCCTCCCAAGTGAGAAAATATGGAGAACTAAGAGAGAGGCATCAAATCAATAAAGATCAAAAGTCAGACCTGTTGTTATTAAGCTGATTAGAATACAAGGCTTAGAATCGCAACCCAACACTCCAGAGATAAAAAACTGTCCAACCTACTGTCAGGTCCCGCAGGGCCAGGCCACTCTCCTGGAACCAAAGTGAGCATGTGAATTCTGAGGAGCAGCTCTTTTGGAAGAGATAAAGCCAAGTCACTCATGTTCAGCTAAGCTCCCAGTTTCACAGCCAAAGAAGTCACTCCCCCTCCCTTGGGGAGAGGCAGCAAGGGTGACAAAGCAGTCAGAAATATCATACTCATACATTCTCTTCCATCAGTAGAAATCTGAGGAATGGGAAATAGGAAGGCTCCTAACAAAGTCTTTGCAACATTGAAAGCAAATAAATCTGAAAACAAATAATTTTTTTGGAAAAAATATTCATCAAAGCTGAACCCTGAAGAGACAGAAAACACAGACTGGTAACTATGGAATAAATTGAGAAACTTACCAAAATCCTAAATTGCCTAAAAGTACCATGTTTCATAAGGGAAATCCTCAAAACTTTTGAGGAAAAATTAATTTCAATACTATTTAAACTTTCCAAGAGTGCATGGGGAAAAAAGGGCTGTGAAAAGAAAGGCTAGTTCTGCAAAGTCAGCATAACACTTATACAAAAATCTGACCTAAATAGAGTCTAAAAAGAAAAGACCAAGCTCACTTACGAATGTTGACATTAAAATCTTAAGTGTGATTTTAGCAACTATAATTGGATAGTGTATTAAAGAGTATTACACCATAACCAAGTCAAGAGATTCTAGAATGCAAAAATGGTTCAAAGTTAACAAATATGTTTATATAATTTATCATATTTATGAGTCAAGTAAGAAAATAATAAAAAGTTCAAGGCCCTACATGCTATAAAATCAGTATATATATATAATATATAATATTAAATAAATATAAAGGATAAATTATGTAAATATGTATCCCTTATTTTTTGACAAGGTAAAAAATCTACTCCTGGCTGAGTGTGGTGGCTCACACCTATTATCCCAGCACTTTGGGAGGCCAAGGCACGAGGATCACTTGAGGTCAGGAGTTTGAGACCAGCCTGAGCAACATAGTGAGACCCTGTCTTCACAAAAAAATGGAAAAAATCAGCCAGGCCTGATGACCCATGCTTGTAGTTCTAGCTACTCAGGAAGCTGAGGTGGGAGAATCCCTTGAGCCTGGGAGCTCCAGACCAGCCTGAGCAACATAGTGAGACCCTGTCTTCACAAAAAAATGGAAAAAATCAGCCAGGCCTGATGACCCATGCTTGTAGTTCTAGCTACTCAGGAAGCTGAGGTGGGAGAATCCCTTGAGCCTGGGAGCTCCAGATTGTAATGAGCTGTGATTACACCACTGCACTCCAGCCTGGATGACAGAGCAAGGCCTTGTCTCTTAAAAATAAATAAATTGTATACAAAAAATATATATATACTTGACTTTTTTGTTTTTTGAGACAGAGTCTCACTCTGTGGCCCAGGCTGGAGTACAGTGGCGCAATCTCAGCTCACTGCAACCTCCACCTCCCTGGTTCAGGCAATTCTCTGCCTCCGCCTCCTGAGTAGAAACTATTCACTGGGATTACAGGCACCCACCACCATGTCTGGCTAATTTTTGTATTTTTAGTAGAAACAGGGTTTCAGCATCATGGCCACGCTGGTCTTGAACTCCTGACCTCACGATCCACCCGCCTTGGCCTCCCAAAGTGCTAGGATTACAGGCATGAGCCGCTGCACCTGGCCATACCTGACTTTTATGATACAAAATCTTAGTAAAGTAGACATAAAGAACCTCATGGCTAATGACGAGATGGTAGAAAAATTCTCATTACCATTGGGAACGTGATAAGGATATCCAGTAACTCCAGTATTATTCAGCTTTTCAGACAATACTATCCAGTACAGAAATGGGAAAGAAGTAGAAAAATTATTTTTCCCATACCTAGAGAACTCAAAAGAATAAATGATTGGCTCACACCTGCAATTCCAGCACTTTAGGAGGCCAAGGTGGGAGGATCGTTTAAGGCCAGGAATTTGAGACCAGCCTGAGTAACACAGGGGGTCCCAATCTCTAAAAACAAACAAATTTTTAAAAAAAAGAATAAATGAAGTATATTATTGGCAAAAAGAGAACTTAGTAAGTTTATCAAAAGTTTTTCTATATTTGCTGGCAACATGGCTGAATAGGAACAGCTTGGGTCTCCAGCTCCCAACGAGATTGATACAGAAGGCAGGTGATTTCTGCATTTCCAACTGAGGTACCTGGTTCATCTCACTGGGACTGGTTGGACAGTGGGTGCAGCCCATGGAGAGCAAGCCAAAGCAGGATGGGGCGTCGCCTCACCTGGGAAGCACAAGGGGTCGGGGGATTCCCCCCACCCCCAGCCAAGGAAAGCCCTGAGGGACTATGCCATGAGAAACAGTGCACTCTGTCCCAGGTACTGCGCTTTTCCCATGGTCTTCGCAACCCGCAGAACAGGAGATTCCTTCCGGTGCCTATGCCACCAGGGCCCTGGGTTTCAAGCACAAAACTGGGCAGCCATATGGGCAGACACTGAGCTAGCTGCAGGAGGATTTTTTCATACTCCAGTGCCACCTGGAATGCCAGCAAGACAGAACTGTTCACTCCCCTAGAAAGGGGCCTGAAGCCGTGGAGCCAAGTGGTCTAGCTCACTGGGTCCCACCCCCATGGAGACCAGAAGCTAAGATCCACTGGCTTGAAATTCTGGCTGCCAGCACAGCAGTCTGAGGTCAACCTAGGATGCTAAAGCTTGCTGAGGGGAGGGGCGTCTGCCATTGCTGAGGCTTGAGTAGGTGGTTTTACCCTCACAGTGTAAACAAAGCCACCAGGAAGTTCAAACTGGGTGGAGCCCACCACAGCTCAGCAAGGCTGCTGTGGCCAGACTGCCTCTCTAGATTCCTCCTCTCTGGGCAGGGCATCTCTGAAAAAAAGGCAGCAGCCCCAGTCAGGGACTTATAGATAAAACCCCCATCTCCCTGGGACAGAGTACCTGGGGGAAGGGGTGGCTGTGGGTGCAGCTTCAGCAGACTTAAACGTCCCTGCCTGATGGCTAAGAAGAGAGCAGATCTCCCAGCACAGCATTCAAGCTCTGCTAAGGGTAAGACTGCCTCCTCAAGTGGGTCCCTGGCCCCCGTGTATCCTGACTGGGGGACAACTCGCAGTAGGGGCCAACAGACACCTCATACAGGAGAGCTCTCACTAGCATCTGGCAGGTACCCCTCTGGGACGAAGCTTCCAGAGGAAAGAACTGGCAGCAATCTTTGCTGTTCTGCAGTCTCTGCTGGTGATACCCAGGCAAACAGGGTCTGGAGTGGACCTCCGGCAAACTCCAGCAGACCTGCAGCAGAGGGACCTGACTGTTAGAAGGAAAACTAACAAACAGGAAGGAATAGCATCAACATCAACAAAAGGGACATCCACTCAGAGACTCCATCCAAAGGTCACCAACATCAAAGACCAAAGGTAGATAAATCCATGAAGATGGGGAGAAACCAGCACAAAATGGCTGAAAATTCCAAAAACCAGAATGCCTCTTCTCCTCCAAAGGATCACAACCCCTCACAAGCAAGGGAACAAAACAAGATAGAAAATGAATTTGACGAATTGACAGAAGTAGGCTTCAGAAGGTGGGTAATAACAAACTCCTCTGAGCTAAAGGAGCATGTTCTAACCCAATGCAAGGAAGCTAAGAACCTTGAAAAAAGGTTAGAGGAATTGCTGACTAGAATGACCAGTTTAGAGAAGAACATAAATGATCTGATGGAGCTGAAAAACACAGCACAAGAACTTCGTGAAACATCCACAAGTATCGTAGCCGAATTGATTAAGCAGAAGAAAGGATATCAGAGATTGAAAATCAACTTAATGAAATAAAGTGAGAAGACAAGATTAGAGAAAAAAATTAAACAAACAAAGCCTCCAAGAAATATAGGACTATGTGAAAAGACCAAATCTACATTTGATTGGTGTACCTGAAAGTGATGGGAAGAATGGAACTGAGTTGGAAAACACTCTTCAGGATATTATCCAGGAGAACTTCCCCAACCTAGCAAGGCATGCCAACATTCAAATTCAGGAAATACAGAGAACATCACAAAAATATTCCTCGAGAAGAACAACCCCAAGACACATAATCATCAGATTCAGTAATGAAGGAAAAAAGGTTAAGGGCAACCAGAGAGAAAGGACAGGTTACCCACAAAAGGAAGGCCATCAGACCAACAGCAGATCTCTCGGCAGAAACCCTACAAGCCAGAAGAGAGTGGGGGCCAATATTCAACATTCATAAAGAAAAGAATTTTCAACCCAGAATTTCATATTCAGCCAAACTAAGCTTCATAAGCAAAGGAAAAATAAAATCCTTTACAGACAAGCAAATGCTGAGAGATTTTGTCACCACCTGCCCTGCCTTACAAGAGCTCCTGAAGGAAGCACTAAACATGGAAAGGAACAACGGGTACCAGCCACTGCAAAAACATACCAAATTGTAAAGACCATCGACACTATGAAGAAACTACATCAACTAATGGGCAAAACAACCAGCTAGCATCATAATGACAGGATCAAATTCACACATAACCATATTAACCTTAAATGTAAACAGGCTAAATGCCCCAGTTAAAAGACACAGACTGGCAAATTGGATAAAGAATCAAGACCCATCAGTGTACTGTATTCAGGAGACCCATCTCACTTGCAAAGACACACATAGGCTCAAAATAAAGGGATGGAGGAATATTTACCAAGCAAATGGAAAACAAACAAACAAAAAAAGCAGGGATTGCAATCCTAGCCTCTGATAAAACAGACTTTATACCAACAAAGATCAAAAGAGACAAAGAAAGGCATTACTTAATGGTAAAGGGATCAATGCAACAAGAAGAGCTAACTATCCTGAATATATATGCACCCAATACAGGAGCATCCAGATGCATAAAGCAAGTTCTTAGAGACCTACAAAGAAACTTAGATTCCCACACAATAATAGTGGGAGACTTTAACACTCCAGTGTCAATATTAGACAGATCAATGAGACAGAACATTAAAAAGGATATCCAGGACTTGAACTCAGCTCTGGATCAAGTGGACCTAACAGACATCTACAGAACTCCCCACCCCAAATCAATAGAATATACATTCTTCTCAGCACCACATTGCACCTATTCTAAAATTGACCACATAATTGGAAGTAAAACACTCCTGAGCAAATGCAAAAGAACGAAAATCATAACAAACAGTCTCTCAGATCATAGTGCAATCAAGTTAGACCTCAGGATTAAGAAACTCACTCAAAATCACACAACTACATGGAAACTGAACAACCTGCTCCTGAATGACTTACTGGGTAAATAACAAAATGAAGACAGAAATAAAGATGTTCTTTGAAACCAATGAGAACAAAGACACAATGTACCAGAATCTCTGAGACACATTTAAAGCAGTGTTTAGAGAGAAATTTATAACACTAAATGCCCACAAGAGAAATCACGAAAGATCTAAAATCGACACCCTAACATCACAATGAAAAGAACTAGAGAAGCAAAAGCAAACAAATTCAAAAGCTAGCAGAAGACAAGAAATAATTAAGATCAGAGCAGAACTGAAGGAGACAGAGATATGAAAAACCCTTCAAAAAATCAGTGAATCCAGGAGCTTGTTTTTTGAAAAGATCAACAAAATAGATAGACCACTAGCCAGACTAATAAAGAACAAAAGAGAGAAGAATCAAATAGACAGAGTAAAAACTGATAAAGGGGACATCAGTATTGATCCCACAGAAATACAAACTATCATCAGAGAAACACCTCTATGCAAATAAACTAGAAAATCTAGAAGAAATGGATAAATTAATGGACATATACACCCTCCCAAGTCTAAACCAGGGAGAAGTCAAATCTCTGAATGGACCAATAACAAGTTCTGAAATTGAGGCAGTAATTAATAGCTTATCAACAGAAAAAAGTCCAGGACCAGACAGATTCACAGCCAAATTCTACCAGAGGTACAAAGAGGAACTGGTACCATTCCTTCTGAAACTATTTCAAACAATAGAAAAAAGGGGAATCCTTCCTAACTCATTTTATGAGGCCAGCATCATCCTGATACCAAAACCCGGCAGAGACACGACAAAAACAAAAAAGAAAATTTCAGGCCAGTATCCCTGATGCACATCGATGTGAAAATCCTCAATAAAATACTGGCAAACTGAATCCAGCAGCACATCAAAAAGCTTATCCACCACGATCAATCAGCTTCATCCCTGGGATGCAAGGCTGGTTCAACATACGCACATCAACAAACGTAATCCATCACATAAACAGAACTAACGTCAAAACCCACATGATTTTCTCAATAGATGCAGAAAAGGCCTTTGACAAAATTCAACAGCACTTCATGCTAAAAACTTTCAATGAACTAGATATTGATGGAATGTATCTCAAAATCATAAGAACTATGACAAACCCACAGCCAATATCATACTGTATGGGCAAAAACGGGAAGCATTCCCTTTGAAAACCAGCACAAGACAAGGATACCCTCTCTCACCACTCCTATTCAACATAGTATTGGAAGTTCTGGCCGGGGCAATCAGGCAAGAGAAAGAAATGAAAGTATTCAAATAGGAAAAGAGGAAGTCAAATTTTCTTTGTTTGCAGATGACATGATTGTATATTTAGAAAACCCCATCGTCTCAGCCCCAAATCTCCTCAAGCTGATTAGCAACTTCAGCAAAGTCTCAGGATACAAAATCAATGTGAAAAATCACAAACATTCCCATACACCAATAACAGACAAACGGAGAGCCAAATCATGAGAGAACTCCCATTCACAATTGCTACAAAAAGAATAAAATACCTAGGAATACAACTTACAAGGGATGTGAAGGACCTCTTCAAGGAGAACTACAAAACCACTGCTCAAAGAAATAAGACAGGACACAAATAAACGGAAAAACATTCCATGTTCATGGATAGGAATAATCAATATCATGAAAATGGCCATACTGCCCAAAGTAATTTACAGATTCAATGCTCTCCCCATCAAGCTACCATTGACTTTCTTCACTGAATTGGAAAAAACTACTTTAAATTTCATATGGAACCAAAAAAGAGCCCACATAGCCAAGACAATACTAAACAAAAAGAACAAAGCTGGAGGCATCATGCTACCTGACTTCAAACTATACTACAAGGCTACAGTAACCAAAACAGCACAGTACTGTTACTAAAACAGAGATATAGACCAATGGAACAGAACAGAGGTCTCAGAAATAACATCACACAACTACAACCATCTGATCTTTGACAAACCTGACAAAAACAAGCAACAGGGAAAGGATTCTCTATTGAATAAATGGTGCTGGGAAAACTGACTAGCCATATGCAGAAAACTGAAACTGGACCCCTTCCTTACACCTTATACAAAACTTAACTCAAGACGGATTAAAGACTTAAATGTAAGACCTAAAACTATAAAAACCCTAGAAGAAAACTTAGGTAATACCATTCAGGACATAGGCATGGTCAAAGACTTCATGACTAAAACACCAAAAGCAATGGCAACAAAAGCCAAAATTGGCAAATGGGATCTAATTAAACTAAAGAGCTTCTGCACAGCAAAAGAAA
>NW_012121821.1:3885107-3971338 GCF_000951035.1 Colobus angolensis palliatus | reverse complement strand
TTCCTCAAGTATCTAGAACCAGAAATACCATTTGACCCAGCAATCCCATTACTGGGTATATACCCAAAGGATTATAAATCATTCTACTGTAAAGATACATGCACACGTATGTTTATTGTGGCACTGTTCATGATAGCAAAGACTTGGAACCAACCCAAATGTCCATCAATGATAGACTAGATAAAGAAAATGTGGCACGTATATACCATGGAATACTATGCAGCCATAAAAAGGATGAGTTCATGTCCTTTGCAGGGACAGGGATGAAACTGGAAACCATCATTCTCAGCAAACTAAAACAAGAACAGAAAACCAAACACTGTATGTTCTCACTCATAGGTGGAAGGTGAACAATGAGAACACATGGACAGAGAGGGGAACACCACACACCGGAGTCTATTGGGGGGTGGGGGGCTAGGCGAGAGATAGCATTAGGAGAAATACCTAATGTAGATGACAGGTTGATGGTGCAGCAAACCACCATGGCACATGTATACCTATGTAACAAACCTGCACGTTCTGCACATGTACCCCAGAACTCAAGGTATAATAATAGAAAAGAAAAACAGTAAAAAAATTTTTTTAAAGATTTTCTATGTCAAATAATAGTGAGTTATAAAAATGTAATGGAAGACAATGGCTCATTTATAATAATATCTGAAAACATAAAATATCTAAGAACAAACTTAACATATATATTTTTAGAACTTTAAAATTTGACCAAAGGGCATAAAAGTAGCCAAATAAAAAGAAGTAGTTATCTTATTCATAGAAAGATTCAATATTGTAATGATAAGAAAATTTTTAATAAACTTTGTATGATAGTGAACAAACTATCAAAAGGCTTGTTTACCACTGAAATTAACATCTGAGAAAAATCATGAAATTTCTGAAAAACCCTAAAAGAAAAAGATTAATTCTACTAGATATTTAAGAGTATTAATGGTAGTATAAATTATCAACACTGCAGTACTGGGACAGTGAATTATTTCATTATGGATACATGGAGAGCTATTTCAAAAAAAACCATATATGAAAATAAATTCTAGACATATCTAAAATTTAAATGTAAAAAAATAGCCATAACAATTTTAGAAGAAAATATTGTATTAATGTACTTAGGATCTTTGAGTAGGGTAAGCCTTTTTTCTATGGTACAAAACCTAAAAGTCATAAAGGAAAAGACAGATCAATTTGACTAAATACGTTTTGAAAGGTTTATATAGAGCAAAAATACCAAACACATGACCCCTCAAGTGAACTCATTTTCAATTTTCTTCTATCCTTTAATAACTTCACTTTCAATCTGTCATATAATCATGTTAAGCATTTTTCCTGAAATCACAGTAAAGGTTCTGTTTTAGCAGGTCGTTATCCAATATCAGTGCAGATTCAGGAATCAGGTGACAGTCAACTTAAACTGAAATGTGTGCATTATTGAATTCTGTGAAATAACAAAGATAATGGGTTTTGTTTTGTTTCTGTTTTTGTTTTTTGAGAGGGGGGTCTCCCTCTGTCACCCAGACTGGAATGCAGTGGCATGATCTCAGCTCACTGCAACCTCCGTCTCCCAGGCTCAGGTAATTCTTCCACCTCAGTCCCCCAAGTACCTGGAACCACAGGCAAGCACCACCACACCTGGATAATTTTTGTATTTTTTGTAGAGACAGGGGTTTGCCATGCTGCCCTGCTACAGAGCTCCAGAGTTCAAGCAATCCACCTTCCTCAGACTACCAAAGTGCTAGGATTACAGGCATTAGTCACAACGTGTTTTTGTTTCTGTTTTTGTTTGTTCTTTGAGACAGGGTCTCGCTCTGTTGCCCAGGATGGAGTGCAGTGGTGCAAACACAGCTCACTGCATCCTCTATCTGCCAAGCTCAAGTGATCCTCCCACCTCAGCCACCTGAGTAGCTGACACTACAGGCACAGACCACCATGCCTGGCTAATTTTTTTTTTTTTCTGTTTTTTTGTGTGTTTTTTTGTTTTATTTTGTTTTGTTTGAGACAGAGTCTGGCTCTGTCGCCCAGGCTGGAGTGCAGTGGCACCATCTCAGCTCACTGCAAGCTCCACCTCCCAGGTACATGCCATCCTCCTGCCTCAGCCTCCTGAGTAGCTGGGACTACAGGCACCTGCCACCACGCCCAGGTAGTTTTTTGTATTTTTAGTAGAGATGGGGTTTCACCATATTGGGCTGGCTGGTCTCGAACTCCTGACCTGTGTTCCTCCCACCTCGGCCTCCTAAAGTGCTGGGATTACAGACATGAGCCACTGCGCCCTGCCCATGCCTGGCTAATTTTTTAAATGTTTTGTAGAGATGGGGTCTCACCATCTTGCCCGGGCTGGTCTCAAACTCCTGAAGTCAAGCAATCCTCCCACCTTGGCCTCCCAAAGTGCTGGCATTACAGGCGTGAGCCACCATGCCCAGCAGATGTTTTAAAATACAAATTATATGTCACAGTAAATACTTTATATTTATCATCTCATATAATCCCAACAAATCTGTGAAATAAGTACTAATATACTTATTTTACAGGTTAAGAAATTGAGGGTTGGCAAGGTTAAGTTACAGACGTAGTTGTTAAATGGCAGAGTAAAGACTTGAACTCAGGTTTGTTTGTGAATAACATATGTTTTCTCAATTAGCTCGTTGCACTGCCATTAATAAAATGGAAGGCTTAATAAGCATTAAGACAAGATACCTCTTTTTTTCCCCCCTTCTAAATGAAAAGCAAACTTTACTACATACAGAAACGCACATTTATCCATTCAAAAACTTTTACCAAATACCTACTATTTGCCAGGTAGATGATCTGGAAGCCAGTTATTCATCAGTCAATAAATCTAAGTGTCAAAGTGTCTGCCCTCAATGGAGGAAACAAGCAGCACAAAACAAATGAATAAGCATATAACATGCCAGATGGCAATACATGCTATGAAAAATATAAAAAGGCATTTAAAGAGAATAGAGAGTGTTGGAGAGGTTATGTTCCTAAACAGCAGGGGTTGGAAAAGCCTTTTGCCTGTAAAGGGCCGGGGTTCTCTGTTAGAAACTGCAATCAAGGAAGGCTTCTGTGTTAAGGGGACATTTAAGTAGATACCTGAGGGAGGTTAGGGAACCAAGTTGATACTTAGGAAGAAAGTAGCAAGCAGGGGGCCAGAGTCAGAGAGGTGGAAAATGGGGTCAGAGAAACAGGAGAGCCCAGTACACGTGGGGAAATCATCCATCTACCATGCGTGAACAAAATACATTTTGGTGCTATTGTCTACGAGACAGCACTGAGCTGACCTTTGAGCAGAAGGGCATTATATGCTCTTGTGTTCTCAGTAGAGAGCTGCACAATAGGACTGCAGACTGGAATCACACAGGCCTGCTGTACTCAAAGACAAAGATACACTTGGTCCTTGGGAAATGGGAAGCTGGAAGAAGTTTATGATTAATTTACACATCTGCTTGATAAGCTCTCCCATTATTGCTTTTATCAAGCAGAGAAGACTAAACATTTGAAATGATCAATTAGCTTGATTATAACTTGGAGCTTTGTTCCCTATTGTGAAATGCATTCTCACTGCCCTGACTAGGTGATGTGCATGAGATTCACATGTGGTGTTGCTACCATGATTTTGGTTTAGAATTGCTCTGACTCCCCTCCTTGTGAATTTCTGCTAAAATTCAACATGCTTAATTCTCAATACCTTGCATGCATTGGAGGAAGCAGCATTGTGGAGTCTATGCATAAAATTTATTTTTAATTCTGTTTGGCTGTTGTTAGACGTCTGTGAAAGTTTGGGATTAGAACCCAAGTCTGGTCAAAATCAATGTCAAAAGATGCTTTTTGCCAAGAAAGAGTGAGGGATTAGGAAGGTAACCTTTAAAAGGGAAATTTGTTTTGAACTGGAGTTCAGTTATTACACTAAGAAATTATATTCTTAAACAACAGTGTCTGGAGAGCTTTTTTTTTTCTTGAAACAGTTACATAGTGAATATATTTAAGCTTCGTAGGCCATACAAGTCTCTCTCCTAACTGCACAACTCAGCATGCAAGTAGTTATCGACAATATGCAAATGAACAAGCATGGCTTATGAATAAGCATGGCTTGTAAATAAGACTTTAGTTACAAATGAAGTCTTATTTGTAAATAAAACTTTATTTACAGAACAGTTAGCAAACCAGATTTGACCCAAACGATGTAGCTTGCCGAACTCCTCCTACAGGAGTAATTTGGTTATTTATTTCTACAAGTGCTTAAGAAAACAGGTAGGGAGGCAGAAAAGCAGCAGAGTTTGTTTCTTTGAACTCCTATTCATAAATACCCAAATTAAATGTAATTGTCAAAAAACCCCCAGCTGACTAAAATAAATACCAAATAGAAATAATAAGAGTGGCTTAGTACAGATTACCTGTATGGTCTTAAAATGATGTGAAATATATTGATGCCTGAACATGGCAGGGACAAGCTGCTTTTCAAATAGGACATTTACAGCTGTCTTGTTAAGAGGTATTTCTTACATAAGATTCCATTTGAAAATGGAAAGGAATTGTATAAATCAATTAACATATTAGCTAAGTTGTCTAACACATGGTACAAAGGAATTACAACAGTAAACTATTATACATGTCCAGAAAAAAAAAAAAAAACAAGGTGTTTCTGATCAGTCATATTCCCCCTCCCTCCTTCTTTGTTGTGTGTGCAATCTGATTAACATTTTCAGGGGTTGCTGTGACACTTCTAAATAGTGCAGAGTTTCCTGCCTGGGGCAGGAGAAACTTGCCAGCTCTCACTGGGCTCCAGCTGACTGTCTCTCCATCCCTGGTGTGCCAGCCTCCCTCGGGCATTGCAAAACCTCTCCACACAGCATCCACAGCACAAACAGTGTTCTGTGGCTGGCCCAGATTTCCAGGAGCATCCTCCTCGAAAGAGAGACAGGAGATGGAGACAGGGCTGCTTCATATATCTGCCCAAGTCAATTATGAATTCCCAGAAAGTCAAGGTCATGTGGTCACGTCTTTCCTCTATCTTTTAAGAGACTAACACGAACCTGTCGACATAGAGGTTGCTTTATGAATGCTGATTGAAGGGAGACGCTGAGACACTGCTGGCATTTGCCTGTTGGTCACTCAGGGGCCATGTGAGGTCCCAGTGTCAGCACCCTTCTCTGTCCCCTCTCCCACCTCCTAACGCAACCCCTCACATGCCAGCTGGGGACTAAGCCCAAAGATCAGAGACTTTAATACATCTTGGAGAACCTCAGAATTTTGTTTATTGGACATATGCAGATGAATTGATGAATTTTATAATTCATTAGCATTAATTCAGACCCAGTGGGTCCCTATGAACTATCATTGATGGTAGAAGAGACAAAAATTGAAATGGGAGAAATGTAGTTGGTGGAGTCTTTAAATATCACATGCCCACTGTTCCTCTTCACCAGTGGTCTTTAAATATATATATATATATATATAGTAATAAACTGCTCTTGGAAAAAGGCATTTGTTCCCCTGTGTGTTGGTTGATCCGTTGTCAACTTAGCACTGCTGCCACTCTAAGTCTGGCAACCAGGTTTTGTGAATTTTCTTCCCAGCATGGATCCAGGTTAGAATTTGCCACTGAAAGAAACTCACTGGAGATTTGGAATGCAGAAATGGCGCAGAAACCGTTATTATTTTCTAGAGGTGGTTGCAGACAGATGTGGAAGCAGAAGGGAGATTCCCAGTGGTTCCCAAAGAACTCTAAGAACCACCTGCTTCGGCTCAGCAGATTGAGGTAGTTGATGAAGTGTCTCTAAGATTCTTGAGAATTGCAGCCATTTCCACAAGCATTTGAGAGCATCCTGCTCCGGTGTCCTGGCTAAGATCACCATCATCATCAACCCTGGTCTCCAGCAAGCAGCTGCCCTTACCTCTGCATCCTCAGCTCTTCCACAAAAACTCTCAATTCTGTGCTAAATGCTTTATGTCTGGAATACATAGAATGACTTCTGTGTTTAGGACAACATCCTGTATCCCATGGGTAAAAGATAGATTCGCACACACTAAATAAACATCACCTCAGCATTGACTTTCCTTTTGGAAATCAATAGGTATTAAGGAGACCATTCATTCATGAAATTAAGTACTGTTTTCCACTGAACCTGAGGTGCTATTGATTATGACACAAAAGTAACTAATAAGAAAGAAAAAATATGCTCCAAATGGGTAGTCTAATAGGAAGCCCTATATAAAGCTGGGATACGGAGCAGCTATTCTTCAGTGCAAGTTTAAATGAGAAATGAACACAACTTACAAAAAAGAGACAGCAAGAAAACTTGTTTGTATGTCTGAACGTTGCTGATGCGGGAAGGAGCAAATCTCCCTAGAGAATTTGAACTACAAACTATTCATGCGGTTTTTTTGTTGGAATTGACACTGCCAGTGTAACTCCAAAACCCCTAACCAGAGAGCTTAAGATAGTGTCCTTGATGACTGGCCGAGGCAAAGGCAAACCTCCCTGGAAGACCTCACCTTCAGTCCAGGTGGGCAGGAATTGTACCAGCATCAACTGGAAGATGTGCCCCCATCTCAGAGACTTAGAAATAGGGGAAAAAACAATGGTGTAACTCAAAATGGATGGCATGTGTTGGCAAACAACAGCAGACTAGTAATATTCTGGGGAATTCCCCCTAAGAAAGAAGTTGAGAGCACCCCTTTCAGATGCGTGATACAGAGCCAGGCAGTTTCCAGCATACAGTTCCAACTCTTTTGCTTACTCTGCAATATGCACCCCCATTCTCCAGACCTGCTGGCACCATGGCCGTCACCCTCTATTTTCCAACATCTTTCAGCTGCTTCCAGTTCTCAGGACTCACTGAGCCACACCACATTTCTGAGTTTTAACAGTGTCATTCTGACCAGGCTATTGTCCTTGCTCCTCAGGACTAGATAGCCTACCTGTTAACTTTCCACACCCAGGTAAGCTTTGGCTCGCCTTGTGGCACTTCCATACCCAGGCAAGCTTTGGCTCCTGGGGGAAGATTTCCCTGACAGTCTAGTTCATGTAACCCTTCTCAGTGTTTCCACAGCACCTTGCAACAGCTCAGAAGCTGACGGTATTTACTGTTTGCCAAGTGCTGATCTAAGCATATGACCTGTTTTATCTCAATCCTTACAACCCTGAGAAGGTACAGAGGAGAAACCGGAGGCCAGAATGGTTAAACAGCTCAAGTCAGACAGTCAGCAAGTCGGGAGGATTCAGGGTTCAGGATTCTGGGCAAATGCACTCTGCAGCCATGTTCTCATCTCTGCTTTATTCTGAACAGTTCTATGATATTTTTCATCAAATTATTGGCTCATCTAAGATAAATAATAACAGCTGCTACAATATACTGAGAACATATTGTGTGTCAGGCACTATTTTATGCTCTTGAATTAACTCATTTAATCCCCACAAAATTCCTATGGGGTAGAGAGTATCATTGTCCCCATGTTACCAACGAGGATCTAAGTCCATCCCTTTACTCTACCCCTCTGACTCACTGGCTGACTCCTGTAGGTCCCTAGAGACACTTTCCTGGCACTAATTATTGATGGCATTTCTTGTGGCCCAGAAGCTGAGGTTGGTGGTTCTCCTATCAGATCCTTCACAGTGCCATATCTGACATTCTGATATAATGATTGTTTTCACTTATCTCCCTTCCTAGGCTGAGTCATGTCTTATTTATTTTTGTGCTTTAGAACTTAGCACAGTATGTAATGCATAATTAACACTCAGTACTTATCTATGTGAACTGAAGAAAGCATGAAGGAATGGATGCCTGCTGTCTGATGCTTTCTTACAACCAGACTTGGAGGCTGTGTCATGATGTGGAGAGAGTAGGCTTTGGAGTCATCAGGTTTGAATTTATTGTTGCCATTTCATGGTTGTGTGACCTCTAGCACACTCCTCAACCTCTGAGGGAGGGAGTCTAGCTTCTTCATCAGTAAAATGGTGGTTATCATCTTCCCTTGCAGCTGATTCTAGCTCTAAGGATTGAGTTTAATAAAACATAAAGTGGACTACTATAGTGATTGGCACACAGTAGGTGCTTTGCAAATGTAATTTCTCTTCTCCCTTTCTTGAGGGTCTTGAACATTCTGTTCAACTAAGCAAAATGCATTGTCCGTGGATGCCAGGCACAGTGTTGAGGCTGCAAGGATGAATAAGACACAGTCCTTGCCCACAAGAAGATGACAATTTAGTGAGAGAGAATTTTTAAAAATAAGCTATTTAATTCACATGAGACAGTGTTATTAGGACACATGGGATGGCCTAAGTCAAGCTGCTTGCGTGACTCCCCAAAGGTTACCAAGGGTAGACTCCCAGAGGGTATCTTAGAGGCCCACTTGTCATTAGCCCCCTCCCGATGACCTGGAAAGCCGAGAAGCAGCTGTGCTCTTTTTGCTTTGGCAGCCGAGTTACACCTGGAGCTGCACACACAGGGGACCCCTTGAGCATGTGCTGAAGGAATTAAGGTGCTCTGCTGTGATTGGCAGGTGGCCAAGTCTCTAGCAGGGGAGGAGGAAGCAGAAAGAGGAGGTGATCAATTACACTTATCTGAAATACTCATAAGCATCCAGGGGAAAGGGGAACATTAATACGATATGGAGGGTATAAATGGGAGTGAGTGAAGGGTTCAGTGGTTAGAGGGAGGTTTAGGTTGAATATTAGCGAAGGGTAAATTACGTAGGTTCTTAAATTTTGCTCTGTCTTCTTCCTCTTTCTTAGCATCTGGGAGAAAATGGTGGGTACAGAGTAGGAGCGAAACAAAGAATGTCTTTCTGGTAAAACAAACAAGAGATTGTGCTTCCTATGCTGAACTGAAACTCCTTCCCTTCACAAGGTAAATGTGAGGTTATTGGACCACATCCAACACCCTTCTGCTTATTTTGCCCCTGACATGGTCAGGGGTTTCAGGCAGATCCTAAACATACTGGGGGATATGTCCACACAAAAACTCGTACACCACATTAATAGCAGCATTACCATACAGAGCCAAAAGGTGGACAACCCAAATGTCCACCATGTGATGAGTGGATCAATAAAATGGGGTATATCCATACATTGGAATATTCAGCTATAAGAAATGGTTGAAGTAATAATACCTGCTCTGACATGAAAGAACGTGAAAACATGCAGGTGAAAGAAACAGTCACAAAGGACCACATGTCGCATAATTCCCTTTCTATAAAATGTCCAGAACAGGAAACTCCATAAGGCAGAGAGTAGACTAATGGGTGCCTATGGCTGAGGGCAGGGTAGGGGCTAGGGAGTGATAGCTAAAGGCCATTGGGTTTCTTTTGAAGATGATGGAAGTGTTCTAAAATTGACTGTGGAAGTGTTTGCACAGTCTATGAATATACAAAAAATGTAATTCACTTTGAGTGAATTACATGGTATGTGAACTATATGTTAATAGCGCTGTTTTTAAAATGCTGAGGAATGCTAACCAAAGTACTACTGACCCTTGGCTCAACCTCTACCCTATTTACCCCAACCAGAGAATGGTCCTGGGAATGGTGTTCAGAGCTAACACATTCATAACATAACATACACTAAATGATGGGTGTAGGGCCACTTGGAATACTAAAACAAAATTCTTCGAACATCAAAACCAAACACAACAGAACACACTCTGAAAAACGAGATGAAAGGTAAACAGAGGTGTGCAGCCACTATCCCTCCAGTTGCCCAGTCTAGACACCCAGGATTTCTTAATCTCTCTCCCTCTAGATAGATTAGATTAGATAGATAGATAGATAGATAGATAGATAGATAGATAGATAGATAGATAGATAGACAGACAGATAATGTTTAAACACCATCTATATGCTATGCTGTAGTTCTGAAATATATACCTTAAGGTTGACTTTTTCTCTCAAACTGCATATGAATGATATATATTTTTTCATATATGTGACTGCCTTCTCAACACTTCTACTCAGATTTCTATTAAGTGGGCATCTCAAACTCAAACTGAACACCTACAAAACCCAACTCTTTAAGCTCCCTTGTCCCCACTATCCTGCTCCACCTTCCTATCTCAGGAAATGGCAATCCCATCCTTTCAATTGCATAGGCCAAAATTGTTTGAGTCATCCTTGGCACCTGTTTTTATCACAACTCATGTCCAATCTGTGAACAATGCTGTTGGATTTCAGATCTTACCACTGCTCATCATTGCCACTGCTGCTGCCACCCTGCTCTCCTGTCTCTTTCCTGTATTATCATAGCAGCCTCCCCGCTGGTCTCCTGCCTTCTGCAGGAATTGTCTTTGTAAGTCTTGGAGTTTTTTCTCCTACTATATCTCCTTTACTTTTCAAAAACTGCCATGCAAAATTTCTGTTTCTCTGCTATCCCTTTATTTTCTTTCCTGTTTGCAATGCTCCTGTCCCTTTTCAAAAAAATAGTTATTAAGAATAGTAAGCACATGTTCATATGTTCTTATTAAGAATAACTATTTTTTGAAAAGGGCAGGAGTACTTCTAATTCCATTAAAGTTCAATGAAAAAAGGCTCAAAGATACCTAAAATGTATATAGAGTTTCACTTATATCAGGATAAAACTCTTGATGCTGTGCTTGTCACCAAGCATTGCATTGATTGAGGAGACAAATTTCATCTATTGCCTGAAGAATCAAACAGAAGGTTTTGGCAACACCCTCCTAGACCAGGAAATAGGGACTTCTCCCCTGACAAAGGGTGTGCTCAGGCAATGTCTGGAGGGCAGGCAGAGATCAGGATTCAGACATCCCCCGTGACTGCTGTCTGGCATCAGAGATGAGGTTACTCAGAGCCATTCTCTGAGGAGGACCATCCACACCACGCCCTAGGACATTAGGATCTGCAGAGGCACTGAATGAAAACAGAGAGGATAAATGCAAAAGAAACATGGGCTCTGCTCACATGTCTCAGTGGCAGAGTTGGGACTCCCTTAGAAACATTCTGATCATTCTGATCCCAGCCACAGTGGGACTTTAAGACTCACCACCTCATCTGCCCAATACTATCAAAAGTACCCACAGTGAGAAGGCACAAGGCAATAGGCAGCTGATCCAGCAGAAGATCGGAGATAGCTGGCCATGGTAGCCAAGGCATCAATCATGGGAAGAGGAAGGACAGGGACCATTAATACCTGCTGAAACTCTAAGCATCAAAAATGATACAGAGTTCTCTCCTCTACACAGAGTTAATGCTCAACTGTAAAACAAGTCCAAAAATGTCCAAGTTGTTCTGATTTTTTTCCCCTATAATATCAAATAATTTGAAAAGAAAAAAATACAGCGCCTCCGACTTGATAGTACCTAAACATCCATACATTTGGTCTGCCTTTAGAATGACATAGTACCTCAAGGCAGAGAAGTCTTTCCTCATATAGCAACTTGCCTGGACATTTATTCAGATCCAGCTATCCCTTATTGACTGCCAGCTATATGCCCAATACCACATTCAGCAATTTTGCAGACCTCGTTTTGTAATCCTAACAACAATACAGTTTTATGATGATTGGGAAAACAAATTTTTCTTTTTGAGATGGAGTCTCGCTCCATTGCCCAGGCTGGAGTGCAGTGGCACGATCTCGGCTCACTGCAACCTCTGCCTCCTGGGTTCAAGTGATTCTCCTGCCTCAGCCTCCCGAGTAGCTGGGACAATGGGTACGTGCCATCACACCTGGTTAATGTTTTGCATTTTTAGTAGAGATGGGGTTTCACCGCATTAGCCAGGATGGTCTTGATCTCCTGACCTCATGATCCACCTGCCTCGGCCTCCTAAAGTGCTGGGATTACAGGCATGAGCCACTATGCCTGGCCTGAAATGATTTTTTCTATTTACCCAACTTTTCTTGGTGGTAAAACTATGATTCAAATCTAGGTTATTTGGACACATATTCCATATTTTTCTCATTATGCTAAACAGATACCTTATTTGGGATGGTGTGAGATTGTGGAATTTTAGCTTATTGGAGTTTATCTATTAGATGTTTAGTTTTTCTGAAAGGCTTCCTTCTAATGTGTTGTGGTCAGTTTGCTTACAAGTTAGGGAGTTTTGACAGCTCCCAGGTTCTCCAGTACAGAATTTTATCCAGGTTTCTGGGTATGAGCTTGAGCCAAAAGAAAACATGACACCTTGGAAAAGTGACCAGGGCCCTTTGTGTCTCAGGCATCTGTAAAATAGAGCTTGCATTCTTGTTGGAGATACAGTATCATGCCCTATAAAACATCTTTTTTAGAGGCTGATACCATAAGACAATAAACAGAAGCATCAGTTTCTGGCTCCAGCAAAGATATACTTTTCTGCCTCATTCTCCCCATGCCCCCTCTCTCCCTGCCAGGGAGGAGGTTGTGTAGCACAATAATCCATCAAAGTTGTGCTGTCAGTAAGAATAGCAAAAGAAAATTTGTTAAACAGATGCTATCCTCTAATGAATGAATCCGTTCCATGAATATTTATTGAGCACCTTCTATGTCCCAGGAACTGGAAATGCAGTGGTGAACATGGGGATGGACAAGGTCCTGTTCTCACAAAGTTTTCCATCTAATAGGAGGAGAATGACAACAAACTACAAACAAATAATACTGAATAAGCAGTAACTGCTATAAACAATGCAAAATAGTACAAGGAGCTCAAGAGTGATGGGGTAGGGGCTGGTGCTCAAATTGCATGGTCAGAGAAGGATTCTAAGTGTGGAAATGTGAGAATAGAGCCAGCCATGTGAGGATGCAGGGAGGAGCCTCCTGGGCAGAGGAGACTCAGGAGAGAAAGGCCAGTGGCCGAGAGGCAGAAACAAGCATGTTGCATTTGATGCAAGGGGGAGAAGGTCCGCAGGGCTGCAGCCTGAAGAGTGCGTGGAACGTGCTACGAGTCAGAGTTAGGAGGGGCCTGCTCACACAGGACCTTGTAAATCAAGATAAAGGTCCGATTTTATTCTAGGCGCACCTGAAAGTCACTAGAGAGTTTTAAGCCGGAGTTTTAAGATAGGAGTTGATTTACTGCTATAAAGAGGTTGCATTCTGGGAAGCAGGAACAGGAATAGAAAAGCTGTTTGGAAGGGACCGCAATGGCTCAAGGGGGATGATGGTGGCAATGGAGAATGGTGAGATGTGGGTAGATGAGATTAGATTTTGGAAGTCCTTGGCCTGCTCCTACAGAAGCCTGTAGAAATCCAACCTCACCTATGCAGGATAGGGGCTGAGATAATGGTCTCTTGATTCTGACCACATAGGATGTCACGTGGGAAGCCTGCAAAATGCAGCCTGAACCCAGGGTGAAGCAGAGGATCTTCACCAAAATGAGAGAATGAAGCCAAATGCATCAAATGAATCAAAGTGAGAGAAGGTCCCACCTGGACGCTGCATGGTTAAAAGGAAATCTGATCCAAAAAGCAAAACCTATTCAACTCAACCTCTTTATCTTCCTGATGAGTAAGAACTCCTCTATCAGTAAAAGCATTGACTGTTTGCTATTTAAATTGGAAATATTTTTATCCCTTTTGTTGTTGGCTTTTAGTTCTGTTTATGGTTTTTTGGTTTTTTTTTTACTTACTAAAGGATTTTATTTTTCTATAATAAGCTCTAACTAGTCTTGGCCTTTATAGTTTCCACCTTTGGTTTTATACATAAAGAAGCATTTGACACCCAATATTGTAAGTTACTGATCTATATTTCTTCTTATTTTTTAGCTTGAATCCATTCTATTTTTAAGCATGACATGCAATAACAACCTCATTTTATTTCATTTTTCCAAACTCCCAATTTCCCCAGGACCACTTGTGTTATCCTTTCTTTCAATAATTTGAAATGTATCTTTATCACATGCTAAATATTTTGTAAC
Source organism: Colobus angolensis palliatus (assembly GCF_000951035.1). NCBI lineage: Eukaryota > Metazoa > Chordata > Mammalia > Primates > Cercopithecidae > Colobus > Colobus angolensis. The sequence goes on along the minus strand of NW_012121821.1, from coordinate 3,957,496 downwards.
CTTGGGGGTAGTAGATTGGATTACTATGATCTTGCCAAATATTCCACAGGCCTTCTCTGTGGTAGTTCTCCTGCAAGAGGATAAAACATATCCTGTTGAACTCAGGTGTGGCCATATAGCTTATGTTGGTCAATGGAATTCAAGCAGGAAGAACACATGTCACTTAGGACCAGAAGCGTTAAGAGCCAGTGAGTGGTTTTCCATGCTTTTTTTTCCTCTGTAACAACACCACGAATGTTTCCAATAGATGCTGCTCCATTAGCCTAGGTCCCAGGAGGAAGGCAACATGGAAGTGAGTTCAACTGACCCATGACGAATCTATAGCTTGGATAAAATATAGACCTTTGTTCTAGCAAACTGCTGAGATTCGAGAGACTTTGTTACCACAGCATAACCTAGTCTATCCTGACTAGGATGTTGTTTCTCGCCTCTCTCTTATGTCTGCTCTTGTTCTAGAAACGCAGAGATGATTCTTAAATGCTACACCTTACCTACCTAAGACTAAAATATGCATAACTCCTAATCTGAAAGTCTTTGGAAAACAAATCAAAAAATAAATATACTCAAATCATTCCTTGAAAGGGTTTCCATGTTTGCTATTTTTTCTTCCTATATTTAGCCTTCCAGAATGCAGAGTGGCAACTTGTAGGGATTGAAAAGGAAGGATGTACTTGGGAGGAAGTGGAATCAAAACTGTCTTGAAAACATTGCATTCAAGCATTTTAGTGTGATCATTTTTCTACTAAGACAAGAGTCCTGGTAACAGAATGGCTTTTCAGGCTGTTACCTGCATCACCATTGCACCTATGCCATTCTGTCTCTGTCACTTCCTTGGTTTGGGCCTGACTTGGAGCTCCATGTCAAGTGACATTTGGTCACTGGAAGTGGTGTGGGAAAGTGAAGAATGGAATTTACCTAGGGAAATGCTGAAAAGTAGGAAAGCAGGAAGCCAGTAAAAAATGTGCCGTAATCCCATTTTTTTCGCCTGTCAATGCTGTTTATTCCTCATGCATGCGAACACGTCTGGGCAGCCTGTGGCACCACAGTCCTTCTGTAAAGGAAAGCTCTCAAAGGTGGCATTGGGATTTAAATGCCACTGGGTCAGAAATGATTAAAGGCAAAAGCCAGGAGGGATTTTCAGAGGAGGCATCTTTTAAATGCTGTGCCTCCATCTGGAGGTGACTTGTCCACTCCCAAAAGGGTAGAGTGTGAGTCCCTGCACCAGCAACTCCGAGAGACGCCATTGAAGCCCTGGAGAAGGTTCAGGGTTGCATCTTCCCAACTTTGAAGCCATCTTCAGGGCCTTCCACTTAGCCAGTAACAAGAATGGATGGATTCTCGTTAGAATCACATTTGTATAGGACAAGACCTAATTCTGCTCCTCTGCCCAAATTATGACCTTGAGCAGCAGCCAACATTTGACTCGCTCTTGAGCTGGAAGTCATAGCAAACTGTACTGTTTCCAACAGCATTTCTACTCCAACTCCCCTCCACAACCACCTCCATGGCTCAGCAGAGATTCGCAGACATATAAATCAGAGTTGGCTTACTTTGCAGGGGGATGGAGAACTGGACGTCGCCCAGAGAAGTTACACCCAGAACAATTAGTCATCAGCAACACACATTCCATACAGCATATCACAGAAGCAAGGACCTCCAAAGTCCAGTGCAGTTAAGAACAGAAGCAGCTGGAAAAATAGACAAAGTTGGTAAAGAGTCTACCACAAGGCCACACTTTGAAGAGTGAAATGAAGAAATTGAAAATTCTCTGTAGTTGCAATTGGAAGTCCTATTGTGAGAAAAGGTCACTCAAAAATGGCATTGGATGCAAGAAGAGAGCACCAGTGAACTAGATGAAGGAAAGCAGAAAAAGATACAAACTGGACCAAATCAAAGATATTTGCATCACCTCCTTAATGGGAAGAAATCCACTGCACATGGTAGTGGTTACAGATTACTGTCACACTGAAGATACTGGTTAGTAAACTCGATATGGTTCTCGCTCCATAGCTTAGGTTCAATCATTGTGAACTGACACAAATATTTTATCTTCATAAATTCTCAAAGTGAGGCATCCTTTCAGGCTTTTTGCAGACAAGTATCTCAATTAGGTGGACCCCACTGCCAAGTGAAGGCAGAATTCACGTGCCCAGACTGGACAGCCCAGAAAAGCAGCAGTCCTTATAGAATTGCATCATAACAAGGCTGAGGCCTGTCTGAGCATGCTACAAGTTACACTTCACACCTGTTACCTCCTTTCATCCTCACAATGCCTTTGTAAGGCAAGTAGGGTAGATATTTTGCAGATAAGGAAACTGAGGCACAGTAAAGCCAGAGTTACGAAGCTGGCACATGACAATGCTTTATCATGGAAACGGACTCTTGGGCCTTTTCTTCCAGCCCCTGCTGCCCTAATGGAAGACTTTTCCAGAAAGATGCTGTGAATACTTATTGCTCAAGCCCACAAACAAAGACCTGTCTTAAACACTTTGGAGGATAGTTTCCCCGATTCTCTGGCATCTACCCTGAGTCCAGAGGTGGTCCCTCAGCAGTCAAATCTAAATCGTGAGATCTTACTGGACCCTTGCTATGGCTGATGGATCACCTGACCATCAGGTGGTCATCTGCCCCAATTTAACCCATTCATAACATATCACAAATAAAAGAAAATACTGAGAAATAGAGCATCATTGGAGCCAGGGGCAACTCTCTCAAGCAATTCTTCTTGAATGCGAATGAGACACTCCAGTATCCAATTAATATTTTTAAATTAAAATTATTTTATTTATTTTTGCTTAAGTAACAAATCACTGTCTGCTACTTGCAACCAAATAACTGTAACTGACACAATCCAATTTTCTCAGTCAATCCCACTCTGGGTCTTGAACTTGCCTTTTCATATAATACTTCTTGCCTTGCTTTTATCCAAATGCAGTTCTCTTTTCATTGATCATTTTCTCTGCTGCTTTATTCCCTCAATTAACAATGGCAAAGTTGGAGCACTTTAATCCTGACCACATTTTCCTTGGACTCACCAGCTACTGACCTTTTCAGATGACCATGCAACAATTAGATGCTGGAGAGAAAAACCACACTTAGGTACTTAAGAGGGATGAATGGACTGGCCTAAAGCCAAAGGGATGGTGAAATTGCTATTAAATTAATAAACTTCTCAAATTGCCTCAGTTCCTCTGAGCACTAAGAAGGTACTAAAAGTCTGTCTCAGGCCCACCAGAACCAACTAATTGACTCATATTGCAGGTCAGGTCAGTTCAGTCTCCTTAAATCACCTCCCTTTTGACTAGAGCTTGCAATTCATATAATAACAGAGCAGCAGGCTGGCAGGTAAAATAACACCCAGAAGAAGAGTATTATGAGATCTAAGCTTCAAGTAGAGTTATAACATAAAATAAAAATTCTCACTGTGAACTTTAGTGCTGCCTTTGCTTGAACTGAGAGAGAAAAGGAAAACCCTTTTGGCTGTTCTTCCACTTGATAAGACTGAGAGCAGTGGCTATAAATTAGAAAATAACAAATAGTACTGGGAGGCAGCATTTGCATTGCCCTGGATCCTCCTGGTAGCTTTATTGGCTGCTCAGCAAGATTATGGGAAAAGCAGATCTGTTATGGACACTGGTGAAGGCAAATGATTTGCACAAGTGCCTAAAGCTCATGTGCAGCCTTCTCATCTCCAGGTAATACCAAGCGTGGATAACCAACAGCGTATTTTAAGAGCCTCTGGTGTCTACATCAGAATGGCTAAAGGTGCCCTTAATTGCTTTTCTATTAAGATGCATTAAATTAACTTTACCAAAAAATATTGCTTACTTAGTTCAATGAGGGAAAATTAAATTTAGATTTAGAGTCGAGGTACAGATGCAAAACAAGCACTAAAACCCTCACATTTTTACCATAACATATGGGCAAAGCAAAATGCAAATGTCTTTGTAATTCCAGATTTGAATATAAGTACTATTGTGTCTGACACCGACACACTTTTTTACTTTTTCAGTATGATATTTGGGGGAGACAGATGCAAGAATGAAGGACATAGAGTGATAGAATGAATTTGGACTCTCAATCTTTAGTTGCCTCAGACAGGTCAACCATATCATTTAGAATGAGCCAATATAAAAACCGAGCAGATAAGGCTGGATCTTATCCTTACCCCTTATATATTATTAGTCAGATATATTAGATGCCCAGGAAGAGCACTAAGCTGGGAGTCCTAAGACTCAGGTCCCTCAGGCTTAGTCAAACACTATTTCCTATGTGAGCCTAGAAGATAAAGGATTCTGGGTCTAGGTGATCTCTAGATTTCCGTCCAAGTCTATATAATGGTTATGAAATACGATTTTCTGATTTGCTTTTTATTCTTATCTTAAAATTTAGATTTTAATTCCACAAGTTCCATGCAAAATCTGAACATGATATACTCTTATTTATCTAGAATCTAAACACCCAAAAAGTTCAAATAATCAGACTAGTTTTTGTTAAACTGTATAGCTTTCATAATATGGGCACCATGTTGTTATACAAATCCTAAATTACCTTCAGAATCATAAAGAAAAGATTAATTTCTGTTCAGTTTGGTTTTATGAAGTATATACTATATTTTAATTCTATTCCAGAGACATCTCAGGAAATGAGAAACAAGTCTGAGTCGTTCAGAAAAGACTAAACATCCTCCGTTGTTCCACCAGAGTCTGTAAACCTCAGTAATGAGGCTGTGGTTTGCACTGATTCCTTTTTCCTTGTAAGTAAATCTTTCATTTACACTTGCCTCATTTCCATCAGTTATTCTTGGCATCCAGAAAAGGCGAACTGATTTTTTTTTTTTTTTTTTTACTAAAATCAGAATCCTGCCAGACCAGCTAACATAAAGAAAAGAGTCACAGACAGCTTTGGATCTTGAAAGGACTGACCCAACTTGAGTGAAAATTCCAAAATCATATTAGAGGAAACATCTTTTGTTTTCTAATAGAGAGCTGAGTGTGACCAAGAGATGTTTGTCTCTTCCTAGAAAGAAAAGATTTGTTCTAAAGATGCTTGGTGTGCATGTGCTGGAGGGTGAGACACTGTCCCACCTTCAAGGCCATGCAGTCCGCCGGGGGACAGGCAGTCCACATCTGGCAAGGCCCTGGCTCAGCTCACCAGAGAGAAGAGACCTCACAGCCTGGGCAGGGCTGAGATGGGGCAGTGCCCAGAGGAGAAGCCTTCTGAGCACCATTTGCTTCAGGGGAAAATTTCAGATAGTGTTTACTTTTTCTTTTCATTCTTTTTCTTTTTAAAAGCATTTTATAATAGTGACTAAGACCATCAGACTCTAGAGCCAGACAGGCTGAGCTTAAATCCTGGCTTAGCCACATACTAGTTGAGTGACCCCGGGCAAGTTATTTAACCTCTCTATGCCTCACTTTCCCCCATTGTAAATGGAGATAATAATAGTACCTGTGTAATAGTGCGTTCTCATGTTGCTAATAAAGACATTCCTGAGACTGGGAAATTTATAAAGGAAAGAGGTTTAGTGGACCCAGAGTTCCACAAGGCTGGGGAGGCCTCACAATCATGGCAGAAGGCAAAGGAAGAGCAAAGTTACGTCTTACGTGGTGGCAGGCAAGAAAGCTTTTGCAGGAGAACTCTCCTTTATCAAACCATCAGATCTTGTGAGACTATTCAGTGTCATGAGAACAGCATGGAAAAAACCCACCCCCATGATTCAATTACTTCCCACCAGGTCCTTCCCATGACACATGGGGATTATGGGAGCTACAATTCGAGATTTGGGTGGGACACAGCCAAACTATATCAACCTGTTTTCTGGGGTTGTTAAAGTGCTTAGTCCAGTGTCTGGCACATAGTAAAGGCTGGTTACAGATTCTTATTCATCTTCAGTATTTTAGGTTTTAATGTCTTGCCCATTTAAAGGTCAGAGTTTTGATGACTTCAGTGCTCTTGGACGTGGCAAAGAATGTGACATGAATAGGAAGGGTCTCTGAAGAATCAGTTTGCTTCCCAGCAACCTGGCTCCAACTTACCTTACCTACCTCTCTGCTCCCAGCTCTCCCAAGTGTACCCGACCCCAGCCTGCCCCTCTACTCCTGCCCTTCTTTCCACCCCCAGCCCCGCATTCTTTCAGGATTGTGGCTAACTTCTACCTGCTCATTATAGACTTCCCTGATCTCACCAGGCACGTTGCCTGCTCTTTGGGGTGCTTCTGAGAGGCAGTTTACCCCCTCAAGATACTTTTTACATACCACTTAGTATTATAGTCAGTACTTTAGTACTTTTTAAAATACAGCCTTCCTGGATTATAAATTTCTTGAAGGCAAGGCTGTGTCTCAGTCCTTTTGGTAATTCCCACTGTTCTGAGTACAATGACTTTCACATGGTCAGTCCTGAACTTGTGTCCTAAATGAATGTATACATTAAGAGCAAAAAGAAAAAAATGCAAAAACAGTGAATTGGAGAGTGGGTTTTGGAATTGGACTGACTTTAATTCTGGCTCTGTCAATTTTTGCTGTAGAACCTTGGGAAGTAATTCAGTTTCTCATCTCCTCATCGGTAAAGTGGAGATAACCATATGTATTAGTCAATTTTCACATATATATAAAGGACTGCCTGAGACTGGGTAATTTATAAAGAAAGAAGATCTAATGGACTCATAGTTCCACATGGCTGGGGAGGCCTCAGGAAGCTTACAATCATGGAGGAAGGTGAAGGGGAAGCAAGGACCTTCTTCACATGGCAGCAGGAGAGAGGGAGTGGGGAACTGCCAAACACTTTTAAACCGTCAGATCTCATGAGAACTCACTCACTACCACAGAAACAGCATGGGAGAAAACTGCCCACATGATCCAATCACCCCTCACCAGGACCCTCCCTTGACATGTGGGGATTACAATTCTACATGAGATTTGACTGGAGACACACAGCCAAACCATATCATAGGAGTACCTCAATTTCAGAGCTGCTGTAGGAATAAATGAGATGATGTGTATAAAGGACCTGAAAAAGCACCTGGCATTTAATAAGAGTTCAATAACTGTAAACCTTAGTTGATGCTGTTGTCTCATTACCTTCCACATTATTATGATTAGTCTGGGGCAGTTTTGTTTATAGGGAAACATCCCTCCACCTGCCAATGACCCCTAAGGAGAAAGATGTATTTAATGCTGAACAGACTTTAAGGGTAAAACTTATAATCCTGAGTTAGTAAAAATTATAAATATACTTAGCATATTCTGCTTAAGAATTCAAGGAGGTAAGTTTGGTATTTTAGAAACCAAACTTGCCCATCAAACAAACATTTTAAAATGTCAGACTTCAGAAAAGTTCCCTTCTATGAGTCATTTTGTCCCTAGCCAGATGATAATATGACCTACAGTTCACCTGTCTGAAGGTGTGGTAAAGGTCACCTGATGGTAAACACTATTTTCCCCCAGTACAGTGAGGAGAAAATGAGGCACAGAGAAACATTTGCCTCCAAGAGAATAGAATTAGTAGCAGAGACTATCCAAAAAAATCAATTCATTCTCAAAGTTGCATCCAAATACCAAATGCAGAAACAAATCTCATTCAGCTGTTTAACTTTTAGTAAAAGGACATATCATTAAACTGAAGTTTAAAAAATTCAAATCTAAAACCAAGTATGATGATATGATTCAAATATACAGCATTTTGGTCCACTTGCTTGTTGAAAGAAAGAACTTCACTTATTCTATTAATCAGAATTCAGTCAGATGCCAGAAACCACCAGTTATTTATTATTATTGTTATTATTATTATTTTGAGACAGAGTCTTGCTCTGTCGCCCAGGCTGGAGTGCAGTGGCGCAATCTAAGCTCACTGCACGCTCTGCCTCCCAGGTTCACACCATTCTCCTGCCTCAGCCTCCCAAGTAGCTGGGACTACAGGTGCCCGCCACCACGTCTGGCGAATTTTTTGTATTTTTAGTAGAGATGGGGTTTCGCCATGTTAGCCAGGATGGTCTCAATCTCCTGACCTCGTGATCTGCCCACCTTGGCCTCCCAAAGTGCTGAGATTACAGGCATGAGCCACTGCGCCCAGCCAAAACCAGTTATTTTAACAGAGAGAAGATAATAAAAATTGTTAACTAAGGTATTGAAAAAACAAAAGACAGAAAGAGAAGGTAGCAGGAAGCTAGCAGGTGCAGGAAGCAGCTACCAATCCTAGGAGGAACAGAGAGAAGAAATCAGACTTATGAAAACTTAGAAGCTCGGCATTGAGGCACCATGGACTGAAACTCAAACCCCTCGGAAGGGGCAGCTGTTTGGCTGGCCCTGGTTCCTCTGAAATTGGAGGATGAACTCCATGGGCTCAAGAGGTCCCCCAAGACCCTGAAAAAAAGATATCAACTGACTGCTGCTGACATCTCTAAAGGATGTGAGGAGGCTGATTCCATGAGTGCTAGAAAACTGCAACCTGGATTCAACCACTGCTACTGAATGGAACTGTTTTGAATGTGGGAGGAAGAAGCTTTGTGAGGGCTGTATGATAAGAATGATAAACAAAAGGAAAGAAGGAAGACCCTTCGCCCTCGGCCCGCTCTACAATCTGCAGCCATGCAGTGGCAGAGGTAGACTAAGGAAGCAGGTGGCAAAGCACAACAGTGCTTTGCAGAGTCAAGCTTGTTGACATCAAAAAGTAGTGAAGAAAAAGGTGGGCCAGAGGCTCAGAGACAGTAACTTAACTGGCACAAGTGTCTAGAGGAGGAGAACTTTAAAATATTTTGTTTTGCTTTATTTTTATTTATACCCAGTTTAGTGATCTGTCTCTTATACTTTACTTAGCTCCTATTTGCATATTTTGTATCATAATTGAGGTAATAAAATTGTCTTACCAATCCAAATATATGTTTTTACTAGACTTTCAGGTTAAAATTGCAGGTTTTTAAAAAGTGTAACACCAGATTTTCTTTTTCACCCTGAAATCCTACAAAAGTATGATTTGTCAACTCTACTTCTTTTCAGAAATGCTATTTATCTTTAAGAAAAGACTATATGAATCTGTAATTTTAAAAGATGATTGAAAGATAATACTAAGACCATAACGTACCCTGTAGTATATCAGTAAATAATTATATTTAGTAGCTTTAGTGATGGGAATTGCTCATGGAATCCACATATCACTGGGAAACTCTCCGTGTTTTTGTTATTATCTGTGAATTATTACAAAGAATAAATTGTCCAACACTGGAAATCCCTCATACAACCTGTTAAAGCTTGTCCATTTTACTCAAAAGTAACATTGAGATTCAAGGGAGACCAAATCTGAGATATTTGCCCAAAGTATAGAACTTCTGTTCATTTAGCTCAATTCCCAAAGTATTCTTAGGATGCTATTGCACGTCTGTTACCAAACATAACTTTGAAGGTTAGGGCTAGAACAAGGTATCTGATTCAAGGAGCAGACCGTCTAAGGGAAAAGATGTCCCTAGCACATATAAAAAGGATTTGAGGCCGGGCGCAGTGGCTCGCGCCTGTAATCCCAGCACTTTGGGAGGCCGAGGTGGGCGGATCATGAGGTCAGGAGATCAAGACCATCCTGGCTAACGCAGTGAAACCCAGTCTTTACTAAAAATTTAAAAAAAAATTAGCCAGGCGTGGTGGCGGGCACCTGCAGTCCCACCTACTCGGGAGGCTGAGGCAGGGGAATGGCGTGAACCCGGGAGGCAGAGGTTGCAGTGAGCCGAGATGGTGCCACTGCACTCCAGCCTGGGCGACAGAGCAGGACTCCGTCTCAAAAAAAAAAAAAGGATTTGAGTCTGAGTTAAGTAGCTGATGACCAGAATCCCCTCTCCTCTTCCTCACTGCAGCGGGGAATTGGAAGCCCCATGGCACCACATTCTCAGCCTCCCTGGAAGCAGCCTGTGGCCCTGTGATAGGCTTCTCCCAGTGGATTGTGACAGGGACAATGTACCTGGGACATACAACATCCCACATATGCACCTCCATGTTCCTGCCCGTCCCTCAGGATAAAATGGCAGACAATGAATAGAATGGCATTGGAAGCCACTGGTCGAGGACAGAAGAGCAGATATCACCTTGAATTTATAAAGAACTGTGCCTCACCACCTTCCCCTGCCCACAACCTAGAACTTATTCCCTGGACTGTAATTTGAGAAACAAACTTCTACTCCACTTAACCTTTGGGTCTATTAGTTACAGGAATTTTGTTAAAATTGAAAACCAGTATATTGTTTAGGAGGATATAAAGTAGTTGGGTTAAAGTTCACAGAAAAGATAAAACCTAATCTGGGTCTTAATTAATAACAACCACAACTAATTTAGTCTGAATGTGCCAGGAACTACACCAGGAAGTGACACAAATTTTCTCACTGCATTGTCATGACAGCTCTTTGCATTAAGTGTCATTAAACCCTACTTTGCAGGTGAAGATCAACCTTTAGAGCGGTTGGGTAATTTCCCCTAAGTTACACAGTTAATAAGTGGTGGGCTCATAATCTGAACACAGGAATTTCTGCCTCCAAAGCTTGTGCACAGAGAACATTGCAGGCTGCTGGGGGATTGTGTGAGGAAAGGAGTGGAAGTATCATGGCAGGTGGGGGTTGGGGGTGGCAGCAGCTGTGGGACCTTTCCAGTGACAGTGTTATAAAAAGAGTTCCCTTCACTGTCCCCTTATTCAACCCAGTCTTGACTTCTGAAATCTGAACTGCACTGCTCTTTTCTCCAGCCATGTGACAGCAATGAGAAAGACTAGAATAAATTATCAATGCATTTAGAGATTACAGGGAAAACAAAAGCCCAGGCTTTACCCACCATCACCCCCACCCTAGAGCAGAAGCCCAGCTTAACTGAGAAAGGACTGGACTAGAGGTCAAAGGGCAATTAAATGGGTGACCCTGCTGTGTAAGAGCAGCCTAGAGGAGAATTGGAAAGGTGAGGGGCAGGGTTCCTGGCCAAGGAACTGATAGAGAAGCCCAAATAAAAGCAAATACACAGTATTCAAGATTCCCAACCATTTGCATAGGTAATCAAGAGCGAACTCTAAGCCATTTGTTTTTGTTTGGATGGCCCTAGAGGAATTCAAGGCAAACAAACAAATGTAAGTCTGGGGATCTCTAAATAAAACCACCTGCAAGAGCTCCCAGGCCTTGAGAAATGATGTAGAGTTTTGAATAGAGGAGGTAGACATCGCTGGGGGTGGTGGGGAGAGGCATGTACATCATTTCCAATGTTATCTTGGAGCTGACATGTTTAAAGTGTTAAAACTAGTCCTTTTTTCAATGGAGAACATTTTTAAGTCATTTATATCACAGACGGTTCAGCGGCTCTGATTGGCATGCGACAGCTAAATAGAACCTTCTGTTCAGCCTGCTGTACTCCAAGACACCCCCACACTCTGTCCTCCTGAAGCCCATCCCAGAGGCCTGCAGTTCTCCATCACCAACAGCAACAGCCAGCACCCCGAAAGGTTAAGGCTACTCAAACCAAGAATGCCAGATGCTTTTACTGCAGAGGCATAACAACAACAGAAGCTGTGGATATTATGAGTGCTGTTTGCCAAAGATGCTTGCTGTCTGCCTTCCAGGCACAAGGTGGATTGCACCTCCTGGCTACCAGGTGATTGAGTGTGGCCATGTAACTAATTCTGGCCAATGAATTAGGAGCAGAGTTGCAGTGCCACTTCCAGCCAGGAGCACTTAATTGCTAGGGCAAGACCGTCCAGAGTTATCTTTACTTCTGCAGCAGCAACTGGCAGCGTTTGAAACAATGGCTACTCTTTGAAGGACATGTAGCTTGAGCAAGAAATAAACCATTATTATTTCAAGTCACTGGGATTTTGCAGTTGTTTGTAATGACCTTGCCTTTTGTGACAGGTAACAACAATTAACTTTCATCCAGTGCTCTTTTTCAAGCACTTTATATGCACCAATTTAATTCTATCAATAACCCTTTGAGATAGCTACTAGATGAAGACATTGAGGCAGAAAGGAGTTACGTAAATTGCCTAAGATGACATAGCTAATACAGAAGGTAAAACAAGATTCAGGTGCAGGAAGCCTGTCTCCAGGGCAAGATTTAACACTGAGCTGTGCTGCCTCTTGAACAGTATCGTGCATTTTAATATGATCACTGTGACAGGCTTTAATAAAATTGCTCATCATCAGAAACATACACATCAGAAACTGCAGTAAAAACATATCATCATATCAAAGTCACCATATGCTACCATCAAGTTTAACTCTTGTTTACAGTTAATTGCAACTTTTTTACAAGGAAGAAAAAAAAAGGCATTTGAAATAATTGCACCCCAGATATCATTACTTGAGTCACTGAGTTGCATGACAATTTTTAAAAGGTAATAGCTCACACATGAAATAAATAATGTTTAATCCTATAAGCTGTATTTTCTGCAAGACTTAGTCTACACTCTTGAAACTGCTCTCCCTGGTTTCGAATTATACCTAAACAAATAAGCAAACAAAAACAGGAACTGAAAACATTATCTGTTTAGCATGTTTCGTTGTAGATTAAACAGATTTTATTCCCTGTTTCCTGGTAATTATATATAATTAAAAAGCACAGAGGAATGTGCGTAAAAGCACAATGAAGTAATAATCATGTGAACAGTGTCTTATTTTAACTCACCACTGAGGGGAAGTTGCTTTTATTCAGATTAATTTGTGAAAGGGCTGATGAGAACAAGACAGAGTGAGACAGAAGGGAATGTGTTCTTTCAAATTGCTCTGCTCAGAAAACACGGTTAATGAAATACATCTAATTGCACAAATGCTTCAGAAGGCATTATTACTGAGTACGCTTTAAAGGTTATGCTCTCATGTAACAGCTTTTTCTTTAGGGGAAAAACTCTCCTATTTTTCAGAACCTGTGCTGGAATCAGATGGACTCAGCTCAGTATTCTACAGCAAGGCCTAGCTTAGCAGCGATAATGCTCTGGGGCTGAGTTCAGACTCTTCGTGTGGGCATCAGCTTTAGTACCATGCTGCATCTCACATGTATGGATTCCCCAGAGCAAAGACAAATATGGCAATGTTGACTCTGCCAATTAGATCATTTATTCATTTAAAAGCAATGTAGGGGACATCTACTGCACACACGGTGTTGAGCTGGGTGCTGGGGCATGCACGTTGTAAGCACATTAACACTCACTGAAAGCTTACTCCACATGAGGCACAGTGCTAAGCACCTGGACTAGATCAGCGAATCCGGACAACAACTCAAAGAGGTCGGTGCCATTATCATCAGTATTTTTGGATCAGGCAGGAAACTAAGGCTTATGCTAACACATCTAGAATGTATATAGTGATTTAAGTGTTCAGAAAGAAAATAAAGCATGGGAGTAGAGTAGGAAGTGCTGGCATGATTATGGCCACTTCAAACAGAGTAGCTAGAGAAGGCCTCACTGAAAAGCAATGTGAATAAAGACCTAAAAGAATTGAGGAGAAAGCATCAGAGATCTCTGAAGGAAGGGCATTGCAGGCAGAGACAAGAATGCATACATTCAAAGGCCGTGAGGTGGGAAAATGTGAAAGGCACAGTAAGGAGGTCTTGAAGCTGGAGTGGAGAAGTCAAGTCATAGGGAATCCGTGAAAGCAGAAGGAGTAGGGCCGTGTAGATTGTTGAAGGACTATTGCTTTTACTCTAAGTGATAGGGGTCAGAGTATTTTCAGCAGAGGAGGATCATGATCTGAGGACAGCAGAATCACCCTGGCTGCTGTGTTGAGAATACAGTCATCCCTCAGTATGTGTGGGGGACTGGTTCTAGGATCCCCCTCAGAAAACAAAATCCACGGATGTTCAACTCTTTATATAGAATACATAGCATTTGCCAGTAACCTATACACATCCTCCTTTATACTTTACATAATCTCTAGATTACTTATAACACCTAATACAATGTAAATGTTGTGTAAATAATAGTTACACTGTATTGTTTAGAGTACGAGGACCATGAAATCAAATCTGCACATGTTCAGTACTGGTGAAACTATCCATTTTCCCCCCAATATTTTCTATCTGGCGGGTGGTTGAATCTGCCCACGCAGGGAGGATGGGCCGATTATAGACCGAAGAGCAGCAAAGGAAAAGCAAGGAGACTAGTTAGGAAGCCATTGCCATCAACCAGGCAAAAGTGATACAGGTCTGTCCCCGGCTGGCCACAGTGGCCATATAAAGAAAAGGCCAGGTCCTGGGTATATCTAATTTTAAAGGTGGGAACAACAGAATTTGTCACAGATCATATGTGGAGGGTCAGAGCAAGACTGGGGTCAACGATGGCCCCAGGCCTTTGGTCTGGCAACTAGAAGCATGGAGTAGTCTTACTGACATGGAGAGGACAAAGCAGAGCAACCTTGGAAGCCCACGTTGAGGCATTTAAGTTTTAAATACCCATTAGACAACCAAAGGGAAATGTCAGAGATGAATAGTCCTGAGATAAAGAGACAGAGCAGAGCTAGAAATAACATTTGAGTGTCGTTTGCATAGAGATGGCATTTAAATCCAAGGTAATGAAAGAGACCACCAGGGAGCTGAGTGTAGAGAAGAGAAGATGCCCAAAGGCTGAGTTCTAGGTCACGTCAACATTTCAAGATTGGAAGATGAAGAGGAACCAGCAAAGAGGATGAGGGAGCAGCTACGGAGACAGAAAGAAAGCCGCAAGGGTCCAGACCACTGATCTGGGACCCAACTAGCCTGGAGAAAAATAACATTATTCCAACTCTGCTACTTCAGTGGTGCTTTGAAATAAAATGAGAAGACAAATGTGAAATCCTTTGATAAAGTTAAAAATCCTTTTATGTCTCCAAGATTCTCAAGAACTTCCCAAGTGTGTATGCATACTAAGTATATTGATTTTTTAAAAATAAATGTATACGCATTTATTATATTGATGTAAAATATATGAGTTTAAACAAATCAATCAACCAAAACATATGAAGTAGAAGTCTACAAATAATAATACATTTCAAAATACTGAAGTTATAAAGCCCACCAAGTTTCTTAAACACTGTTGAGTTTCCCTGCATTCCCCAGCCATTTGATTAATCTTTTGGTGCCTGTGGCAACTTAAAAAGAAAAATATTTGCCTTTCATGGTCAGTATCATCCCAGGATTTAACCTACTCTCTGTCTACAAGCTTTGGAGAATTAGAAACCAAGAATGAGACTGCATACCCATTACCCCTTACGACCGTGCTGTCCTGAATCTGGTGGCTCTTAACCTTGCATGACATCTTTCGTATATTTAAGACTTTTATTTTTAGAATTATGATATTTATGTCTATTGAACTTAGAACTTGTATTATTCTAAGAGTTCTTAGGTAATGATGATGACAGACGTTCATTCACTTATTCCACAAAAATACTAGAGAGGAAGCCTAAGGCAGTTGTTCGGAGAATGGACTCTAGGGTCACTTAACAGTTTCTGCATCTATAAAATAGAGACAAACATAGGACTTGCCTCCTAGGCTTGTTGCAAGGATTAAATGAGTTAATATTCACAAAGCTTTCAGGATGGTGTCTGGCAACATGGTTACTGCCCTAGGAGGGCTCACAACATAAGAGGAGATATTTAGTGGATGCCCACTGTGTACTTGATACTGTCCTAAGCACTGAAGATACAGTGGAGAATAAGACCCGTACATGTGAAAGTGGGGACAGAAAATAGACAAGGAAATAAATGATATAATCCTAGAGTGTGTTAAGTATTAAACAAAGACATGTAACAGAGAGTGATTAGGAGTGGAGAGAGGTGCGGAAAAGCCTTTCTCTGAGAAGGGGCAATTTGAACTGGGACCAGAGCACCCAAAAGGCACCAGGCATGTGAGGACTCAGCCAGAGGATTCCCAGCAGAGAAAACCACAAAAGCAAAGAGATACAGCCATGAAGCCAAAATAGCCTACTTGATCTCAGAAAATAAACCATCCAGTTTAATGTGGGGAAGGCATATGAGTCAGACAGGCAGAGCCAAATTAAGCCATTCAGGAATCAGGCAAGGAACATATATCCAGGCTGGACCTCTTCACATTTGATGGTACATTGCAACGATACATTTAAATTCCAATTCCAATGGAATTAATCTGCAAATTGTAATGGCAGGATTCAGGAGTAGGCCCCTTCTTTCACCGACTTACCCCTCTCCTCATTAATATTTCATATAATCTTCTTTATATTGTCTTGTAAGCAAGCAAGACAATGGACAGGGAATACTTCCCCCTATATGAAATGTTTCTGCTACACTATTTTGTCATACCTGGTGTCAACCCCCCGGTCTGCTGCCAGATCTACTGAAAAAAGGGTCCATCCTCATCAGGTGATTTTCATAAGCAAATAAATACATCATAAATGACAAATGCTAGGTTTTCTCTAAAGGAAAAAAAAATCATTTATCTCTAGCCCTGATCCCAGTTGGTATTGTGCCCACTTATTTTGTCTTACTTTGCCCACTTAGACTTGCTGCTTCAAGTCCTTTCTGCCATGGCTGAAGAAATGACATGAATTCAGACAAAGGGATTACCTGGTCCAATCTTGTCTATCTGAGACAGTCCTCAAATGCTAAGTTAACAGCCACCTAGGATCACACAGCTAAAGAAGGCTTCCCGCCGCTGCCTCCCCTGCCTTTCCTGCTGAGCCTGATGGATGAGCTTGTGTCTTTTTGGCATCCCAAGCCCTTTGCTTTGTTTCACTTTTGACAGCTATGGACCTTGTGGAGAAGCCAGCCAGGTTTGGAAACCAGTTTGGTCCTGACAGACCTGCACAGCAGGAACTCACCTATGTACACGGTGATCTGGGGCACTGCCTGCATGGGCACTAGAAAGTCAGCCCAGGTTCCCAGAGAGCCCTAAGGGCAACCAGTCTAAACAGATACATCAATCTGCTCGCTAAAGAATAAACCTGGCTCTCCTAATATAATTACAGGCTGGCTGATTTATTATTCCAATCTTTAGTGCATGGCAAGGTTAGTGTTATTTGTGCCAGTTTATGGTATTGGGCCAAAACATGAAATATCAAGTTAATATGATTGGTTCCAAGAATGGATTTGCACAAAGATAGCTCCTGCTTATGCCAATGTGTGTGCAGGGATTACACCACGTGGCAAAGCTCTTTTGAGAAGGAAATTACAATTCTTCATATATTCAGAATGATTTAATAGCTGGCAAGCTACTGCCAATCACCTGGGCTACTGCCAAATCTATCGAAATATCTTCAAGGGTCCATCCTTATTAGGTTATTTTCATAAGCAAATAAATACACCATACATGACAAATGCTAGGCTTTCTCTAAAGGAAAAAAATCAATAATTTATCTCTAACCCTGGTCTCAGTCAGTATAAACATGCTAAACCCCACATGGGAGAAGAACACTTTGTAAGAAGTTGTGGAAGACCTTGTGAAATCATGGTCCAAGGATGCTGGCTTTGGAATGGCAGAGACCGGGATTAGAATCACGGCTCCTTCACCTGACAGTTCCATGTTCTTCATCAAGTTTCATAACCTCTACAAACCTTGGTTACCTCATCTGAGAAATGGGAATGATATGTTGTTACAGGGAGTAAGGGGCTGCAGCTCAGTTACCTGGTACAAGTGAGGCATTCAATAAATGAATATTTCTCAAAACGGCAGGGGTGTGATGATAAATCTTCTAGATTTGGAAGTTCTCTATGGAACATTTTTACATTTGTGTTTACCTTTCAATCAATTTAAAAATTAGTGTAGCCATATTCTGGATCAGCTGAAAGATCCATTTGGATTCAGTTTGGGAACTCAATTCGTAATCTGTGTTTATGATTACATTGGTACCAGATAGTACTACTTGAAGTGTCATGAGCTAGAGAAAAATAGAAGGAAATCAGAGTTGATATAAAGGAAGTGTTTATGCCAAGTGAAAGCCCAGGACGCCTTCAGGTTGTGCACATAAATGTTCTAAGAGTTTCGAATAGAGAAAAGTGGTATAGGAACTGAGTGAGCTCACAGCACTGGTCCTATTGGCACCAAGAAGGCAACATACCTGCACAATAGCAATGAGCAACAGTTAAATTCACTGAACAATGTTTGTCGTATTTCATCTATATATAATTGTGAATTTTATTGGTTTTGTTGTCTTTTTTTTGAGACAGAGTCTCACTGTTGCCAGGCTGGAATGTAGTGGCATGATCTTGGCTCACTACAACCTCCGCCACCTGGGTTCAAGCAATTCTCCTGCCTCAGCCTCCCAAGTAACTGGGACTACAGGCGCACACCACCACACCCAGCTAATTTTTGTATTTTTAGTAGAGACGGGGTTTCACCGTGTTTGCCAGGATCATCTTGATCTCTTGATCTTGTGATCTGCCCGCCTCGGCCTCCCTGTTGTCTTATTTTTAACATATAAAATTGTTTCGATGTTGTGGTTTGCAAGTAATAAAGCATTTGTTTTTAGGCCTTATGAAAAAGGAGAGACAGATATAGACATATAACATATAGATGTACATCTTTATGCTACAAAGTACTTGTTTTAGGTCCTGCATATTTAAGTAAAGATAAAAACAATTTTTAACAGATATTCATGCAAACTTTTTTCTATAGAATGAGTTCATAGATTATTCAATTTTCAGAAACCCAGTAATAACTGGTCACTGCTAGTGTAATTATTATGAAGGAAAGGATATTCCTTAAGGAATAAATGGTCACATTATTTTGAGTGAAAAAGCAGGCTATAATATTTGCATATATATTATAATTAACATTGTGTTGAAAAATTATGTCTGGGAAAAATTACAACAATATAAAGGAATATCCTGAATAATAGTTGTTACACTTGGGCGATAAAACTGAGGGTTTTTTTTTCTATTTTAACTTGACTTTAACAGACACAAATTTTATAATTCTAAAACACATGTCTAGGGTGTAAGCAGAGTGAGACTGTAACTTGCAACTGAACCAAGCCGCCTCCAGACCCGCAACTGCTGGGCTGGGGAAGCCCTGACATCCTAGCACTCACATCTCTGCGGCCTCAGTCCCTGGTTTCAAGAGGCTGTTGCCCTGAACACTTCAGATCCCAAAATACTCCCCTGGTACCTCCAACAGATGTGATTTATAAGGCAAGTTTCTCTCTTAAAACACCTTTCCGGGAACCCTGATTCTTGTTTGCACTGGGGAGTTCCAGGAACGCTCTGTGTGGCAGTGAAGGTGGTCACCCCTGTGGTCTTCCCCCTTGGCAGTTCTCCACGGCCACCCTTGGCAAACGGTGCAATGGGGCTCTGTTGGTTTTCCTGTCTCTCTAGCACAGCACCTTTTTTGGCTGCCTCTGCCTTCTTTCTGGCATTCTTCCCCAAGCCTTAGTCATGGCACCACGCCTGTGCCAGACCTTCTGTGGCTAGGCTTCCGATGTTGTCTGCCACCCCTCAATACTTTCCTTGGATGACGTGATGGGAAACACCTACCTGTGCCAGCTGCACTTTTTAAGTGACTAAGGCTAATCTGGTTCCCCAAGACATATTACACACACACACACACACACACACACACATTGTATACACACACAGGCACACACATTTTAGTACTCAGCCTACCCTAAACCATATAAATCTGTATCTTTGGAGGTGAGCCCTGGCACTGGCATTTTTAAAAGTTTCCCAGGTGATTCTAATGTACAGCCAAGGCTGCTGACTGTCAGGTCAATCGCAGCATCCTGGAGGCCTGAGAACGCACACTCTGAAACCAATGACCTGAATTAAATCCTGGCTCTACCACAAACCTGCTAGCTGCATAACCTTGAGCAATTTAATTCACTCTGTTCCATTTCCTTATTTGTAGAGAGAATGCTGATAACAATATCTACCTCATAGTGTTGATGTAAGGATCAGATAAGACAATACATACTTAGAAGAGCCTAGCGTGGCAGGGCGTGGTGGCTCACGCCCGTAATCCCAGCACTTTGGGAGGCTGAGGCATGAAGATAGCTTGAGGTCAGGAGTTCGAGACTAGCCTGGCCAACTGGTGAAAACCCATCTCTACCAAAAATACAAAAATTGGCCAGGTATGGTGGCATGTGCCTGTAATCCCAGTTACTCGGGAGGCTGAGGCAGGGAAATTGCTTGAACCCTGGAGATGGAGGTTGCAGTGAGCCGAGATAGCACCACTGCACTCCAATCTGGGTGACAGAGTGAGACTCTCTCTCAAAAAAATAACAAATAAAAAATAAAATAATAAAAAAAAAGAAAAGAAAAGTAAGAAAGAAAAAGAAAAAAGAAAAGAAAAAGAATAGCCTAGCACCCTCCATACAGATTGGTTCCTCTCTCCTATTGATAATTATTTTTACTCAGCATTGTATAGTCACCTGGTTCAGGAGGAACACCAGGGTGGCAGCTTAAGAAATATAGAACAGGAGATTTCCTTTCGGGGCAGACTTTGTAAAGGTCTTGTTTCCCCTGAAACAAGATCCTATGAAAGATGTCCTGTCCTAAACATGGCCGTTGCTGCTCCCTAGTCCCTACCAGGTGCTGCAGCTGAGGACACCAGGGGAGTGTCTGCTACATCATCATCAGTGTGTGCATTTCAGCAACACTTGCCTGGATCTTGTCTAAGAGATCCCAGGAGCTTTAACATGTGACTCTGACAGAAGCTTTGAATGTAATTACCAAAATCCATTTCTGCAGCTTGCTCACAGGTGGGCCTGGCTGTTGCAGGCCCGTGGCAGCTGTTTAAAGCCTTTGGCACCCTCTCCCAGTCCCCAAGGGGGCTGTGGGACCCAGGGGGTTTGCTCATACCTGGACCGGCTTTTTCCTTCCCTCCAGTTTACTAACCTTTGCTGTAGAACAAACGTCCTCCCTTGCTCAATGTGCTGCGCACCTGTTAGTGTTTGTTTTTCACTGACAGTGTTGATTTAGCATTGGACCCAGCAGAGGATGTGGTTACAGGCTATGATAAGGGCTCAGAGCTGCTCTGTGGACAAGAGGAAAATGCCAAGTTGGGTAATGAAAACTGATCCGCCCTGTGCTCTGACTTAAAAATACCTTTACCAAAATTATGAAAGCACCACAAAAACAAAACAGAAAATAAACTCCCTCTCTCTCTCTTACCCACACTCAACCATCCCAGAAAGTAGTGTGGCATCTTGGAATTGGTACTAAACTCAGGGGCAAGAGTTCTATTAATACTTTCAGCTCTTTCAATGCCTCAGTTTCCTCCTTTGTTCTGTGAATACTTCCAGCTCTCTATGCGTCATGAAGGGAAGGGTTTGAATGCGCTGAACTTTATGGTCCCTTCTGGTACTCTACCCCCTTGCCCATCACACAGCCCAACGTGCCATCTCCCTGAAGCACAACACATTCAATTACTGAGCACAAACCATGCAGCAGGCATCGTGGGAATTTCTGGAAGAGAAGGGAGATCAAGCAGACACAGTCCCTGGAAGCAAGTGTGTAAACAAATAAGCACAACCCAGGGTTTCATAAACATATACTGGCAGAATGTATGTATAGCGATGGCTGGTTTTCACAAATTACGATCAGGAATTTTTTATAAAGAAGGTGACTCTTAAGTTGAGTGTTGAGTAATGAATAAGTACTTGCCAAGACAGGGTGGGGTGGAAAGGGCGGTGTTAAAGGCAAGAGAAAGGTTCAACAAAGGCTGAGTTGCAACACAGCTTGGTGGGCTGGAGAACTGCAGGACTCTGAAGAGTCAGGAGCCTACATTGTGAGGGCTGTGTGTGTGTGTGTAAGAGAGAGGGAGAGAGAGAAGAGGAGAGGACGAGGAGGAAATAAAGAAAAAGAGAGAAATGCTGCTGGATACCAGAAGAAATGAGAAATAGCAGGAGCCTGATAAAAAACGTATGATAAAAAATGAGTTTAGAGTTTAGCCTACAAACATAGTGAATCCAAAGACAGTTTTAGGCAGTTTTAAGAATGACACTATCATATTTAGGGCCCATGGAAACTTCACGCAAAATAGTTACATATGGGAAAGATTAAGAGATTAGACTAGGTTCTTGTCTCATTTGTCACTTTTTTTTACACTGTTAGATAACAGATGTGCAAGCAGTGGTATAATCCTATTTCTTTGCTTATTTCTTAAGTGACAGTACTTGAAGCTTCAGGACATAAGTTTACAAGTTGTTGGCTTTAATCTTCAGGCTTCTTTTTTTGCCTTTTCTGTTCCAACAATGCAAATTAAGAAATTTCCAAAAAGCTTTCCAAGATTAAATCTATTGTATTCTTACCGCTCCATTACCCTCCTTTCTCCAACTATTAGGGATTTTTCTTCTGCCTTTTTTTTTCTTGCCTTGATTTTTATCTCACACATAGACATAAAATCATCATGGATATTTTATAACTCTATAATTTCAGTATAGTAAAGGCCACTAATATCTAAATGACTTAAAATATTCCTACACACTTAGCACATGCCTGGCATAGAGCAGATGCACAATTAGAAGAAAGCACATAGGCTGTAGGGTCGGAACATACAGGGGTTTCACTCTGGCTAGGTCATTTCATCATTAATGGTTCCCAGCAAGTCATCTTACTCTGAGCCTCAATATCTTCATCTGTAAAATGGAGCTAATAATATTGTTAATGTGTGTGTGTGTGTATGTGTGTATATATTTGCGCACATATATATATATGTAAATGCAAAATCCTGATCCTCCTACAGATATAAAATGAGCACATGCTAAAGATATTGCTTAACAGGCAAATGTTAAATCTGGTTCAAAGAAGAAGTAAAAAGAAACACAAATTTATATAAAAGAATGTTGAAATGAATTTACAAATAGGCAGAAACTGGCTTTTTCTATTGGGAGGGTTAAGGGGTAGAGATTTAAATTTAATTCAATTCGGATACTATATATTTATGTATCTTACAGACAAGAATCATTTTCATGTAGGTTACCTATAACCATCAAAGGTAATGGAAGGCACCAAGTCCCCCGTAGAATCAGAATGAGATAAACAGGAAAGGTGAGTGCTAAACAATGCATGGTTTTTCATGGAAGCCAAGCTGTTCTCTACCATGCCTAGCCGGCATCCTAGGTTGCTGGGAGGATTTAAGCTCACTTATGTGCAGCACCTTCATAGTCTTTAGAATGTATCAGTTGCCCGGCAGGTAAAAACTGGCTTTGTTACTATTAATGGAAGCTATGGATGAAAATTACTTCTGTGTAAGGTTTTACTCATCCAACCAGAATGTGTATTCTTTTATTGCTATCATTTAATAGTGTGCAGTAGACTGTCCAGCACTGCTTGATACTCGGCAGGCTTTTAAATGACAAATTTATGTTAAGGAAAATATTCTGATGAAATGTGAGATGACTTTTTAAAACAATTAATGATTAACCTCTGAGTTAGAAGAGATGGCGAGGGCAACTAAACAGCTGCTGCCATCACACTCTTTTGGAAAGTCAGTGGGCCTTGGTCTTATTACTGGAAAATGATGGTGGTTGAACACAACTCTGCTACTTCCCCTTCCCATGAGAGACCAGAGTGAGTTCAGCTTCAAATAAGCATTTGCTTTACTCTGCTTCTAAGTCCTTATTCAAACTCAACTCTCACTGTTACCAGTCAGATTTGCCCACTCTGCCTTCTATGACATCCCAGCAGCATTTTCTTTGAGGAACCAAGATCAATTTATGATGTCACCATTGTTGCCAGCAGTTTGATTCTGGATGCAAAGAAACTTAAGTTTTTTGAACTCACCTCACTTCAAGTGATAAGGAAGCAAATACAGAAGGAGAACTTAGGAGAATGAGCGAGTGTCTCTCTCGTGTGTGTGTGTGTGGTGTGCCCATGATTAAATAGCAATATGCAAAACAGCTACCCAAAATTTAAAATGATGTTCCTTGCATAAAGCTGAAATAATTTTTCTGGTGGGAAAAAGGCACATTGGGATGAGACAGGAACAAAAAGTTGGGTATACATTGGAACTGCTTCCCATTTTAGTGGTTTGGACACAAAAGTGGTTCTACTTGTCTGTTCTTTCCTTTTTTCTTTTTGAAAGCCTTTAATTTTAGAATTGTAACAAAAAAACCATCCAATTTTACTTAATAGTAGACTTGGCTTCTAATAACTTCAAAAACTAGGGAAATATAGAAAAAGTGCTTTTGATTTTCTAAGCTGGACCGAGTTTCTGGAGCCCCAGACTTCCCGTACCCCTTTGGGCATCCTACTTGGTACTTGGGAAAATACTGACCTAGAGACAGACTTAACTTATTCCACCCTAACTCCCTTGGTTGCTGTTAATTTTTTTGTGCATTGAAAAAGCTCTTTTGACTGGAGAGAAAAATGCTGTGAGAACAAGTGTTGGTTGAGGTGGTGGCAAAGGAGTATCTTTGATCAGAAAGCAAACCTCAACTGTGGGTAAAGGCGAGACTAGCCTTTTCATTTGTGTGATTTCTACAATTATGTTATAAGTTCCTGAGAAAGACGGATTCTGCCAAAAATAACTCTGCTTTGCCAGAGGATGTCAGAAATTCAACAATTTTTAGTTCAGTGACTCCAGCACCTGTTAATTTGCAAGGGTGCATGTATTCAATCCTTCCTCAAAGGCAGATATGATCATCTAACCGGTGATTCTTAACCCTTCTGGATTATGGATGCCTTTGAGAACTTGGAAGAATTCCATATCCCAGAAAAATGCACACATGCACATTATGAGTTGGACTTTTCTCCCATTGCAAACAACAGAAGCTAACTCTGACTAATTTAAGCAAACGGGGGATTTAATGGAAGAAAATTGAGTGGGAGAGGAAATGGAGCTGCTTTGGGCACTAGATAGCAGGAACAAGTTCCTAGTGGGCAGAATTTCTTTGTGTGCTGTCAGTGAAATGAATCTGACCAAGCTATGCTTTCCTGTGGCTGTTAGACCATCAAGATTTCCCCAGAGGAACTCTGGCTCAGCTTAGACACCCAGCCCCTCCATGGCTAAGGGGGTAAGACTTCTTGACTGACATGCCACCAAGATAGAATAAGATATGGAGAGGAGCCAGCCCCTAAAGGAGAAATCAGGGTCCTGGCATTACCAGGAGAGAAGAAAATGATGCTGGGCAGGCAAAAACAATAAATGCCCAATAAACACACTTGCTCACTCAGAATTCTGCATATTAGGTAAGCGGGGGAATCAGTAACCCCAGTTCTAAAAACTGGGGTCAAAAAGCCACTGATTAGCTACAGCCTGTTACCAATATTTAAATGCTCTATACAACAGCCCCTATTTCCCGAGACTATACTTGTTATTAGAAAATCTGGAGTTAAAGAGAAATTGGGGAACCTGATAGAAAAAAAATGAGGATGAAGATACCAAAAAGTGACAGGAAGCTAATAAAGAAGCTAGGGACAGTAAAACCATGGTTTTCCCATGCCTGACCCTAGATGAATGAATCTCTATGGACAGATGTATCTACCCTTATCCATGTCAGAGGCTCTGATACCAGTCATCTGCTGGACATGCATGGGGCCCACTGGCATTCCAGTCCTAAAGAAGATGATTAAGAGAGACCTACTGTATGCAGAATAATCCCCCAGAGTGAGTGATGCCACAGAACCATGCTCCTGGGCTTAACTTCTGATTTCCCTTGTGTGAGTGCAGCACCCAGAGAACCCCATGATGGTGGGGGAGAGAGAGTCTCTTCCCCATCTCAGCAAGATGTCACATGGATCTAGATCTGAAGTGGCCTGGGAGGTATGCTCCAAGGACCAATGAACACACTGTGTTCAATAACTGTGCTGTCAGTGAAATGAATCTGACCAAGCCATGTTTTCCTCTGGCTGTTAGACCACCAAGATTTCCCCAGAGGAACTCTGTTTGGCTCAACTTAGACCCCCAGCCCCTCCTTGGCTAAGGAGGTAAGGCTTGTTGGCTGACATGCTACCAAGATAGACTTCTGATTTCCCTGGTGTGAGTGCAGCGTCCAGAGACACCCATGATGGTGGGTTTCCTCTACTACTAATTGGAGCACATGGCTAGGGAGAGAAATGAGCTTTTATTGGATGACTTACCCATTTCAGACCTTTACAAGTCGGTTCCTCAACAGGTGATGCAGATACCTTGAGAGGCCCCCTGTGATTTTCCCCTTGCCTGCTTCTCCAGATGTATCTCAAGTGCCTCTCGCTCTCACACACTCATATTCAGCCACATTGCCTCCTTTAAAACTCCTTGTCCTACTAGAAACATCAGGGTTTTATCACATATTGTTTTCTTTGTCTGATGTGCCCTTCCCCAACTCTAGCTAACACCAACTTATTTTTCTTATTTCTGGAAGGATGGAGGCTCCATCTGTCTTATTTGCTTTTATAACCTGAGTCCCAGGCCCATGTTAGGTAATCATTGTATGTATGTTGAATGAATGTTGTTCAGCATTGTACAGAAGGAGAGGCGCTCTCAAGGATAAATAGTAGAAAAGAAGTGAGTTAAGTTAGTAAATTTAGAGACTGATGAGCATGCTGATGTGTGTGGAGGTGGGAACAGATATAAAATATAAGACACTGACAGAATTGTAGAATAGTCCATTCTTTCAACCCAGGAATGAAGGCAAAAGAGCCAAGAAAGCACATGGAATACAGCCAAAGATAGTTAAGGTTTTAGATAAAGCTGAAACCTCATGCATCACTTTTGGTTGCCTTGGCAACAGAACCTTCATCTCATGATAATGATATTATAATATGACGAAGCAAATACAAATAAATTAACACCTTATCAAAAATGGAGCCACAAATGGCCTAGTTAACTTCACCTTTGAGGATAATGTAAGGTGAGATCTTAGAAGGGGCTCTATGCTGCAAAGAATGCACCCTAGGACTTCAGTTATGTATAAAAGGGTTAAACCAGGCCGTGGAATTTGACAAACCAAATCTAAAATGCATATGTGGAAACACATAAGACCATGATCAACTAAGATGGTTTTGAATAGCAGAATAAGTTATGGGACTTGCCCTATATTTCAGTCATCTTTTAACATCATTATACTGTGGAAAAAACAACCACAAAGCCCCAGTAGCACAGCACAATAAGCATTTATTTTGGCTTATTTTTTCTTTTTCTTTTTTTTTAGATGGAGTCTCGCTCTGTTGCCAGGCTGGAGTACAGTGACGCGATCTCGGTTCATTGCAACCTCCACCTCCCGGGTTCAAGCGACTCTCCTGCCTCAGCCTCCCAAGTAGCTGGGACTACAGGCACACACCACTATGCCCAGCTAATTTTTCTATTGTTAGTAGGGATGGGGTTTCACCACGTTTGCCAGGATCGTCTCAATCTCTTGACCTCGTGATCTGCCCACATCAGCCTCCCAAAGTGCTGGGATCACGAGCATGAGCCACTGTGCCTGGCCATGAGTATAAGGTTGGCATTGCAGTTGTGGTGTTCTCAATCAAGTGTGGCTATTTTGACTCTGGTCACTCACATGAGCAGCTGGTAGGTTGCGTGGGCACTGGCCGGTCTAGGATGGTCTTAGCATGGATTGGCTCCACCCTGCTTCATGTGTTCTTTCAGCACACTTCAGCATACTAACCTGGGCTTATTCTCATAGTGGAAGCAGAGTTCCAAAAGAGGTGGGAACATGTAGGGCCTTGAGGCCTATGTCTGGAACAGGGATACTGTCATTTCCATCACATCCTTTGCAGCAAATTCAGCCCTGATTCAAAGTTGAGGAAGAGACTCAACTTCTTCATAGTGTGAGCTGTAAAGTTATACTGCTAAGGGCATAGATCCAAGTAGGCCATTAATTTTATCTGTCAATGCAATTAACCAACCATACCAGAAATCAACTTATTATAAAGCTAGAGTAACTAATTCAGTATGATATTGGTGTAGAAATAGATAAGCAGAATAAGGATATGGTATTATGACCCAAAAGAGACTCGTAGGATAATAAAATATCGTAATGACAAAGATAGTGTTGCAAAGTCTCTGTGGGGAAAATGGTAGACTATTTAACAAATGGTTCTATAACAAGAGGCTCTCCATATTGGAGGGGTCATGGGGGAAATGGTTCCTTCCCTCATATCATGCACAAAAATTAATCTCAAGTTTGTAAGATATAAATGTAAAAGGCAAAACTTTAAAACTTTTAGAAAACAGTATACTAGAGTATCTCTACAGCCTGGGTGTGGGGAAAGGTTTCTTAAACAAGATACAAAGGTATAAACTATAATTAAAACATAGATAAATTGAATTAAATTATAATTTAAAATTTTTTTTTTTTTTTAAGACAGAGTCTTGCTCAGTCGCCCAGGCTGGAGTACAGTGGTGCGATCTGGGCTCACTGCAAGCTGCGCCTCCCAGGTTCATGCCATTCTCCTGCCTCAGCCTCCCGAGTAGCTGGGACTATAGGCGACCGCTACCATGCCCAGCTAATTTTTTGTATTTTTAGTAGAGACAGGGTTTCACCATGTTAGCCAGGATGGTCTCAATCTCCTGACCGTGTGATCCGCCCTCCTCGGCCTCCCAAAGTCCTGGGAGTACAGGCATGAGACACTGTGCCCGACCAATTTAAACATTTTATGCAAAAAAAATTCCAAAAAGTGAAAAGAAAGCTCCAGTCTTCAGGAAGATATTTATAAAGCAAGTAATTGAGAAAAGGTAGTATTGAGAACTAACAAAGAACTTTCAAAACTTAATGAGAAAAAGATAAGTTAATAGAAAAAATAAAAATAAATGTGCAAAGGAAGAGGAAATACACAGAAGAGGAAATCTAAATGGCCAATAAGCACATAATATAATGATCAATCTCATTAGTTATTGGGCAAATGAAAATTAAAATCATAATAGGCCTGGCATGGTGGCTCAGGCCTGTAATCCCAGCATGTTGGGAGGCCGAGGCAGATGGATCATCTGAGGTCAGGAGTTTCAGATGAGCCTAGCCAACATGACGAAACCCCCGTCACTACTAAAAATACAAAATTAGCCAGGCATGGTGGTGGGCACCTGTAATCCCAGCTACTCTGGAGGCTGAGGCAGGAGAATCGCTTGAATCCAGGAGGCGGAGGCTGCAGTCAGCCAAGATTGCACCACTGCACTCCAGCCTGGGCAACAGAATGAGACCCCACCTCAAATAATAATAATAATAAAGTATAATTTCACATCTTTTAATTTGCCAAGGATTATGCAGGTTGGCAATATCAAGAGTTAAGGTAGAGCCACTGGAACTCTCATACACAGTAGGTAGGAATTGAAATTAGCATAACTACTTTGGAGAACAATTTGGTAATCTCTAGGAAAGTTGAATATGGACATACCCTATAACCCAGCAATTCCCTGTCTATATCTTAGAGAAAGTGTCACATATTTTTCTGAATTCATGCATGAGAATATATATTGCAGTGTTATTTGCAACAGAAAAATGGTAAACATCCTAAATGTCTATACATAAGTATAGATAAATAATACTGGCATAGTCATACAGGGGACTATTACACTACAGTAAAAATGAATTAACTAGAGCTAATATAGTCACACATGAAAAATGCTCACAAGTGTAATGTTGGATAAAAAGCAAGTTACAGAAGGTATATGCAATATTGTAACAGTTTAAGACCCTATTAAACCACACTGTATTGCTTAAGAATATACACATGTCTAATAAAAGCATAAGGATATACATAGAATGATAAAGTAAAAATTCAGGATAATACTGCAAATCACCTCTAGGGAGGAGGTCGGGTTATAAAGAAGAGAAGGTAATAGGGAAAGGTCCGCAGGAGGCCTCAACTGTATCCATAATGTTATATTTCTTAAGCTGGGTGAGGTAATGTAAGTGCTTTTCTGATATTAGTCTCCATATGCTATTTGTACGTCTGATGGTTAATTTTTTAAAATAAGTGAATATTTAAGAGTCTTGCTTTGAAAAAGAAAGAAACAATGGGGCTGAAAGAACCTAAATAATGTTAGAATGTTAACACCTATCTATAGGCATCTCTGGGTCTCCTTACCCTCTCTAATCCACAAAACTTGTTTGGAAACATTAAAGATAACCTGATATAAATGATGAATTGATGGGTGCTGACGAGTTGATGGGTGCAGCACACCAACATGGCACAAGTATACATATGTAACAAACCTGCACGTTATGCACATGTACCCTAGAACTTAAAGTATAATAAAAAAATAAATAAATAAATAAATAAAAAGAAAGAA
Organism: Colobus angolensis palliatus; assembly: GCF_000951035.1. NCBI lineage: Eukaryota > Metazoa > Chordata > Mammalia > Primates > Cercopithecidae > Colobus > Colobus angolensis. Next base: position 3,927,391 of record NW_012121821.1, on the reverse strand, counting down.
TGGTTAAGTAAGTTTGAGGAATGCTGGGTAAAACAAAGCTAAATATTCGCTCTTTTCTGCAATACTTGTCAGAGTCCTTGAAATGCGAATGGCACTGTGAATCTCTGAGTGGGAGAGAGAGTCAGCAGTGTTTTCCCCCTTTAAGTCCAGAACCATTTTTTTCATGTGGCATCTCAGGGCAAGGGTTTTCCATGAAATACATTTTGGAAATTGTGTCCCCAGAAGTTTCATTTTCCTGTCACCAGCCTCTATCCCCACGTCTCATCCCGCCCACAAATTTCACTTCCTTATCAAGCTCCATGTCTTTGTCATTTTTGTTTCCATCTTTCCACGAGCATACCTTTCCCAGGCTTTTGTGTTTCACAAAGGCAACATGGTGTCGTGAAAAGAGCACTTAGCTAGAAATCTGTGAGCAATTCTGGCCTCAGTGCTTCTGAACTGGGGCACCCAGGGCAGGTGATTTAATTTCTCTGTGCCTTGGTTTCTGTCTACAAAAGGGAGAGAAAAATCAAATCATTTACCCCATAGGAGAATTGTGAGTATTGAGTTCCTACCTATATAGTGCTTGATACTTTTTATGAACTTATGAAGTGTTGACTAGATTTATATAATAGGGAGAAAGTAATAGTTTACCTACCCCAAGAGTCTGCTTTTGGAGACTCCATTAATTTCCCAGGGCTGCCACAACAAACTGAGTGGCTTAAGCAACAGGAATGTATTTTTCTCACAGTTCTGGAGGCTGGAAGTCCAAGATCAGGCTTGGTTCCCTCTGAGGGCCGTGAGGGAGAATCTGTTCCCGGCCTGTTCCCCAGCTCCGGGAGGCTTGTTGGCAGGCTTTGGTGTTCCTTGACTTTGGCTGCACCACCAGATCTCTGCCTTCATGTGCACACGGCGTTCTCCTGCATGTCTGTCTCCAAATTTCCCTTTTCAAATAAGAACACCAGCTCTATTGGATTTGGGGCCCACCCTACTCCAGTGTGACCTCATCTTCACTAAATATGTCTGCAATAACTCTATTTCTAAATAAGGCCACACACATTCTGAGGTGCTAGGGGCTAGGACTTCAACATTTGAACTTTCAGGGGACACAATCCAGCCCATAACAAAGACCAATTGAAATCACATCTATGAAAATGCTGTTAGAGTCTTGTAAAGAGTTACAGAATGTAAGATTCTGCTTTTGTCACAAATGACCACATCTTAAAGCATCTAGTAACACTTCATTGTAGCATACAGCCAGAGCTTGCCTTTGTGCACCTGAGACAGCTTTTTGGAACAATATTGAGCAGAGTTTGTCCTGGGACTCTTTAAAGTGTGTGCTGTCTCTTTGGTTCTAAATCCATTGCCAGTAATTGATTGCTTTACCTCAACTAACAGAGAAAAGTCCATCTTGTTAAGAATTACTTGATACATGGGGTTTGCATATAAAAGGAGCTACTGCAGCATGCAGAGAGATTAAATTTCTTGGAGGCAAGAGCTCCATGAAATTTCTCAAATTAGCTGGGCCATTCCATAGTGAAAGTAAATGGTGAATCTAGCTTTCCTCAGGTGCAGGCTTGTATTATGCCCACTGGCCCCATGCTTTCTTCAGGGGGCAGTTTTACAACATTGTTTCCCTAGAGAAGAATTCAGAATGATGTTAGGCCACCTTGAACCTAGCAAGATTGTTCATATCAAAATGACTTTTTGATATAGTTAAGCTGAAGCAGTATATAACACAGAGGTAAAAAGCATGAATTCTGACGTCCAGCTTCCTGGGTATACATCCTGATTCTACCCATGGAATCTTGAGTAAGAGACTTCAGCAACCGTCACCCAATAACCATACTCACCTGATGTGGCTGCTATGAAGACTGAATGAGATAATCCATGAAACAGAACAGTGTCTGACGCACAGGCTGCATTCAACAAATGGTGGTTATTATTACTCTCAGTGTAATGACGGGCCCTCAGAAAAATCACTTTGAGATAACCTCTTCCTTTTAAATTGTGAAAAATAACAACAGTTATCCCAACCAATACAATCACTTCCAATTTTAAATATTCTAGTTCCTGTGGATACCTGGAGTATGAATATAATGTTGTACTGTGCCATTTGAATGCTGGCAGTGTTTATGTTCCCAAGCAGTTGTTCTTAACAGCTGTATCAAATTCAATTGAGTGAATATACTATATTAGGTCATTCTTGCATTGCTATAAAGAAATACCTGAGACTGGGTAACTTATAAGAAAAGAGATTTAGTTGGCTCATGGTTCTGCAGGCTGTACAGAAAGCATGTTGGCATCTGCTTCTGGGGAGGCCTGAGGAAGCTTCCAATCAGGACAGAAGGCAGAGGGGGAACAGACACATCACATGGCAAGAACAGAGCAAGAGACAGAGAGAGCGGCAGGGAGGTGCTACACACTCTTAAACGACCAAATCTTGCGAGAACTCAAAGTGAGAGCTCACTTATCACCGAGGGGATGGCCCAAGCCATTCATGAGGGATCCACCCCATGATCCAAACACTTCCCACCAGGCCCAACCTCCAACACTGGGGATTACAATTCAACATGAGATTTGGGCAAGGACATACATTCAAACCATATCATACACCGCCTTTTACCTAACAGTCCTCCTATGGTTTGATATCTGGACTTTCGGGGTTTGTTACTCATTAATATCACTTTGGGAAAGCCAGTGAGCTTTTTCCCCATTAAGACTGATAGACCAGGGCAATCTCCCTCAAACTTCTGCCTAAGTGTGTTTGCTTCAGTTTAGCCCTCTTCCACTGTTGTTTTGACCTAAATTACCTTCCTCATAATCTATTTCCCCATATCTCTTTTCCCCAAAGTCTAGATACAAAGCCACATCTCCATTGCTTCTTATTCTCCCTTTGCAGATTCCAGGCTCCCCATTCTGTTCCTTGCTGTGTGTGTTACTGTGGATCTATTTGTTACTCCCCACAACCCACCCCACCATAGAGCTCACAAACCCTTTCTAGGGACATCAAACTGGGTATACCACAAGAATAGCGCCATTTGGCATCCCATATGCTCCCCTTCCTACACTGGGTATGTTTGTAGAGTCTAAAAGAGAAACAAAGCATCTCTTTCCTTTTTTTTGCCCACCAAACTCCTGCTCATCCTTTATCACTAGGCTCAAATGTACCAACCTCTGTGAAACACTTTCATTTCCCCAGTCAGGGCTCACCGCTCAGTCATACTAGTCCCAGGGCACTTGCTACATATTTTAGTATCCTCAACAATGGACAAAGATTACACATTGAACATGCTCAAAAATGTGTTTGCAGATAAGTCAGTTATGGAGAGAGCTGTATATAAGAAGTTGGAAACTGCTTCAGTTGCCCGTTTTGACAGAATTTAATGAGATTATAGCAAAGGCTTAGGAGTCAGACACTTTGATTTGAATGTTAACTCTATAGTGTGCTAGTTAGGAAACCTTGGGAAACATAAGCCAACCTTGCTGAGTCTCAGCCTTCTCATCTGCAAAATGGGGTCATCTCTGTCACTGATTTCCTCAGAGGGCTGATGTGGACCAGATGGTATGATAAATGCAAAGCACACAAGTGCATGGTTTAAAGTGGTAGTGATTAAGGCTAGCATAGAATTCGAGACCAGCCTGGGCAACATAGTAAGAACTTGTCTCTACCGAAAATGTAAAAAAAAAAAAAAATTAATCAAGTGTGGTGGTGCATGCCTATAGTCCTAGCTACTCGGGTGACTGAGGCAGGAGGATTGGTTGAGCCTGGGAGATTGAGGCTCCAGTGAGCTACGATCACACCACTGTACTCCAGCCTGGGTGACAGAGAGAGTCACCATGTATCGGAAAAAAAAAAAAGGATCAGCAATAAAGATCCTGAAAAGTCAAAATTGGCCAAAAGTATTATCTCCTGTTGAATTTTGTCAACAAACACCAGCTTCTTACCTCTTAAAATATAAATGGGGGCAGTACCATTTGCTTACCAGGAGCTAGAAGCCCATGATTTCAAGAAGTTTCCTGTGTAAGTATTGATGGGTATATTCTGCTTCTGCTTCAGTCTCTTGATATTTTTTGCCTGCTCTTTTCAAGGGTGTTCTATTTGCCAAAAAGCACTGCTAAAAGTATGCCTCACCCTGTCCTCCTCCAACTCTCAGTCGTCTCCAGGCCTTTCCCACAGCTGCTCTGTGACCTGAGACTCATTCTGCGGTTGCCTTTTCTTTGAGCTGAGAATTGTTTCTAGCCATCCCGCTAAGAAGTGTGAATTAAATGTGTGATCTAGAAGGGCTGATGCATCAAGTCATGAATAACTATAGCTCATTGATTATAACTAATAACCAATCTAATAAAAGATGATTGAGCCCAAAGGGTTGTCAAGTGGCATCATTATGAACAGAAGAGGAGGAAACAGAGAGAGGGGAGAAAATATAGATCCAGATGGGATTCCCAGAATGAAGCCCCAAGCAGCCAGAGGGTGGTATACTGTGTGCATCTCTTGGGAAAGGAAGGGAGTATACAAAATGGGGGAAAATGGAAGGTAGGGGAAGAGTGGTAGCCCACATCAAGCTTTGCCAGAGGCCAACCTTTCTGTCTGCAGTGACACTCGTTTGCAAAGTTGGTGAATGGGCTACAGTCTCTGAATATATAAATGAGGGAAGGCAAAGCCACCAGGGTCCAGCCGAGCTCACAGGCCTGGTTAGTACTGGGGGACCAGTGCTGGCTAGTACCAGGTATGCTTACTAGAGGCTGTCAAACCATCCAGGGGCAAGTAAATATGTACTCACTGGCCTTAGAAAGACTCTTTAAAAACTTGAAGCTCTGCCTTTGATTTAGGTCAATAAGATATAAGAGATAATTAAAATGTAAAAGGTTGCTAAGGAATAAAACTAAAGCAATGCCAAAGAGCCTAATCTAAATGCAGACAAAAAATAAACTCACAGCTCTGTTTGCTTGGCCCAGATGCCTGGAGCATCTTGAAAGAAGGCACATTTCTGCACCTGAATAATGTTAATCTTGGGTTTAGAAAGAGGTAGAATGAATATGGAGACTGCTCAAAATCACTTCTGATTATACTTAGATATTCTAGGAAATCACTCAAATATTTATTTAAAAATTGCATTGTGGAAGACATGGTACTAGAAAATAATGATGATAACCACAACTAACTTTATTATGATACCCTACAGCCGACTCAAAGCTTTTCACATGGTGGAGGATATTGACTGATCTCCAAATAATGTGCAAGTGTACAATGCTGCATGAGCCAGCAGCATTAAACTTAACTGTACACTTAAGTTGCACTTAACTGTACACTTAAACTGTACACATTAATGTACACTTAAACTCCCTTAAGGAGTTTACAATCCAATAAGAGAAGAAAGGGACACACACAATGTAATATAATACAAGTTGGATGATGATAAGGGCTGTAATAAAGGTAGTAATTTATGGTTGTCTAAAAGTAGGTTACATAAAGGGAGTATCATTTAAAATGGACTTTGAACTTTTGATAGGTGGAGGTGTCAGATAGATATTTTAAGCAAAGAAAACATCACGTACAAGGGCAGGAAATAGAAAATTGCAGCATGTGTTCAAAGAACAAGTAATGCAGGAAGGATAGGCTGTGGTGGACATCTGTTACTTTTGCTTACTCAGTATTCACTCTCTATTCTCTTCATCATAGTAACTCTTTTCCCTTGGGGAAGCCCATCTATTCTTAGTATCTGAAAAGTAGAGTTGACCCCACTGCTGGATTCAGAGTGGGGCCTGTGATCATGGCTTGACCAATCACCACCTTCATCTTCCTGGGTGGAGTGATTCGTTTAGAGCTGAGCACAGAATTCAAGTCAACCAATGTGCCAAGACTAAATCCCAAGAATTTTGTTGGAATTTTAGGAAAGAGTCAACCTCTTTCCATAAGATCGCTAGCTGTGAGGATAACATAAGCCTGGAATTTCTGAGTCTCTCTGAGGAGAGTGCTCACCACCAAGAGAGACCAGCACATTTATACACTTAGATGTTGCCATAATGGAGGAGACCACACATCCTCCCAATGTTTAGCCAGTTCAAATTGCTTTCTGTCCCTTGTAACCATAAAAATCATCAATCCATAGCTAAGGACAAATTGGAGAGAGTCTTGAGCGCCCCACCAAGGAACTTCATTCTCTCATCAACAAAAAGTAGAGTCACAGGAGGTTTTGGGAAAGTGATAGATTTTGATTCTCCACACCAAAAACAGTTTCAAGGTGGTGTCATAGGCAGGAAACAGGGTACAAGATTTTTTACAAAGGCAAGGTCAATGGTAGGAATTGTGGCTCTTTGTGAGTTTCCTTTGTGAGTTCATGGACTCATCATTGTCATCATTTTGGAAGCTTACTGTGCTATAGGCATTGTTCTAAGCACTTCACACACATTAACTCATGTCATACTCATGACAACCCCAAGAGACAGGTTCAATTACTCTCATTTAATGCTCACACCAACTCTATGAGGAAGGTCAAGTTATTATCCCCATTTTACAGAAAATTTTGTTCATTTTTTCCTCTAGAATAAAGTTTCATGCAAATGGCAGTTCACTATTTTATCTCCACCATCAAGAATAGTTCGTGGGACATTACAGGTTCTCAATAAATATTTGTTTAGTGAAATGAATAAATGAGTGGTTCAGGAAGCATCATAACTCTTCCTTCAAATTCTCTCCTGAAATGCTCCCAGTAACATGATCACCTGGGTAACCCAGAGGAGCATTACTTCTGTGTATAATTAATCATTTATGTCAATGTGATGAGAATGCAATGAGACCCCCTATTATCGGGAGCTGATAGCCTGAGGTGAGCAGGAAGTAGGTGGTATCTGCAGGGGCAGCAGGGAGGCATGGGCACAAAATTGAGGTGCAGGTTAACAAATCCCCAATGTCTCACAACTAATCAAATGGCAGCATGCAGCATGTGTTCAAAGAACAAGTAATGCAGGAAGGATAGGCTGTGGTGGACATCTGTTACTTTTGCTTTCAACCTGGGAGTCAGGTCCCAGAGCCCATTCACAAAGAAGACAAGTGCCAACACCATGAAGTCTTCCAAGGTCCAAATTTCCTTCTCCAGTGACTCATCCTTTCTCCCCACTAACCTGGATGTCCATATTTAGAATCACTTCTTTGACTTAGGAAAAGTGGTTGGGAGTGTTGTTTCTAGAATGTCCCTGTTATATTGTTACTTGAGTAGGAGAATAGGGGCTGGCCTTTTCCCATTGAAACATCAATCCTATTGAAACATCAGCAGAGCTTTAAAGGGCACAGGTAAGTTTTGTGGGGTTTTTTTTGGTTTGTTTTTTGTTTTTTCGAGATGGAGTCTCACTCTGTCGCCAGGCTGGAGTGCAGTGGCACAATCTCGGCTCACTGCGACCTCCACCTCCCAGGTTCAAGGAAATTCTCCTGCCTCAGTCTCCCAAGTAGCTGGGACTACAGGCGCCCGCCACCATACCCAGCTAATTTTTGTATTTTTAGTAGGGACGGGGTTTCACCATGTTGGCCATGATGGTCGCGATCTCTTGACCACGTTATCTACCTGCCTGGGCACAGGTAAGTTTTAAAGAGAAAAATGTGGAGGAATTAGGATATTGGGGCACTACTTAGGGAAATACTGAATCTTCCTAGTGTTGGCAAAAGGTCACCTGGTGTGGGGTTAAAGAAAAAAGGGACACAGAAAGAGAATTTGTTTCCTAACATGAAGATCATGTCTCCTTCAAAATGTAGATTTCTGGCAAAATTCCCAAAAGCACATTCTTGCAATGCTGTGCATACTTCCATAAATGGCCCTTGCCTGTGTTGTTTCAGTCAGTCCTTGGATACAGCAAGAAGAAGTCGAGCCTCCCAAGTACTGTCACTGTCAAGTTCCTTCTCTCTGCCAGACCTTCCCACAGCCCCAGATGGTGTAGCTTCTCCCTCCCTCTCATTTCCTGAGCAGGTGGGAGAAAGGAAAGAGTTAGAAAAGAGGCAAGAAGCACAGAATTTGCCAGTACTAACCCTGGCTCTTACCCACCCATCCAGCATGGCTGGTGTCAAACTGGCAGTAGATTTGTAAGTGGTTGAAGTAGCCCCAGGCCCATTCCTCCCTGGTGCCCCTGCAGGCACCACCTACTTCCTACCTACCTCAGGCTACCAGCTCCAATGGGGGTATCATTCCATTGACATAAGTGATTAATTATACACAGAAGTAATGCTCCTCTGGGTGACCCCGGTGATCACATTAATGAGAACATTTCAGGAGAGAATTTGAAGGAAGAAGCATCATGCTTTCTGAATCACTCATTTATTCACTTCATTAAACAAATATTTATTGAGACTCTATGACATACCAGGGACTACTTTTTCTTTTTCAGATGGAGTCTTGCTCTGTCACCCAGGCTGGTGCAGTGCAGTGGCACGATCTCAGATCACTGCAACCTACACCTCCCTTGTTCAAGCAATTCTCCTGCCTCAGTCTCCCAAGTAGCTGGGATTACAGGCGCATGCCACCACACTCAACTAATTTGTTTTATTTTTATTTTTAGTAGAGACAGGGTTTCACCATGTTGGCTAGGCTGGTTTTGAACTCCTGACCTCAAGTGATCCGCCTGCCTCAGCCTCCCAAAGTGCTAGGATTACAGGCACAAGCCACTGTGCCCAGCCACCAGGGACTATTCTTGGTGATGGAGATAAAATAGTGAACTGCTATTTTCATGGAATTTTATTCTAGTGGAAAAAATGAATAAACAAAGTAATAAATATACAAGCTCATGACCTATGATAAAAAGTGCTATAAAGAAAAATAAATCTGGATAAGGGTAGTTAGAGAGGAAGGGATTGCTAATTTAGGAAGAGTTGTCAGGGAAGTCTTCACTGAGGAAGTAGAGGCAGCAGCCAGCCAAGCGAAATTGGAGGGAACATTATACCCCAGCTGAAGGGGAAAAACAGGAGACAATCATTCTTGGCATGTTTGAGGATAAGGAAGACTGTGTGGCTAGAACAGAATGAACAAACAAAAGAGTTACAGGCAATGAAACTGGTGAAGGAACTTTGGGCTAGATAAGAATTTTGTATTATATGTAGTTTTAGGACGATGGGAAGCTATTGGCGGATTTTTGTGCAGAAGAGTGATATGAAGTGATTTGTATTTTAAGAGGTGATTAAGGCAGGAAGAATGTAAGAAGGCAGGTAAGGCGGGTGAGGGAGCAAGGAGACCAGTTGATCCAGGTGAGAGATGAAGGTGGCCTGAACCAGAGTGATAGTGGTAGAGGTGGGAGAATTGGGAAGGCTGTAGATAGATTTTGAAATTTAGAGCCTTCGTCTCATTTTGTGGCCGTGTCAAGGAAACCTCTGATGACTGTGTTACTTGCCACTGGCTCACCTGTGATGTCAGTCATGCAACTGAGATCGATAGTTCCCAGGAGCTCACCTTCACCTGGATCTCTCTGCAACACTAAAGTAGCCTCTGCAGGCAGGTACACCCAGGAGTATGGGCTGGAGGCATTTTTATGCCAAGAGCAACCCTCACCCAACAGGGGACTGGAGCTAGAGGGCTAAATGTTCCAACCTCCTTTCAGGTGGAAGATTCTAGGAGGCAGTCTATGTACTTCTCAAAAATCCATCCTACGTTGGTAACCTTGGACACATTCCCTCATGTTGACTTGTCCTCCTTCCCTGTTTCACTCTCCTGACTCTTTCCCGCTATCCTCACTCAATTCCTTGCCTGAGTCTCTGCTTTGAAGGAACTCAACAAGATAGGGCATTTCCCGCTCTACCTATTCCTTACTTCCCATAGTTCTCTCTTTATGCCCAAGGTTGTTGAGGAAAACTTCCAGGAGACACATTCAGGGAAAATATCCAGTCTATCATTTTCTTTCAAAGATCTATGGGGTTTACAACCAGAAACAGACCTTCCAACCCTCAAATTCTCCAAAATAGCCATCATCCATCCCCACTTCAAAGATTGACATCTACAGCCTAGTTTGTGAAAATTCAATTGCAAACCAATTGTGCATTAAAGGGGAAAATAATCAGAGACCTCTTCCAGGCAGGAGAATACAGGATACTATAAACAAGGTATAGTCTCCAAATACATAGATGGCTTTATAATGGACCTGGATGGACACATTGCAGAGTTTATAAACAATAAAAAGACAGCGATGCAGCTGAGTGATAATTCAGCTGAGAGATAATATCCTTCAATGCAACTTGGCAGGAATCACTTAAAGTACATTGGCTGGTAGGAGCTGAACGTTCTTTATTAGAAATGACTATAGATTAAAGAGATATGAGACAAGTGAGTAATACAAAGCAGAAGAAATCCTTAAATCAAAATAGACATTTTAATAACTATGCTTTAAACAAATCCCCCTCTGAAGTTTTCTAATGTTTAACAGCTGCAAATAAATATGACACTGGGAGAAGCTAATCAAAAAGTTTAATAATGCAGGAAACAAAAGAGCAAAAAAGAAACTGAAACATCACATCCTCAGCCCCTTTAGGCTTCTAGCCTCTCTCCCTCTCTGGTGCTACCATATCCCCAGCACCACAACACCCCAAGCTAAAACCTGTGGAGCCAGACGGCCTGGGTTTGAATCTCAGCTCCGTCATGGTTCATCTCTGTGTGCCTGGGCAAGCGTCTTAGCCTTCCAAGCCTTAGTGCTCATGGCTATAAAATGGGACTAAGCCACCTGATAAAGTTGTTGCAAGAGTTAAGTGGGCTAATACATATGAAGGCAGAGTAAATACTCAATAAAATATCAGCTATTGCTTTACTATTACTATCTTGCTAAAGGAGCAGAAAAGAGCTAGAGGCAAAAAAGAAAACAGATTGAAAGAATAGAAAATAGAGGGAAAGGGAGCCTTAGAGGCAACTGAAAGTTTGCTAAGTCACAACGATGTTCAGGCAGTGCACCCAGGAAGGCTGACTGACTGGCCTGGGTTTAGATGGGTCAATGCCCCACTTAGTTAATAAATTATGACTATCACTCCTACCTTGGCTTTTGACTTATTCAACCACAGAGAATCCACAGGATGTAAATCTTTACAATCCTTTAAGAAATCAATATGGTAACACATATCAAAGGCTATATTGTATAGCTGTAAACACTGTATCCCACTCCTGGGAATTTATTCAAATACAATTGAATACGGGGTTGATAACCTCTGCACAGTTGAAGATCCACATGTAACTTTTTTTTTCCTTGGAAGTGTAACTGTCACCAAACCATGTATAACTTTTTCTTAACTTTTATTTTAGGTTCAGGGGTCCACGTACAAGTTTGTTATATAGGTAAACTCAAATCATAGGGGTTTGTTGTTAGATTATTTCATCACCCAGGTGTAAGCCTAGGTATTACACCTGGTTGTTTTATTAGTTATAATAATAACTAATAGTTATTACTCGTTAGTTATTTTTCCTGCTTCTCTCCCTTCTCCTACCCTTCACCCCCCGGTAGGCCCCAGTGCCTGTTGTTCCTCTCTTTGTGTCCATGTACTATCATTTAGCTCCACTTATGAGTAGGACTATGCAGTATTTGGTTCTCTGTTCCTGCGTTAGTTTTCTAAGGCCTCCAGGTCCATTCATGTTCCTGCAAAGGACATGATCTTGTTCTTTTTTATGGATGCATAGTATTCCATAGTGTATATGTACCACATTTTCTTTATTCAGTCTACCACTGATGGGCATTTAAGTTGATTCCATGTCTTCACTATTGTGAATAGTGCTGCAATAGACATACACTTGTATTTGTCTTTATGATAGAATGATCTCTATTCCTTTGGGTATATACCCAGTAATGGGATTGCTGGGTCAAACAGTAGTTCTGCTTTTAGCTCCTCAAGGAATCACTACACTGCTTTTCACAATGGTCGAACTAATTTGCACTCCCACCAATGGTGTATAAGTGTTCCCTTTTCTCCGCAACCTTGCTAGCATCTGTTATTTTTTAACTTTTTAATAATAGCCATTCTGACTGGTATGGGATAGTATCTCATTGTGGTTTTGATTTGTATTTCTCTAAAGATCAGCGATTAAGCTTTGCTTCATATACTTGTTAGATGCATGTATGTCTTCTTTTGAAAAGCATCTGTTCATGTCCTTTGCCCACTTTTTAATGGGGTTGTTCAGTTTTCTCTTGTAAATTTAAGCTCCTTATAGATGCTAGATATTAGACCTTTGTCACATGCATAGTTTGCAAATATTTCCTCCCATTCTGTAGGTGGTCTGTTTACTCTGCTGATAGTCTTTCACTGTGCAGAAGCTCTTAAGTATATCCCATTTATCAATTTTTGCTTTTGTTGCCATTGCTTTTGGTGTCTTCCTCATTAAATCTTTGCCAGTTCTGATGTCTAGAATGGAATTGCCTAGGTTGTCTTCCAGGGTTTTTATAGTTTTACATTTAAGGCTTTAATCCATTTTGAGTTGATTTTTGTAGATGGTGTAAAGGAGGGGTCCAGCTTTAATCTTCTGCATATGGTTAGCTAGTGATACCAGCACCATTTATTGAATAGGGAGTCGTTTCCCCGTTGCTTGTTTTTGTCAGCTTTGTCAAAGATCAGATGGTTGTAGGTGTGTGGCCTTGTTTCCAGGTTCTCTATTCTGTACCATTGGTCTATGTGTCTGTTTTTGTACCAGTACCATACCATTTTGGCCCCCCATAATCCTGTAATACAGTTTGAAGTCAGGTAATATGATGCCTCCATCTTTGTTGTTTGCTTAGGACTACCTTGGCTATTTGGGAGTTTTGTGGTTCCATATGAATTTTAAAATACCTTTTTTCTAGTTTTGTGAAAAATGTCACTGGTAGTTTGATAGGAAAATCATTGAATCCGTAAAATGCTTTGGACAGTATGGCTATTTTTATGATATTGATTCTATCTATGAGCATGAAATGTTTTTCCATTTAAGTAATCTCTGATTTCTTTGAGAAGTGTTTTGTGATTCTCATTGTTGAGTTCTTTCATCTCCCTGGTTAGCTGTATTCCTAGGTATTTTGTTCTTTTTATGGCAATTGTGAATGGGATTGCCTTTCTGATTTGGCTTTTGGTTTGGCTGTTATCAGTGTATAGGAATGCTAGTAATTTTTGTATGTTGATTTTGTATCCTGAAACTTTGCTGAAGTTGTTCATCAGCTGAAAGAACTTTTGAGATGAAAACTATGGGGTTTTCTAGATATAGAATCATGTCATATGCAAACAGGGGTAGTTTGACTTCCCATCTTCCTATTTGGCCCTTTCTTTCTTTCCCTTGCCTGATTGCTCTGGCTAGAAATTTCAACACTCTGTTGAATAGGAATGATGAGAGAAGACATCCTTGCCTTGTGCTGGTTTTCAAGGGGAATGCTTCCAGCTTTTGACCATTATTTATGATGTTGGCTGTGGGTTTGTCATAGATGGCTCTAATTATTTTAAGGTATGTTGCTTTAGTTCCTGGTTTATTAAGAGTTCTTAACATTAAGAAATGTTAAAATTCATTGAAAGCCTTTTCTGTATCTATTGAGATAATTATGTGATTTTTGTGTTTGGTTCTGTTTATGTGATGAATCATATTTATTGATTTTTATAGGTTGAACCAACCTTGCATCCCAGGGATGAAGCCTACTTGGTCATGGTGGATTAGCTTTTTGATGCACTGCTGGATTTGGTTTGCAAGTATTTTGTTGAGGATTTTTGCATCGATGTTCATCAAGGATACTGGCCTGAAGTTTTTTCATTTTTTTGTTGTGTCTCTGCCAGGTTTTGGTATCAGGGTGATGCTGGCCTCACAGAATGAGCTGGGGAGAGTCCATCCTCCTCAACTTTTTAAAAGTAGTTTCAGTAGGAATGGTACCAGCTCTTCTTTGTACATCTGGTAGAATTAGGCTCTGAATCCATCTGGTCCTGGGATTTTTTTTTATTGTTAAGCTATTTATTACTGATTCAATTTTGAAGTTCATTATTGATCTGTTCAGGGAACCAGTTTCTTTCTGGTTCCATCTTGGGAGGGTGTATGTGTCTAGGAAATTATCATTTCCAAATTTTCTAGTTTGTGTGCATAGGGATCTTCATAGTAGTCTCTGATGATTATTTATATTTTGTGTGGTCAGTGGTAACATCCTCTTTCTCATTTCTGATTGTGTTTATTTTGATCTTTTCTATTTTCTTCTTTATTAATCTAGCTAGTGACCTATCAATCATCAATTTTTTAAAAAAAATCAATTTCTAGATTTGTCAATCTTTTGAAAGGTTTTCATGTCTCACTATCCTTCAATTCAACTCTGATTTTGGTTACTTTTTGTCTTCTGTTAGATTGGGGTTGGTTTGCTCTTGCTCCTCTAGTTCTTTTAGTTGTGACATTAGGCTGTTAAATTCAGATCTTTCTAACCTTTTGATGTGGGCATTTAGTGCTATAATTTTCTCTTTTACCATTGCCTTAGTTGTGTCCCAGAGATTCTGGTATGTTGTATCTTTGTTCTTATTAGTTTCAAAGAACTTCTTGATTTCTGCCTTAATTTCATTATTTACCCAAAAGTCATTAAGGAGCAGACTGTTTAATTTCCTTGTAATTACATGATTTTGAGAAATTTTTTTAGTCTTGATTTTATTTTTATTGCATTGTGGTCCAAGGGTGTGTTTGGTATGATATCAGTTCTTTGGCATTTGCTGAGGATTGTTTTATGTTCAATTGTGTGGTTGATTTTGTAGTATGTGACATATAGCAATGAGAAGAATGTATATTCTGTTGTTTTGGAGTGAAGAGTTCTGTAGAGGTCTATTAGATCCATTTGGTCCAATGTTGAGTTCAGGTACTGAACATCTTTGTTAATTTTCTGCCTTGATGATCTGTCTAATACTGTCAGTAGAGTGTTAAAGTCTCCCACTATTACTGTGTGGGAGTCTCAGTCTCTTCGTAGGTCTCTAAAAACTTGCTTTATGAATCTGGTGCTCCTGGGTTGAGTGCATGTATATTTAGAATAGTCAGGTCTTCTTGTTAAATTGAACCTTTTACCATTATGGAATACCTTTCTTTGTCTTTTTTAAATCATTGTTGGCTTAAAGTCTGCTTGTCTGAAAGTAGGATTACAACCCCTGCTTTTTTCTCATTTCCATTCACTTGGCATATTTTCCTCTACCCTTTTATTTTGAGCCTGTGGGTGTCACTGCATGTGGGATGGGTCTCTTGAAGACAGCATACTATTGGGTATTTCTTTTTTATCCAGCTTGCCACTCTGTCCCTTTCAAATGGGGCATTTAGCACATTCACATTCAATGTCAGTATTAGTATGTGTTGATTTGATCCTGTAATTACATTTTTAGCTGGGTATTATGCTGGCTTGTTTGTGTGGTTGCTTCATATTGTCACTGGTCTGTGTACTTCAGTGTGTTTTTGTATTGGCTAGTAACAGTCTTTTCTTTCCACATTTAGTGCTCCTCTCCAGATCTCTTATAAGGCAAGTCTGGTGGTAATGAACTCCCTCAGCATTTTCTTATCAGAAAGAATCTTATTTCTCCTTCACTTAGGAAGCTTAGTTTAGCTAGATATGAAATTCTTGGTTGAAGATCTTTTTTCTTTAAGAATGTTGAATATTGGCCCCCAATCTCTTCTGGCTTGGAGAATTTCTGCTGAGACATCTGCTGTTAGTCTAGTGGGATTGCCTTTGTCAGTAACCTGCCCTTTCTCTCTAGCTGCCTTTAACATTCTTTCTTCTATTTCCACTTCGGAAAATTGGATGATTATGCACATTGGTGATGATCTTCTTATGTAGAATCTTGCAGAGGTTCTCAATATTTCCTGAATTTGACTGTTGGCATTTCTAGCAAGGTTGTGAAACTTTTCATGGACAATATCCCAAAATATGTTTTCCAACTTGTTTGCTTTCTCCCCTTTCCTTTCAAGTGATGCCAGTGATTTGTAAATTTGGCCTCTTTACAATCCCATATTTCTCAAAGGTTTTGTTTCTTTTCATTCTTTTTAATTTTTGTCTGTCTTATTTGAGAACCAGTCTTCAATATCTGAGATTCTTTCCTTAGCTTGTTCTATTCTGCTGTTAATATTTGCGTTTGCATTGTGAAATCTTATGTGTTTTTTCAGCTCTATTAGATCAGTTAGGATTTTTTATACTGGCTACTTCATCTGTCAACATCTGTATCATTTTGTTGTGATTCGTTATTTCCTTGGAATGGGTTTTGCCATTCTCCTGAATCTCAGTGATCTTCATTCCTATCCATATTCCAAATTCTATTTCTGTCATTTTAACCAACTCAGCCTGGTTAAGAACCCTTGTTGAAGGACTAGAGGGGCTTTTTCAAGGACATAAGACACTCCAGCCATTTGAATTGCCATTCTTGTGTTGGTTCTTCCTCATTTGTGCCTGTGAGTGTATGTTTAACTGCTGGGCTGCTTCTGATTGAAGTGGTAAGATGGGCAGGATGGTTGTGCTGGAGTTCCAGGTCAGGTGATCCTGCCCAGTGAGAATTGAGGACTGAGACCTGCATGGAGAAAAGTCTGGCCACTTTTCTGTGAGGTGGGTGCTCTGTGCTAGGGGTCTGGACCAGACCTTGGTCCCATGGATTCTCTGGAGCCTGGAGACTGCAAAGACAGCAACCTTTCCCTACCACTGGGAGCTCTGTCCCAGGGAGTCAGAGCTACTATAGGCTCAACTGTTGCAGCAGGGGGGTTGCTGGAGACCCAGGCCAGGAGGACCTGTCCAGTGAGGAGATAGGGGATCAGGGACCCACATAACAAACAGTCTGGCCACTGTTCCATAGGACTACTGCAGTATTCTGAGGGTTCACTCCAGTTCTTAGTCACCTCTAATTTTCCCATACCTGAAGGTATCAGTGGTGAAGGTTACAAAACAGCAAGATGGTGGCCTGCTCCTCCATCCCAGGAAGGTACAGCCCCATTGCCAGGCCAAACACACTGGTGGGGGTGGCTGGGGACCCTTGTTAGAAGGTCCCACCCAGTGAGGAGAAGCAGGATCGGGGGCCTGCATTAAAAAGCAGTCTGGACACTTTTCTGTAGAGCAGCTGTGCTATGATGGGGGTCTACTCCAACCCCCAGTTACCTCAGACTCTCCAAAACCCAAAATCAGTAATGGCTAAGCCTTCAAAACAGCAAAGATGGAGGTCCATCCCTCCCTCTGGGAGCTCCATCTCAGGGAGGTTTGGAACTGCTGTTAGCTGGTGATATGGTTTGGCTGTGTCCCTACTCAAGTCTCATCTTGTATTGTAGTTCCCATAATCCCCACACGCCATGGAAGGGACCCAATGGGAGGTAACTGAATCATGGGGGCAATTACTTCCATGCTATTCTCATGATAGTGAGGGAGTTCTTTTGAGATCTGATAGTTTTATAAGAGGCTTTTCACCTTTTGCTTGACACTTCTCCTTCCTGCCACCATGTGAAGAAGGACGTGTTTGCTTTACCTTCTGTCATGATTGTAAGTTTCCTGAGGTTTCCCCATACCTGCAGAACTATGAGTCAATTAAACCTCTTTTCTTTATAAACTATGCAATCTTGGGCAGTTCTGTATAGCAGTGTGACAGCAGACTAAAATAGATTGGTACCACAGGGAGTGGGGTGCTGCTATAAAGATACTCGAAAATGTGGAAGCAACTTTGGAACTGGGTAACAGACAGAGGTTGGAACAGTTTGGAGGGCTCAGAAGAAGATGGAAAAATGTGGGAAAGTTTGGAACTTCCTACAAACTTGGAGGGCTCAGAAGACAGAAAGATGTGGAAAAGTTTACAACTTCCTGGAGACTTGTTGAATGACTTTGACCAAAATGCTGACAGCGATATGGACAATAAAGTCGAGGCTGAAGTGGCCTCAGATGGAGATGAGGAACTTGTTGGGAACTGGAGCAAAGGTGACTCTTGTTATGATTTAGCAAAGAGACTGGTGACATTTTGTTCCTGCCCTAGAGACATGTGGAACTTTGAACTTGAGGTAAATTGTTTAGGGTAACTGGCAGAAGAAATTTCTTAGCAGCAAAGCATTCAAGAGGAAGCAGGGTGGCTGTGAGCAATGGCTCATGCCTATAATCCCAGCACTTTGGGAAGCCAAGGTGGGCGGATCACTTGAGGTCAGGAGTTTGAGACCAGCCTGGTCAACATGGCAAAACTCCATCTCTACTAAAAATACAAAAATTAGCCAGGCGTGGTGGCACATGCCTGTAATCCCAGCTACTCAGGAGACTGAGGCACGAGAATTGATTGAACTTGAGAGGTGGAGGTTGCAATGAGATCACACCACTGCACTCAAGCCTGGGTTGTGACAGGATGAGACTCTGCCAAAAAAAAAAAAAAAAAGATAAAGCAGGGCATAAAACTTTGGAAAATGTGCAGCCCGATGATGTAATAGAAAAGAAAAACCCATTTTCTGGGGAGAGATTCAAGCCCCAAGCTGATGCAGCTTCCACATGTTGTTGAGCCTGAAGGTACACAGAAGTAAAGAACTGAGGTTTGGGAACATCCATCTAGATTTCAGAGAATGTATGGAAATGCCTGGATGTCCATGCAGAAGGTTGCTGCAGGATTGGAGCCCACATGGAGAACCTCTGCTAGGGCAGTGTGGAAGGGAAATGTGGGGTCGGAGTCACCACACAGAGTCTCCACTGGGGCACTGCCTAGTGGAGTTATAAGAAGAGGACCACTGTCCTCCAGACCCCAGAATGGTAGATCCACCAACAGTTTGCATCATGCACCTGGAAAAACTGCAGATATTCAATGCCAGCCCATGAAAGCAGCTGGGAGTGGTGCTGAATCCTGCAAACCTATAGGGGCAGAGCTGCCCAAGGCTGTGGGAGCCCACCTCTTGCATCAGCATGACCTGGATGTGAGACATGAAGTCAAAGGAGACAATTTCGAAGCTTTAAGATTTGACTGCCCCGCTGGATTTGAGACTTGCGTGGGGCCTGTAGTCCCTTCATTTTGGCCAATTTCTCCCATTTGGAATGGGTGTGTTTACCCAATGCTGTACCCCCATTTTATCTAGGAAGTAACTAACTTGCTTTTGATTTTACAGGCTCATAGACAGAAGGAACTTGCTTTGTCTCAGATAAGACTTTGGACTTGGACTTTCTGGTTAATGCTGGAATGAGCTAAGAATGTGAGGGACTGTTGGAAAGGCATGATTGTGTTTTGAAATGTGAGGACATGAGATTTGGGAGGGGCCAGAGGGGGGATGATATGGTTTGTCTGTGTCCTCACCCAAATCTCATCTTGAATTATAGTTCCCATGATCCCCATGTGTCATGAGAGGGACCCGGTAGGACAGAATTGAATCATGGGGTTGAGTACCTCCATGCTGTTCTTATGACAGTGAGGGAGTTCTCATGGGATCTGATGGTTTTATAAAGGGCTTTTCTCCTTTTGCTCAGCACTACTCTTTCCTGCCACCATGTGAAGAAGGACATATTTGCTTCCCCTTCTGCCATGATTGTAACTTTCCTGAGGTTTCCCCATCCTTGCAGAACTGTGAGTCAGTTAAACCTCTTTCCATTATAAACTACTCAGTCTCAGGGAATTCTTTATAGTGCATGAGAATGGATAATACAGCTGGAAAACACTGGCAGGGTGGTTGTAAACCTTGGTTGGGAGATTTTGCCTAGTGAAAAGTAACAAGATCTGGTACCTGTGTGAAAGAGCAGTCTGGCAGCCTCTTGATAGAGCTGCTACACTGTGCTGGGGGACTGCTCCAGTCCCTAATCACCTCAGATTCCCCAGAGCCCAAAGGTGTCAATGGTTAAAATTGTGAAACAGAAAAGATGGCGGCCCACCCCTCCCTCTGGATAGTCCATCTCGGGGAGGTATAACATTGCTACTTGTGGCTGGCTGGAGTTCCAAGCCAGTGGGTCTCATCATGTGAGGTGCTGTGGAAGCAGGATCCGTGGAAGCAGGGCCTGCACACCATCACTGCTCAGCACCCTGGATTCAGCCTCTTTCCTAGGGATATATGTAGGGATCTAACCTCCCACTTTGCCAGAGTTGCAGCTGCTTATGCTGGGAAGCCTGAGCATATAAAACCCCTGGAGCTTTGAGTGTGCCTGAGTAGTTTCTCTGACAAGACTCTACATAGCTCTCTGTGTCAGACTGAAGGCCCTGGTGGAGTGACCTGAGGATTGAAAAGATCCATGGGAGAAGCAGGGGTCCCTGGGGTCACTCACTCAATCACTGTTTCCCTGGGCAGGAGATTTCCCTGGCTCCACATCACTCCTGGGTGGGCGATTGTCCTGCCTCACTCTTCTCCATTCACCATGGGTTAAGTTGTTTTCTTGATGAATCCCAATGCATGTACAGGAGTATTAATTTGCCCCTTCTATTTCTCTCCATGAGAGCAGGGCACACTAGCTGCTTCTAGTCTGCCATCTTAGCCATCTCCCCAATGTATAACTTTTGACCCCTCAAAAACTTAACTACTAATAGCACACTGTTGATTGGAAGCCTTACCAATAATATAAACAGTTAATAAGTATATATTTTATATGCTATGAGTATTATATATTGCATCATTACAATACAGTAAGCTAGTAAGGAAATGCTATTAAGAAAGTAATCAGAAAGAAAATGTATTTACTATTCATTAAGGAGAAGTGGATCATCATAAAGGTTTTCATCCGTCTTCTTCAGATTGAGTAGACTAAGGAGGAAGAGGAACAGGAGGGGTTGGTTTTGCTGTCTGGGGTGCTGGAAACTGAAGAAAATTCACAAATAAGTGGACCTGTGCAGTTCAAATCCGTGCTATTCAAGGGCCAACTGTACAAGAGAAGCTGCAGCTGTGGACACAGAGATGCTTGTGGAGGTGCTATCTATGAAGGCAAAATACCACAAGCAACATCAAAAGTCCAGGAATACAGGAATAATTAAACAAGTTGTCACCCATTTCCTCAGAGGAAGTTATGCACGATCACAATTCTTATGAAAAACAGAAACCACTAGAAATGTGAAGTGTTTATGGCATAAGTTTCAGCAAAAAAGGTAGCATAGAAAATTGAGAGCACATTCTGATATGATTTATAAATTATATTTGAACAGGAATTATAGAATACATAAGAATAGGTAGAATTACTGAATTTTTCAAAACTATTTGGAATATTTCTTATATATATATACTAGTACATATATAGAAGTACTAATATAAGTACATATATGTACATATATATACCTCTGTCTCCTGGGTTCAAGCTATTCTCCTGCCTCAGCCTTCTGAGTTGCTGGAATTACAGGCACCTGCCACCACACCTGGCTAATGTTTTGTATTTTTTAGTAGAGACCTGGCCATGTTGGCTAGGCTGGTCTCAAACTCCTGGCCTCAGGTGATCCTCCTGCCTCAGTATCCCAAAGTGCTGGGATTACAGGCATGAGCCACCATGCCCGGCCTGGAATGCTTACAATATTTTAATAGTTAAAAGTGGTAAAGGGTTGGGCAGAGAATGGCCCTCCCAAAACTCCATGCTGAGAAAAAAAGGGATAATGTATCTAAATAACCTGCCAGAGTTCTGTTTTTGCCACAGACATCATTAACCCACTGGGGGCTTTTGTGCAAATTAGGAAAAGTAGCCCCTCTCAAAGTACGCCCTTCCTAGAATGCAGACATTTCCTTTGTCTGGAGCTCTCTTCAGAGCCTTGATGTCTTCCACAGGAGGCTCGTGAATATAGGATTCTTCGAGGAATATGTTGGCAGAATTGCCAAGAAGGCAGCTATTGTAGACCCAAAGATTAACTACTTTAGGCAGTATGCAGATGAGAACTAGGACAATGAGTTGAATAAACAAATATGAGTCATATAAAAGCCGAATTATATGGCATGATACAGTGGCCCCCGATCTTTTTTGGCACCAGGGACTGGTTTCATGGGAGACACTTTTTCCACAGATCAGGGAGGTTTTGGGGTGAAACTGTTCCACCTCAGATCATCAGGCCTTATTAGATTCTCATAAGGAGCATGCAACCTAGATTCCTCACATGCACAGTTCACAATAGGGTTTGCACGCCTAAGAGAATCTAATGCCACTGCTGATCTGACAGGAGGTGGAGCTCAGGCAGTAATGCTCGCTCACCTGCTGCTCACTTCCTGCTGTGTAGCCAGGTTCCTAACAGACCACGGACCAGTACAGGTCTATGGCCCAGGGTTGGGGAACTCTGATATGATAGAAATTAGATCTCTCTCCCCCTGACATCAGCAAGTTGTATACTTTCTAAGCATTACTCTCCTGCCTACTGAAAACTATATTTAGACTAAACCAAGAAAGATAGTGCACTAAAGGACTCACAAAAAGATACAAGTCTCAGAGGTAGAAGAAAGTAAATTTGCCCCACTAGGCTGTCTATTCCTCCACCATACACAGTACCATTGCAGGCCTATGATAAAGGGGTGAAGACAAGTGTCCATGGTGCTGCAGTAGGCCCCAGGGTCCAGAGTCCTGGGTCCCTTGCAGGGCAGACCCTTGTTAGCTTCCTTCATGTCTGCATGCATCAAAGGAACCTAGCATGGACCTCAGGCACCTCACAAGATGGGCTGTGTCTTTCCATGGGGACTACGGATATGTGAAAGCATTCAGGAGCACATAAAACATGTTCTCTAAGAGGGAGCCTTTGTATTCAGCTCCCTGTGGTCAGGGGCTGCATTTTTGGAACCAAGCTCCAAAAATATTTGAAGAGTCAAACCACCCCAGCATACTAAAGAGAACTGAGAAAAGGTAGTTTCTGCTCTGGGTGAAGAATCAGTGAGAAAGTTCCTCCTGCCTACCTTGGTTCCTATACATCCTAGTCCCATCAGACTTTGCTGATAAGTCTTCTTTGACACATGTGGGAAACATTTTCACTAGAGGTTAAAGGAAGCTGGTCTGGGACTGAAGCAAACAGCTATGCAAGGTCATATTGAGTTCAGTGCAGAATGTCACATCTCAAATGTTCTTTCCACATCCTTCTGCTGGGGCAATGGCCTCTACTGAACCTGAAGGTGTGATTTCTCTCGGGTGACATGGAGTGCATGCCTGACAACGCCTCAAGAGCTGCAGGGCAGGGTGACACAGCACAGCCCTAGAGAGTGGCTACCTTCACTAAGAAGCAGGTTTCTAAAACCAGCATTTCAGGATCCTCCAGGCATCCCTTTGGCCTGCTCACCTCCAGCTTCTGTGTCCTATAGCACAGTATTTACTGACAGGGAGAGCCCCTCTGCCAGCCAAACCTGCACAGTGCCCCAAGCATAGGACAAGTGGGTGACCAAGGGCTATGTTACAGGCCCCTTTCCAGCAGCCAAAGGACACACGTCCCAAATTTGATGGGGTTTTTGCCCTTGGTACACACAGACTTTCAATTTTCTGGAGTAACTCCCCCTTTTGTTATGGTTTGGTAATGAAAAGGCAGACATCAGGAACTACTAATACAAATGTCACCATGCACATCACCCTGCCGAAAACCAACAGCGGCCTGTTCAAATGCCACAGGATATTGAGAAAATGATGAGGAGGCACTGGAGACAAAAACGCCTAGCTTCTCCTCTTCCTGGTCATGCTGTAGACAGCTTACTGTCTTGGCAGCTCTCCAACTCTGCTTCCTTTTCTAGAAGCTCTAGGTACCCAGGCTGCAAAGCTGTGCCTGCCTGTCTGCTCATTCCAAGCACGTTTGCACTCTGCTTTGAAGAGGGCAGCCATAAATAAAGCACAGGCTGGGGATTCCTGGACAGGCTTAGCATAATCACAGCCCTTCCTTTGAAAGAAGGAACCATATTCTGAGATGTGCCTGTGACTGGTCGTTTAACTTTAAATCTGTCACCGGTAGCTGGCCAAAAGGTTTTATTCTCTGTAACCCCCAGTTTGGTAGACAAGCCTTTTTCAAAATGGAAATGTCTCCCTGATCCACTGATAGGCAGTTTGGAGATGGTATGCTGATGCCAGTCAAAGCAGGCTGTGGTGTTCTATTCTTCTTGCCGTGGTGCAGGCTACGTCCTCTGCC
The DNA here is from genome assembly GCF_000951035.1 of Colobus angolensis palliatus. NCBI lineage: Eukaryota > Metazoa > Chordata > Mammalia > Primates > Cercopithecidae > Colobus > Colobus angolensis. The sequence goes on along the minus strand of NW_012121821.1, from coordinate 3,903,471 downwards.
CCAAGAAACATCCACCCAACCTCAAGGCCAAGTCCAACTCTCTAAGATTCAGATCAGATCCCTTCATTTAACGAAAATAGATTAAGCACTCCCTTTGTGAGCCTGAGAGACGTGCTCTGTGCCATCATTGAACTATCAGTCTGCCAGGGAAGATGACAATTAACAGTGATATGTGTACAGCCTACGGATGTATCTGCTATGGCAGTAACTTCATCTGAGTAGGAGTTAGAAGGTGACAGAAGGATTTCACTTCTCCCCAAATCCTTCCTGGCTTTCCCTGGGCACTATGATTGCTCCCTTCTTGTGTTTTGTCAAAGGCACATATCCCATCTGCTCACTGTGTGATATTTCTACACGTTGCCTGCATCCCATCCCCCTTACCCTTGCCATTTTATTAAGAGGCCTTCAAGGTCATGTACTGTCCTATGAAACAATTATCTGTCAAATGTTCAACAATTGAAATAAATAAATCTCAGAAAAATTTTTTTGCTTTGAAAAGCAACTGTTGTCTGCCTAATACTAAGTGATCAATAGGTTTTTAAAATCTCTGAGTAATCTCAGCAGTGACAGTGTATTTGACTATATGGAACAGGAGCACGCAGATCCACGTGGGCGAGCAGGTGAACAAAAGCAACATTAGTAGTTAATGCAAGGATGAGTTAATGGAGGCAATGGGGTGAGGGAAAGAGGGCAGGATGTCTTCACAGACACTGAATCAGAGGTTAAAACAGCCAGCAGCAAGGGCTAGGGCAGAGGCAAATATCAGGGCAGGTTTCACCCTAGTGTTTCTGAATTATTTGCATCCAAATGCAATAATGAGGCAATTTACTGAAATTGTGTGGAAGTTACTTCAATGCCGCAAAGATATTTAAAATTGTATTAACTCATTTGTACAGAATGCTGAATACTACATCTTGATAGCAATTAGCAATATAGATAGCATAACTCAATACAGTTATGATATGATCAGTTGCAAATACTCTAAAACATTCTCAAATGTTAATGTATAAATGAATTACCTGGGTATCTTGATAAAATTCAAATTCTGACTTAGTAGTGGGTTGTGATTCTGTATTTCACACAAGTTCCAAGGTTCCATTGGTCCACACATCTCACTTTGAGTAGCCCCCACTAAAAGGTCAGGAGAACAAGTTGTGATTTTGACAGAAGGCACTATTACTCTTCTTTTAAAATTGTATTTATTTATTAAATATTTTCAAACTGTGAAATTAATGGTCATTATGGTGAATTTGGGAACTGTAAAACATACTGTGAAAAAATATTAAATCATCTTCAATCTCAACATCCAGAGATAATCGGTATAAATATTTTGACATGTTTCCTTCTAATCCCTTTTTCTTTTGCACCTTATTCTCCACAATTTTTCTACCTTGATACTGTTTCTTTTCAAACTGTAGATGTTTCACAAGTTATTTGAAAAATATATGGTTTGTATCATCCCCATACATTCAAGTCCCCCAGAGCACAGCAGTTAAAGAAAGAGTACCTGTCCTTGTTTTCTAGCAAAAGAAAATAGTAAATACACAATCAGGTAATACATAAGATTGAATGGATAAAATTCTCATTTTGAAGCACTATATAATATTCTATTTTACAGCTGATTATAATAAAGTTAACCAATCTTTCCTTCAGACATTCAAATGATTTCCTTTCTTTTGTTCTTACATATACATGTGTGTTTTAAATATACAGTCTATATGGAAAATCCTTGCAGCCCAATTTTTGCATAGTCCTCTGATGATTTCCTTCAAATAAATGACTGTAAGTGAAATTTCTGGGTCATAGGGCATGTAAGCTTTTAATACATATTGTCAAACGGGACCCCAGAAATGTTGTACCCATTCCTGCTCTTACCAGCAATCAGGAAGGAGCCTGGAAAGCTTCACCACATCTGCACCAGCATTGGTCATTATGTGTTTTTACATTTTTCGGGTTATTTTTGTTTACATTCCCTTTCTGCTTATGAGGTTAAGTATTTTCATGTGTATATAAGCCACTTGATATTTTCCTTTGTGACGTATCTGTTTCTTTTGCCCATGCTGCCTTGGGAGTGTTTTCCTCTTATTAATTTATAACTGCTCTTTATGGATTAAATATATTAACCATTTGTTACACATTTTGTAAGTAGCTTTCTACTTTATTGTCTTTTAATTTTGTTTCTGTTTTTTAAAATTCTACAGAGTTTTGAACTTTTAAGTAGGTCATAGCTGTTGATCTTGTCCACTGTGAATTTGTCTTTTGTTTCTATATTAGACACAGACTTCCCTGCAACCAGATGACATTAATATGGATCTATGTTTCTTCCTAGTTTTGTTACATTATGCATATATGGAAAAGGTAGAAGGCAGGGTCATAAGAAAATTCTCCTTTCCAGTGGTACAGTTTTCTAAAACTGGGTTGTGCTGCAGGTTTGCCCCCAGAAAACCAGGAACAGGAAAACACTGAAGGTTGAAATATCTTTTGGGATAATAATATGAGTTTGAGAAGCCAGCATTTTTTGTTTTCGATCCATTACATGCATACTTCTCCATAGGAAAGAGATGCTAGTGTCTTTCACCTATGCTTGGTATGTATGATAGACAGAATAATGACCCCTCCAAAGATGTCCATAGGCTAATCCCTGAAACCTGTGAATACATTACCTTCCCTGGCAAAAGGAACTTTGCAGATGTGATTAAGTTATAGATCTTGAGAAGACAGATTATTGTGGATGATCCAGGCTGGTTCAAAGTAATCATAATGGCTCTTATAATAGGGAGGGAAGAGGGTCAGAATCAGAGAGAGAGGTCATGGAAAATGAAAGCAGAGGTCAGATAAATTTTAAGATGGCCTGGAGAAAGAGCTATGGGCCAAGGAATATAGGTGGCCTTTGGAAGCTGGAAGGAAACAGACTGTTCCCTAAAACTCAGCCCTGCTGACACCTCAGTTTTAGGACATCTGACCTCCAGAATGGTAAGCCTCTAGTTTTGTGGTACCATAATTTGTTACAAACGCAATAGGAAACTAATACAGGATCATCAGAGTACAAGCCCGATCTCTACAGAAGTTCCTGAATATGATTGCTTCCCAGCCTGTGTCCAATTCAACTGACTACCATCGGGATAACAGGATTAATTTCATCATCAATGCAAGGTCCCCGAGTACTGGTAAACCTTACCCAGAATGAGACAGTTGGAGTTGTTGCCTAAAAGTAAAAGGGCATGGGGTAGGAACTTGAGGCTTTGGGTTCTTCTCCTTTAATTAGCCCAGATACTCTTACGAATCCTCAGAATATTTCATTCTAATTAGTTTTTAATAAGGACAAAAACAGCACTGCCTTTTAGGGTTATTGTGAGGATTAAATGAGTTAATACATACATGTATATCCCTCAAAACATTGCCTGGCACATAGAAAGCATTCAGTAGGTATTAGCTATTGTTGCTATTTGTATTAGAGTTCTCCAGAGAAAAACAGAACCAATAGGGTGTGTGTGTGTGTGTGTGTGTGTGTGTGTGTGTGTGTGTGTGTGTGTGTGTTTGTATACAGAGACTATATTTTAAGAAATTGGCTCACATAATTCTGGAGCTGGAAAATTCAATATATGCAGGACAGGCTAGCAGGCTAGAGACCCAAGGAGGAGCTGATGTTGCAGTCTCAAGTCCAAAGGCTGTCTGGAGGCAGAATTTCTTCTTGCTCAAGGGAACTAGGTCTTTACTCCTAAGGCCTGATTGGCTGAAGCCCACCCACGCTATGAGGGATAATCTGTTTTCCTCAAAGTCTACTAATTTAAATTCACATCTGAAAAATATTTTCACGGCAACATCTACGCTGGTGTTTGACCGAACATCTCAGCACCATAGCCCAGCCAAGTTGACACCTAAAATTAATTATCACGCTGTCTTTTGTTTGTTTCCTATCTTATTTCAATGGCTACAACTTCCAGGAAAATATTTTGAAGTGAAGATAATACTATTAAATAATACTAAATAGTGAAGGTAATATATTCTTAACATATTTCCAGTTCTAATGGGAACACTCTACTACAGGATGTCTCCAGTGCTATTTGTATAAGCACTGTTAAGGAAGTACTCTCTTTTCCTACTTTACAATATTTTTAATCACAAATGTGTATCATCTGCTAAGATGATTATGTAATCTTTTTCTTTTGTCATTTTGAAATGACATTTTCTTTATAGATTTCCCATTAATAAACCATTCCTTACATTTCTATGGTAAACCTTACTTGCTCTGATTATAGTCTTTAAGATTTCAATTTAATTATTTAATTTAATGTAAGGTATTAAGAATTTAATTTCAAAGTATTTCTGCTCATTTTAAATTTGTCTTCCTAAGTCAGTGTCAGTTGCATCCGAAGAGTTTTGTGTTTTTAATAGTTCTGGCAGAGAGTTTGTTTGATGGTTTTTGTCAAAATGTTATATGATGGTTTTAGTTTTGCTCACTTCATAAGTGAATTGGTAAGTATTCCATCTTTCTCTGTGCCATGTAGCTATTTATAAAGCATGGGATTAAACATTTTCTCAGTAGCAAGATATACAGACTATCCGATCACAAAAGCAGTTTGGTGTCTCCTTCACTTGCAGATTTCCCTTCATCAATTCAATATTGACATTATATAAATTCAATATTGCACCACATGTTAATTCAATATTATGCTTAAAAAGTACCTACACTTACCTTAAAGAACACACATTTCTTTTTACTTTGTCTTTTGGATCTCATATCTACCTTCTCTCACTTTCTATAAACTTTCCCTTAGAAAACAAAAACACCTTCCCTAGCCTGAATAACCAGCTGTTATTCAAGAGGGGTGGCCAATAGAACCTGGGTCTCCTGAGGAGTCACTCTGCATTAGGAATCAATCCCGAATTCTTTGACAAGTGGTCACTTTCTTCTTCAAAAACATCCCTGTGCCCAGCTCCTCCTACACCAAGGCCAGCTTAGGCCTCCTGGGTCTGTGCTTCATGTGGTTGCCTACAAAATAAACTCAAACAAACAAAAATAAAAAAACGTGTGGCCACTTCTGGCTGACGGAAAAGTTCATTTTGGCCTTGGGTGGTCTTAGTGAGGACAGTCCAGAGTTCAGGGCTTGTCTTCAGGGGACTGAGCTGCCGCTGAGAAAAAGCCCGCAGTGGCTTCTGTTTCAAAGTGAGGCTGGCAGATGGAACAGCCAGTTCTGACTCAGAAGTTCAAAGCCTGCCCCGCTGCTCCACACGCTGCCCCTTCCCAGCAGATGGCTGAGATGACGATCTCCTGTGTTCCCAGACTCCAGGGAGGCTGCAAGCCAACTGCAACATTGCTCCCATACCCACGGAGGCCAGGTTTTTACACGTGATGCTTCTTTATATTCAATTCTCATTTTGCTCTCTGGCGAGGGATTTTTCAACAGTCAAACAACTGAAAATTATTTTCATGAGCCAGCACTGTCCAAACAGGGGTCTGGGAGGACAGTGCTGTCCCACAGATGTCAATAGGCGTTCCAAGAAAAAAAAAAAAAAAAAGGTTCTGTCTTCAAATCAATGTGGGAAAAGCTGCGTTAAATAAAACTCAACTAGTTTCTTCACTACATATTAATGTTCTCTGTGACCTCTGAAACATTTATTTCACAGTATACCTATTAATATTTTCAAATACACAATTGTTGGGTAGAATATATTTGGGAGAAAATTATCTTAGGTAATCATCATTATTACCATCACCTATAATTACTGAGTGCCTACTAGGTATTAAGTACTGTGTTAGGCATTTTACATGCTATGTCTCATTTAATCCTTGCAAGATCCCTAGGAAGTGGGAATTACTGTCTTCATTGCACAGTGGCATAGAGAGGTTAAGTAATAAGCTCACAATGAGAGCACTAATAAATCATCAATCTTAATTTGCGCCCAGGCCTGTCTGATTCTAAAGTCTATATGCTTAATCAGTAAGCTACAATTGTTATAGCTTTACTGTAATTTGAAGTACATTGTTCCCTTGGTATCCACAGGGAACTGGTTCCAGAACGCTGTGCTGATACCAAAATCTGCAGAATTTTAAGGCCCTCCATATCTACAGGTTGAAGACCAAGTGTATTTACCTTATTAAATGATACATTGTATTCTATTATCAATACATACTTGGAACAATCATATCCTCTCATTCCCTGAGAGCCAGCCCAGCAGATCCTTCTGTCAGCAAGCATAGCCATGCTGTGTAGCAGCCACTACTGACCAATGAGAGCTGAACTGAGCACATGTGGTCATGCATGTTGTTTTTTCCTTGCAGCTTCTCTTTCTGACATAAAAGTGTGTCAAGAAGTGTCTAAGTGATGGTGCCAGACCTTCTGCAAAGGCACAACAAAGGACAGCAAGCTGAATGTTAAACTGCAAGTTTGATAGCATCCGTTGAGTGGAGGAAATGAAGGATAAAGCTTAGCAGGTAATTAGAAGTTGGTAGCAGTCCTTTGACAAATGAAGGGCATCACTGTGACCTGAGAGAAGTGACCAGTCATTGTGTGAAACTCTGGCCAGAGGTTTTCATGACCTCAGAGGATTTAAAGAGCTAGTGCCAAATAATTTGCTGGAAATTCATCTCCACAGGGACCATTTCACAAACGACTGGGATGGTTCCTACTTCGGGATTGCATCTCCTGTGCTCATGAGACAGGCTTGTGCTACCTCTTAACAGCTTCCACAGGTCTCTGTCCAGTAACCAGCCTTCTTCCAGCACTGTTGCAACACAACCTTCTGCACATAGAGAGGAGAAGTTTACCATTATACAATTTTGCATGTCAAGGGAGAATGGCCTATTAGCAGAACCAGCTCAGAGTTACCATCTTACTTAGCCAAGGTATGACAGCGTGTTTTGTGAGAAGCATGCTCAGTTGAGAAATTTTCTATCTTGAGAAATCCAAGAAATAAAAAATTCCACACCTGAAAGATACAGTTTGAAGTAACCATACTCCTATAAGCTCCTCTGTTAAGGTGTTCTCGCATCCTTTCCATTCAAAAAAGTTAGGAATTTTCCACATGTATGTTAGCTTTTATTACATAACAATCCACCCCAATGCTAGTGACTTAAGTTAACTACTATTTATTATTTATGACGAGTCTACAGATCAGCTAAGCAGTTCTGCTGACTTGGACTAGACTGAACTGGTCTTGGCTGGGCATGCTCATGCATTTGTGGTTGGCTGGGCAACTGTCTGGAGACCACATCATCTAGAACGGCCCCATTTGGGACAGCTCATCTCTGCCCCATGTGGTCCCCTCTCCTCTAGCAAGCTAGTCTAGGTTTGTTCTTAATGAACAATCACTTTTAAAACTTCTGGTTGTGTCACATTTGCTGACACTCCATTGGCCTAAGCAAGTCTCAGAGATGAGTTCAAGGTCAAACTTGGCAGGAACAAAAAAGTTTCAGGGTAAAGGCAGGGATACAGGAGGCCATTAAAGGGGACTATTTATGCTATTAATCAATACCCCAGATCTGAAGTTCACCACAAGAATTAGCAGATGGTAGGCATTATATCAAAATATATACTACCTATACTATAAAAGGTACTACAATAGGTCAAAAATATCTCGACTTCAATTTGACTCCTATGGTGATTAGAATTATAAAAGGAGGCTAGGTCAGAGCTAGGAAGAATCATACTAATCTAGGCCCTTCAGTGATTCCCAATTTCAGAATTATCCCAAAACCCAATTCATGACACTGAAATCCCTTTGTACAATTTTGTTCAACTAAAAGAATGCAGCACTGAAAGGGATCAGGATATGCCATCTTGGAAATATGTGACTTTGGCATAAGGATTTTTATCCTTATTTCAAACGCATTTGAAATTCAACAGATGCAGAAAGAAGCCTTCTCGGAACTTCCCTTATCTGACTAAAAGAAGAAATTTGTAATTGGGAAATGAGGCTGCCATAAATTCCCTCATTGGGGTGGATCTGATGCCAGGAGAGAGACCTTGAGTAAACTTATCATAAATCCTTTCCACAGGGAGGTTTTATCACCCTGAAGGAGATGGAAAGATGGCTCAGACTGTAGAGACAAACATTAGCAAAACCTTTCTCTCTGATTTGTCCTCCCAAAAACCCATTTTTCTTTCTTTTAAAAAACCTATTGGTCCTTCCCATAGAAGCCTTTTCTCCCACTTTCCTTTCTCCTACTAAGTTAGGTTTATAAGCCCCAAATTCTAATCATCCCTTTGACTAACTCATCACTGAGCATTCCTGCATGTATGAGCATTACATGCATAAATAAACTTCTTCTCCTGTTAATCTTCCTTTGCAGACCCCAGTAACAAAACTTAAGAGTTTTGAAGAGAAATTTTTTCTCATCTACAATGCCATCCCTGTGAACTAGCTAGGCCAGGAACAACACTGTAAGAATGACCTTACTATTTAAGCCATTTGAGTTGAAGATTTCTGTTGCTTACAGCCAAGCGCATTCTAACTAATTGAGTATTGTGTCTGAGTTGCCTATTAAACAGCTAAAGAGAGTGATCAAGGAAGCAAATAGACATAAATCTGGATTTGGGGGAAGAGGCAGGGGATAGAGATTTGGAGGTCATTGGCATAGATTCTATTTAAAGTCACATGATTGGATGAAATCACTTCGTAAATGTATGTAGGAGGTAAATAGGGCAGAGAAGAGTGCAGAGGACGAAGTCTTGAGGAACTCTAATATTTAGAGATTAAGCAAGGTAAAATGAGACATCAAAGGAGACCGAGAAGTAATCTATGAAGCAGGAGGAAAACAAAGAGACTGTGGTGTTATGGAAGCCTAAAAGAGAAGGAAGATACTTCAAGAGAGAAGGTGAGTTGAACTGTGTTGGATACATCTGAGAAGTCAGGCTTTACAGCATTTTTATACCTGTAGAGCTTCCTGTCTTGCCAGAACCAGCACCTTTGCCCTCTAAGCTCCAAGTTATGGAACTTTCTTTTCCTCTGTCTCACATCTCCTGGCCGTGCTCTCCTTTGCCTCTGTGGTTTCACCTACATTGTAATCTAAAAAATTCCTCTGTATATTTCCCTTCTCCAACTCCTCCTGCTGCTCCAGGTCTCAGCTTAGATGTCACTTCTCCAGATCTGTTTGAGGGGCTCCATCCATACGCTTCCAAATAATCCTGCTCTTCCCTTGTCAAAGCACCTACTGGATGATAACTCCTCTATTCCCCATTTGACTGTAAGTTCTGTGAGGCCAAGCCCAGGCAATGTGCAGATTTTATCCACTGTTATCTTTAGTGTGTGGCATAGTGCTGATAGATGCTAAAATACATATACACAAACACATTTTTAGAGTAAATGAATGAGAACACAAATGCCAAATCCACCTCCACTATGCTGCCTGGCTAACCCAACTAGTTAGCCAAGACTCAACCCTTATTGGGAATTTTCCTCCCAGTATTATACCATTTTCATGGTCAATAAAATTTCATCCATTTGAAATAAATGGAGGGAAGCCTACTGTGAATTACTGAGAAACTGTACCATTTTAAAAGAAGTTTTGGTGCTTTCAGGTAAGCCCTAAAAAATATCTTTCCTGTCTGAACAAATACTTTGTAATTTGTTCACTCATTATTTGCCTTCAAATGATGTTAAAATATCTTTAAAGGTGATGAAACCCCTTTCTTAAGTAAATGGAGCAACAATCCTGAATATGAGTTTATACTACTTCTTTGTTTAGCAAATTCTACTTGCTACATATAGATAAAGCAAAGGTAAATTTTAATCTAGCCTCAGGAAAAAAAAAAAATGTTGAATTGTTTGAATCCCTTTCAGGATTCTGAAGGTCCTTGTACTTTAGGAAAGATAAATATAAGTGAGAAGTGGAGGGTGAGGAGGGTCCCAGAATTGCATTATTTTGAAACTCTATGTCTTTTGATATATAATACCAAAGTAGTGAGTCTGATTTGTAGATATTAAAGTACTATCTTTAGAAGTAGGAAGTCAGCAATGGCATATATATTCCTTCCCTTCCTCCCTGAAGATTGCACACACATCTTTTTAAAGATGCAAAAATGATTTAGAAATATAGACAGAAGCTAGCTTTTTTTGGGCATTGCATGTCTAGGTTTTCCTAAACTTTAAAATGTGTTAGGGAAAAAAATTTCTTAAGTTTCCAACTATTCATTGATGTTAACCCTTCAAAGGTGGCTTTCTTCTTTTTTTTGAAAAATAGTGTATTTAGGTAAAAGATGACTTGTGATATAAACCCAGAGTTCTAGTTCAGGGGACAGGATACAGAAAAGGCGCTCAGCACCCATAGGGCTCCAGTTTTCTCTGTGTAGCTGGATTAGTGGCTATTATCCCCACGCCTGCCTGAGTGAGGCTTGGAGACATGTGGCAAACAAGCTGATTGCAGCCCTTGCTGACACAGACTGTATGAACAATAACACTCCAACAGACCCATCCAGCCTACTCCTCTCTCTAACTCTGGGTGTGTCAAGTGGAAAAATGATTCCAAGAGACAGCACAGACAATACCTCTGGCTTCAAGAATCAATGCCAGGAGCCAATTCCTAAAAATAATTGAGTAGAGTAATTGGGTAGGGACAGATGCTAGTAAAGAAATAGTAAACTTCGATTATTATTTTATTTTAAGCACAACCCCAAAGCTACATTATTGTGGACCCCTTTTAGCCCTTGACATAAATGCAGATTTGTGAATATTTTCTATTGTGTGATTTGAGTTCTTATGATATTAAATAATGAAACAAATATGACCCAAAGATTCGAAGAGATTATCTAGAGTCAGTAATTCCCAAAAGGAAAGAGTACAATGGGCTCCTTAATGCTATGGGCTTTTCAGGTGTGGCTTCTTTCTTCAGATTTATTGATAATGGTCCCCAGAGAAAATATCCTGGCAAAAGCCCCCTTTTAACAAATATTTCTCAATTTGGCCACCAGTCAGTTCTCTAAAGTAGCTGTAGCCTGCAGGCCCTATAATCCAAAAAGAGGCTTCAATTTTGTTACAATGCAGAGTCTGAAGGTAGGCACAATGCCACGCTTGAATTGAGAAAGTGTGAAGGCTGTGGGGGCTACAATCTGAAGGGTTTGCTGGGAATGTGTGTAGGTGAAGACTGTATCTTAAATGCCTGGCAGTTCTTGGCAAGAGTCAAGCCAGCCCCATAACAGGAGGATCCCTCTGGGACTCTCTCCAGCACAGTCTGAGGCAACAAGGCACACACTGTGGTCCTGGCTATAACACACTGGTAGAGTTTCCTTTACTTGTCCCAGGGGGATGCAAAAGACCTCAGCAATCCTCAGGCACCTGCAGGCTACCAGTGTGCACGTACACACACGTGTGCACATACACCAGCCTTTAGTGTGCACTGACTCAGGTTGGTAAAAGCAGTAATCCTTGCTCTCCTCTGTGCTGGGGACCTCTCCTCCCTTCTCACTGGGCCCACAGGTTGAGGAGATTATTATGCTTATTTTGATTTTGCTCGTTTCTGGTGAGTCAGGATTCTCTGGAAAGAAGTGCAGTTAATTTTCCCTTCAGAAATAGAACACTGGTCTTTAGTTAGAGTGCTTTCACGCATGTCTCCAGAATTGACTTGCTTTCATAGTTGCAATACTTGGAGCCTCAGTTTCTTCATCCGTGGAGTGGGATTGCAGTGACTTACTCACAGAATTGTTATGAAGACTGAATGAGAAGAAACAGTATATGTGATGGTGCGTTGGAAGCTGAAATGGACTTAACATCAAATAACAGTCATTAATAAGATCTATTCATCAATAGCCAAGTTTACTCATTGATATCAGAAGAGGATTCTGAGAATGTGCTCTGTTAGCCATTTTCTAGCTGTGTGAACTTCTAAGCAAGTTAATTAACTTCTTAGAGGCTTAATTTTCTTATTTATGGAATTAGAAAAATAATATCTATTTTTACAAAGCTATTGCAGGAATTGTATTTTATTTATTATTATTATTATTATTATTATTATTTTGAGACAGACTCTCACTCTGTCACCCAGGCTGGAGTGCAGTGGTACAATTTTGGCTCACTGCAACCTCCACCCTCCTAGGTTCAAATGATGCTTCTGCCTTAGCCTCCCGAGTAGCTGGGAGTAGAAACGTGCACCAACCACCACGTCCAGCTAATTTTTGTATTTTTAGTAGAGATAGGGTTTTGCCATGTTGGCCAAGCTGGTCTTGAACTCCTGACCTCAGGTGATCCACCTGCCTCAGCCTCCCAAAGTGCTGGGATTACAAGCATGAGCCACTGTGCTCAGCCTGTTGCAGGAATTTTAAATAACCCATATTACACTTAGCATAGTGCTGACACATAGTAGATGGTTTAAAATGGTAGTTATAGCTGTTGTGTTAACAAATGTTGCATACATTTGTAGAAAGAGAATGCTTCTTTCTTCCCTAACTTGCTAAAGTGTTCTTTCTTGCTCAAGAACTAAATGCCTACCTCAGTTACTGTTAAGAGTGTGCATAGGTGTGGTTCACTAGACGGATGACCAGGGCATGACAATACATAAGCCATGGACTGAACTTTGCATTGCTTGAATTCATATGAGGATTATTATTTCAATGCTCATTATTTCACTGCCCTTTTTTAGCTTCAGTTTATTCCTTTACATTACTCAAAATGCCTATTAAAAATGTAAAGGGATAAAAGAAAGCTAAAAAACAAAGCAAAGCAAAGCAACTAAGTTTAACTATTATGCAGTTCGATAAATTTTCTATCAGTTTAGTTAAGGGTTGGCATCTTTGTTAACTAATAAGAATGGGAAAAAGAACATATTGAGGCCTAACAAGTAATCAATCATAACTTTCACATTTTAATTTAATGTAATAAAAAATGAGATAGTGGTCAGAGCCACATTCTGGTCTGTTTAGAGAGGGAGAAAGGAGGAAAAGCAAGATGACAGAGTAAGAGTTTCCATCATTGCCCCTCCCAACCCATCCCCGCAAGGACACCGAGTTAATAACTATCTACACAGAAAAAACACCTTCATGAGAACTAAAAATCAGGTGAGCATTCATAGTATCTGGTTTTAACTTCATATCACTGAAAGAGGCACTGAAGAGATAGAAAAAACAGTCCTGAATTGCTGACACCACCCCTACCCCACCCCTGGCTGCGGCAGGGTGGTGCAGAGTGTCTCTGGGAGCTGGGGGAGGGAGAACACAGAAATTGAGGCACTCAACTCAGGGCTGTTCTGTTAGAGCAAAAAGGAAAACCGGACCAAACTCAGTTGATGCCTGCCAATGGAGGGAGCATTTAAATCAGGCCTAGCAAGAGGGGAATCACTGATCCTAGCAGTCTGAACTGAGTGCCTGCAAGCCTCACCACAGAAGGCTACAGCAGTCTCCAAGTAAACATGAAAGGCAGTCTAGGCCATAAGGTCTGCAACTCTTAGGAGAGGCCTAATGCTGAACTTGGCCCGGAGACACTGGACTCGGAGTGCGTACTGAGATATCAGCTGGGGCAGCCAAGGGAGTGTGGCATCACCCCTCCCCTAATCCCATACTGCTCAGCTCGGGGCTCCAAAAGAGACTCCTTCCTCTGCTTGAAGAGAAGAGAGGAAAGAGTAGGAGAGACAGTTTTGCATCTTAGACACCAGCGCAGCTACAGCAGGATAGGGCACCAGACAGAGCTGTGAGGCCCCCGTTCCAGACCCTCGCTCCCGGAGAACATTTCTAGACACACCCTGGGTCAGAAGGGAACCTGCTGTCTTGAAGAAAAGACCCAGTCCTGGCAGCGTCAGTCACCTGCTAACTGAAGAGCCCTTGGACCCTGAACAACCAGTAGTGATACCCGAGTACTACATCGAGGGCCTTGGATGAGTCTCTGAGACATGCTGGCTTAGCTCTGAGACAGCATGGTAACAGAGGGGTAGAGCAACAAGCAGGCCCTCAGGGTCCCTGATTCTAGGACTTGACCCTTTGCTGGCATTTTTGGACCTGCCCTGGGCCAGAGGGGAGCCCATTGCCCTGAAGGGTGAGTCACAAGCCAGGCAGCATTCACCACAAGCTGATTTAAGAGACTTTGAGCCTTAAGGGAACATGGGCAATAGTCTGGCAGTACTCTTCGTGGTTTGGGGTGGGGGTGACTATGGGATGAGGTCCCTCTGTCTGTGGAAAGGGAAGGGAAGAGTGGGAAGGACTACATCTTGTGGTTTGAGTGCCAGCTCAGCTGCAATACAATAGATTACCAGGTAGACTTCTAAAGTTTTTGACTCTAGTCCCTGACCCCTGGACAGTACCTCTGGACCCATCCAGGGCTTGGGGGACCTCACCACTCTAAAGGGAAGGACACAGGCCTGGCTGGCTTTGCCGCCTGCTGATTATAGATCTCCAGGACCTTGAGCAAACATAGGCAGTAGCCAGGTGTGGTTATAGCAGGCCTTGGGCAAGACCCAGTGCTGTGCTGCCTTCAGGTCTCACCCAGTGCAGTCATAGTGGTTGTGGCCACAGGGGGCTTGTATCACTCCACCCGCAGCTTTAGGTGGCTCAGAACAGAGAGAGACTCTGTTTGTTTGGGAGAAAGTAAGGGAAGAGGACAAGAGTCTGCCTGGTAATCCAGAAGATTCTCCCATATCTTGTCCAAGACCATCACGGTGGTACTTCTACAAGTCTGCAAGAACCACAGTGTTACTGGGCTTGGGGTGTCACCTAAAGTACATACAGCTTAGATCACAACACCCAACTCCTCTCAAATATCTGGAAAGTCTTCCCAAGAAGGATTGTTTGCAAATAAGCCCAGACAATGAAGGCTGCTGTAAATACCTAACTCCTCGATGCCTAGATACCATAAAACATCTACTAACATAAACACCATCCAGGAAAACATGACCTCACCAAATGAACTAAATAAGGTGTTAGGGACCAATCCTGGAGAAACAGAGATAGTGACATTTCAGACAGAGAATTCAAAATAGCTGTGCTGGCCAGGTGTGGGTTCTCATGCCTATGATCTCAGCACTTTGGGAGGCTAAAGTGTTAGCATCACTTGAGCCCAGGAGTTCGAGGCCAGCCTGGTAAACATAGTGAAACCTCCATTTCTATATAATTAAAATTTTTTAAATAAAAAAGATTGCTATATTGAGGAAACTCAAAGAAATTCAACACAGAGAAGGAATTCAGGATTCTATCAGATAAATTTAACAAAGAGATTTAAATAATTAAAAAGAATCATGCAGAAATTCTGGAGCTGAAAAATGCAATGGGCATACTGAAGAATGCATCAGAGTTCTTTAATAGCAAAATGGATCAAGCAGAAGAAATAATTAGTGAGCTTAAAGACAGGCTATTTGAAAACAAAAAGAGGAGACAAAAGAAGAAAAGGATGAAAAACAATGAAATGCACTGACACAATCTAGAAAATTGCCTCAGAAGGGCAAATTTAAGAGTTGTTGGCCTTAAACAGGAGGTAGAGAAAGAGACAGGGGTAGAAAGTTTATTCAAAGAGATAATAATAGAGAACTTCCCAAACCCAGGGAAAGATATAAATATCCAAGTACAAGAGGGTTATAGAATGAATACCAAGCAGATTTCACCCAAAGAAGACTACCTCAAGGCATTTAATAATCAAACTCCCAGAGGTTAAGGATAGAGAAAGGATCCTAAAAGCAGCAAGAGAATAGAAACAAATAACTTACAACGGAGCTCTGATACATCTGGCAGCAGACTTTTCAGTGGAAATCTTACAGGCTAGGAGAGAGTAGCATGACATATTTAAAGTGATGAAGGAAAAAACAACAACAACAACAAACTTTTACCCTGTAACAGTATATTTGGCAAAAAAATCCTTCAAACATCAAAGAGAAATAGACTTTCCCAGACAACAGTTGAGGGATTTCATCAATACCAGATGTGTTCTACAAGAAATACTAAAGGGAGTAAATCAATCAGAAAGAAAAGGACATTGATGAGCAATAAATAATCACCTGAAGATACAAAACTCACTAGTAATAGTAAGTACACAGAAAAATGAAGAATATTATAACACTAACTGTGGTATGTAAACTACTCTTATCCTAAGTAGAAAGACTAAATGATGAGCCAATCAAAAATAATAACTACAACAACTTGTCAAGACAGAGTCAGTACAATTAGATACAAATAGAAACAACAAAAAGTTAAGTGGGGGGATGAAATTAAGGCGTAGAATTTTTATTAGTTTTCTTTTCACTTGTTCATTTATGCAAATAGTGTTAAATTCTTATCAGGTTAAAATAATGAGTTATAAGACAGTATTTGCAAGCCTCATAGTAACCCCAAGTCAGAAAACACACCATGAACACACAAAAATTAAAAAGCAAGAAATTAAATCATATCACCAGAAAAAGCACTTTCACTAAAGGAAGACAGGAAGCAAAGAGAAAAGGAAGAGAAGACCACAATACAACAAGAAAACAAATAATAAAATGGCAGGAGTAAGTCCTTACCTGTCATAGTAACAGTGAGTGTAAATGGACTAAATTCTCCAATCAGAAGACAGACTGAAAAAATCAAGACTGCTCTGTTGCCTACAAGAAACACACTTCACCTATAACAATAGACATAGACTGAAACTAAATGAATGGAAAATGTATTCCACACCAGTGGAAACCAAAAAAGAGCAGGAGCTGCTATACTCATATCAGGCAAAATAGATTTCAAGACAAAAACTAGAAAAAGAGACAAAGAAGGTCACTATATAATGATAAAGGGGTCAATTCAGCAAGAGGATAAAACAATTTTAAAAATATATGCACCCAACAATGGAGCACCCTGATATATAAAGAAAATAATATTAGAGCTAAAGAGAGATAGGCCAGAATACAATAATAGCTGGAGACTTCAATACCCCACTTTCAGCATTGGACACAGCTTCCAGACAAAAAAATCAACAAAGAAACATGTTACTTAATCTGAACTATAGAACAAATGGATCTAATAGGTATTTATAGGAGTTGTCATCCAAGAGCTGTAGAATACACATTCTTTTCCTCAGCACATGGATCATTCTCAGGAGTAGACCATATATTACATCACAAGAAGTCTTCAAACATTCAAAAAAATGGAAATAATATCAAGCATCTTCTCTGACCACAATGGAATAAAATTGGAAATTAATAACAAGAGGAATTTTGGAAACTCTACAAATACATAGAAATTAAACAATATGCTCCTGAATGACCAGTGGATCAATGAAGAAATTAAGAAGAAAATTTAAAAATTTCTTGAAACAAGTGATAATGGAAGCACAACATGCCTAGCTAGAGCAATCACACAATAGGAAGATATTAAAAGGCATCCAAATTGAGAAGAAAGAAATCAGTTTATCCTGGTTTGCACATGATATGATCTTCTATTTGGAAAAACCTAAAGTCTCCGCAAGAAAACGATTAGAACTGATAAACATTCAGCAAAGTTGGAGGACACAAAATCAACATACAGAAATCAGTAGCATTTTATATACCAACAGTGAACAAGGTGAAAAATACTGTTTTAGTTCTTCCTGGTTTAGTCTTGGGAGGGTGTATATGTCCAGGAATGTATCCATTTCTTCTAGATTTTCTAGTTTATTTGCCTGGAGGTGTTTATAGTATTCTCTGATGGTGGTTTGTATTTCTGTGGGATTGGTGGTGATATCCCCTTTATCATTTTTTATTGTGTCTATTTGATTCTTCTCTCTTTTCTTCTTTATTAGTCTTGCTAGTGGTCTATCAATTTTGTTGATCTTTTCAAAAAACCAGTTCCTGGTTTCATTGATTTTTTGAAGGGTTTTTTGTGTCTCTATCTCCTTCAGTTCTGCTCTGATCTTAGTTATTTCTTGCCTTCTGCTAGCTTTTGAATGTGTTTGCTCTTGCTTCTCTAGTTCTTTTAATTGTGATGTTAGGGTGTCGATTTTAGATCTTTCCTGCTTTCTCTTGTGGGCATTTAGTGCTATAAATTTCCTTCTACATACTGCTTTCAATGTGTCCCAGAGATTCTGGTATGTTGTGTCTTTGTTCTCATTGGTTTCAAAGAACATCTTTATTTCTGCCTTCATTTTGTTATGTACCCAGTAGTTATTCAGGAGCAGCTTGTTCAGTTTCCATGTAGTTGAGTGGTTTTGAGGGCGTTTCTTAATCCTGAGTTCTAGTTTGATTGCACTGTGGTCTGAGAGACAGTTTGTTATAATTTTTGTTCTTTCACATTTGCTGAGGAGTGCTTTACTTCCAATTACGTGGTCAATTTTGGAATAAGTGCGATGTGGTGCTGAGGAGAATTTATATTCTGTTGATTTGGGATGTAGAGTTCTGTAGATGTCTATTAGGTCTGCTTGATGCAGAGCTGAGTTCAAGTCCTGGATATCCTTGTTAAGTTTCTGTCTCGTTGATCTGTCTAATGTTGACAGTGGGGTGTTAAAGTCTCCC